>NC_142391.1:26649769-26954054 GCF_059441095.1 Idiotropiscis lumnitzeri | reverse complement strand
ACTTATGGTGCGCATTTGTGACAGGAACTGTAAATTAGTTTCCCCCCGCTGGACAGAAGTGGAGGAACAGTTGAAAGGCGCATGGTGTGGATTTTGGGATGTTTTGTGGGGAGAATCTGTGGGCCAGAAAGGAAGCAGGCCCTGCCCCTGAGGTGACATATTTCTTCCTGCAATAACATCTCCTTGATGTGTGTGCGGTGTCTTGGTGTGTGCAATGTGGATTGTGGAACATTGGATCAGTTGGACGGCCACGTATGTTGGATATGGCTAGAGCCTCTCGGAATGACATTAAATCAATTTTTAAAAGGCTGTGATAAATGATTGAAGCGCTCTTTGACACTGGCTTTATGTGATATAAAATATGCATGTGATCTTGGCTAAATGCTCGTGGCCCCAAAACGCAATGATGTATGTCTCTTGGACTTGCCATCGGTCTGAATTTTGAAGCAAAAAAAACGGAGAAAGCACGCACTATTTCTTACCTCTAATATACATATATATATATATATATATATATATATATATATGTATATGTATATGTATATATGTATATATGTATATATGTATATATGTATATATATATATGTATATATATATATGTATATATATATGTATATATATATATGTATATATATATATGTATATATATATATGTATATATATATATGTATATATATATATATATATATACACTTTCATATGTCCAGTTGTTTCCAAAATATTCCTCCAAATAATCCTTAATCTTGACGGACATTTTGAGAGCAGAATAGAATTCGGTTGGACCAACTCCGCCAGTGCAATCATTTCGACTGCGTCTGTCTCCAAGCAAAATGACTGTATTCTTCAGAAGAATCCTGCGAGATACTAATAATTGAGCTCAAGGACGTGAGTCGTATCACTGAAGCAAATTCATCTTCGCCAGCTGCCATTAAGGACAAAAGCTTCAAGCTGTATGTGTCAAATTCTATTCATAACTATGAATAAGATGTAACTCTTATCAACGCAGAAACTCAAGTCTACGTTGTATGCATCCAGACTTCAATATGCAGCAATTAGTACAAGCAATCATTTGATGTAGTTACTTTGCTCATATCGTAATGAGCATAGAGAATAGAAATTGCGATTGACTCTATCACTTGCATTACTTTACAATAATTTTAGTTTCCCGTTCTGTTTCACTTTGTCACAATAAATTGTGTTTTTTTTGTTTCGGTTATTAGTCCTAATCATATTTTTCTTCTCTACCACAAAAAAAGCCAAAGAAAAAGCAAAACCTGCCTATGAAGTTAGTCTCATAAAATATGTTGAAGAATGGCGTATTTCATTGTTGCTGATGATGGTGGTAATTAGAGCTAAATGTTTTCTGAGGTAGTGCTTGTGAAGTTCTAGTTGTAATCTGGCAATATTTACCGTAAATTACAGTGTTGGAATGGCCACTTCAACCTGCGTTACAAAGCACCAAGAATGTTGAAAATTGGACTGGGGGAAGAGTGTTTTGTGCTGGAAAAAATAGCATCTGGTCAAAAAACACCTTGCAATAAGAATAAAACAATATAACTTTATTAAGTTTCCCAACGTTCTCCTCGACCCTTTCGTTTCATCTTCTACTCACTCCGATTGGCTGACAAGTTTTAGTTATAAATTGTAGATGAATACTGTAATGTTTGAAATCCTGACATTTGTCCTAAAAACTCGACTTAACTAGTGCATTAACTAGTGGGTTCGTGTGCGCATTCTTGCTTGAATCGATCGACGATATTTTTTATTTTTCGGAAGTGATCATATGAGCTTGAGTTTAACACATTCACTGCCATTGACGGGTTTAGACGTCCAAAAGTACATTCCATTTTTCTGCGCTGGCAGTGAATGATTGTCAATAAATTCAAACTATTGCTCAGAACGCTTTTATACTATAAGAGGTTGTAGAGGACAAGAGTATTAATGTGCATGTGCATTTTGGTTGCGATTGCTTGCCTTATAAGACAACTGATCTGACAAAGCGAGAAATATAATGCTAGCAATATTAGTCACTACTTTTTGCTGAGGAAGGGGGGGGGGTATTTTAGTACGGGTGTCATTTTTACATGCAAACCTATTATATAAGTGCCAATGTTAAGCTCATCCAACTGTCCCATTAAGTTATGTTGTAATTTACTGCCAGCTGCCACGACTTAATTCGCTCTTTAATAACAAGAACAAAGCCTTCCCCACCCACTGTGCTTGAGTGAAACGTTGAATTCGCTGTTTGTTTGTTTTAAAAATGGGCGTGGAGGCTGCTACAGTAATCATTCGCAGCGCTCTCATTTTTCCCCTTTCGTGTCAGTGTTTATTTATTTATTTAAAGTTTATTACTATCTCCAGACAGATTCGCGTCGTAGGGGTTAATTTAGCGCGGAGGGAGGGGGAGGAAGGGGGTTACAAGGAGAGTAGGAGGGCGCACACTGGGCCAGTTGTGCTGGTCACTCCCGCACCGCAGAGGCGATGGCCTTTTTTGTTGTCAAGAGCTCTCTTGTCTTCGCCCAGGACACCCTCTCGCATTCACAGTCGTGACAGTGGCGCACCAAAAAAGTGGGGAGAGATGCATTTTGAAAAGCGCCATTCTCTCCCGGCTGGGTGGTGAACGTGGGCGCCCTAAGGAGAAAAACTTGGACACGAAGAAGAAGACGAACACGCGGATGAGTTGCTGGATTTTGTAAACATCTCGTTACGTTTGCGGATCAGCCACTCCAGGTCTTTCACGCATCGCCCTTTACGCACTAACTTGCCGTAAACGCCGGTGCACGCTGTCATTGTGGATTTGTCTCGGGTCTGGACCGGTGGCGGTTATGGTCCAATGATGTGACGTCATCTTGGTGATTAAGAAGGACAAACTTCTGGATCTCTCTCGCTAAACGATGCCGGTTGATAAACTGACAAACATGGAGGAAAAACTGTGGATATTGGAGGACCTCAATATGATGTACATCCGTCAGATTGCTCTCAGTTTGCAGGTAAAAAGTTGCTGCAAGGCGACCGACCTTTTCGCACAAAACGCATTTCGATCCCATATTGTTTATCTGTTGTGCCTCTACAAAGGTAATAACGGTCCGATTAGAGCGATACTAAGTGGACGTTTATTATTGCACCATGCTGTCGTGTGGAACTGCACTTATTTCATGCTGACAGCTGTTCCTAACATTCAGTAACTTTATTTTGCTTCAAAACTAGTTTGAGTGTTGTCGGGTAAAGTAAAAAAAAAACAACATACATGCATATTAAACATCAATCAATGTCTTTGAAATGACATTGCTCTTGTTATACGTTGTTTGCAATGACTTTTATTTCTTTCACTTCAATAGGTACAGCAACCTTATAACATGTTTTGCTACTTTCCCAAATCTAAGGTGCATCTCTTAATGTGTACAGTTAGTTTGTTAGTAAAAGGTGTTTGAATTCTCTCCTTTGATTTCTAATCGTCATACACCTTGCATTATTTTCCACATGGCCACTCCATTAGGTACGGCTGCACATATTAATATCAATACAAGATTGTCACTTTATGAAATCAGTAATGTTAACTAATTGTTTGCAAAAGTGTAGAACTGCATTTGAGAGGTGGTTGTAACATTTGTAATATATCTCCCCGTACAACAGCAAATATAAACAAGCTGTGCGGGCAATGATGCAATGAACTTAAATTTCTCCATCTACCCTTTCTGTGTCTTTTCCAGGCTTCTTATACCACTCATTCACGCTAGTTAAGACACAGTCGCAGTTGTTAGTGTCTTTTTATTTTTTATTGACCCCCCAGTTTGCTTGTTAGCAGGTTCAATGACAGCCGAAATCTATTTTCAGAATACAGTGCATCCCCTTTGGTTGCCCGTTGAGCCTGCAGCTGTGCCTTGGTGTTGTTGAGTCCACGCAGGGGTTGTGTAGTCATACTGACGCTGGCGCGCACGTTATACAGCGAGCAACACTGTGCATGCCATCCATCCTCTCGGGGTTCACACGCAGTGCACAGCTGCACATTTCGGGCCTCACGGGTCCATCTGGGAGCGTCTGTCCACACGTGTCCTATTGAGTGTGCATTTGTGTGTGTTGCGCATTGTGTTTGGACAGAGGATGTGGGGGTCATGCCAGGCTGCCAGTGACATGAGTATGCAAACACAAACAATCCCTGTCTCTACTTTTAAAAGATGGAAAATGGTCTCTTTCTTATCAGTTGGCTGGAAGTCGACGTTGGCTGGATTTTTGGGGGAGTCATCAATGTGAAAAGAAAGTGTCTGCAGTGCAGATGTGCAACAGTTTTTTTTTTTTTTTTATCTTTTAGGTGATTTGTGAGTCTGACATGAAAAGTACACCACACAGGGATTCACTTTCTTAGAGAAGGATACGAGAAAGCCAATTTCCATTTATTATTATTATTTTTTTTTTTTTATGAGCCATCATTTTTTTGTGCTTTGACTTGCAAGAGCCAACTTGAGATAGTGGAGCTGCATGGTCGCAGGTGACCCAAATCATTTCAGTAAATATTCTTTACAAAACAGGCTTCATGCTGTTGAGCTGAAGGTTACTGTCAAAGTAAACATAAAACAACGAGAATCACACATTGTCTATTTAAAGCAACCAAAGAGACCCCATTATCTGATTGCAAACAGATTTGAGATTGCGATACAATTATTCTTGCGTTACGAGTATGGTCGAGGAATTAATTGAAGTCTTATCTCAAGGAACCAGTCTAGTACTTTTCTGACGAGCTTGTTATGCCTTGGGGCAATCCAGAGATCACGGGGTCTGTTTGGCCTAAGTTGATCAGTCACTAATAAACGTATTAGTTCTTGACACAGAGCGTGCATTTGTTTCGCTCTCACATGAAAGTAGCACTTTGTCTTAATGCTGAATCTGAACAATTATCATGTGAAATGAAGCCAGACGTTTTAAACGGAGCTGCTTTAATGCATTTTTTAGGAGAGTGGAAAACAATCGTCTCCCGTCTGTACGTCGCCACACGGAGGGGGTCAGTATTTGGCAGAAATATATCAATTTCCACATTGTCGACTTTGCCATCTTCCTCACCCACTCGCTTGTTTGCTCTCCCTCCCCCCGTGTACCCCTCAGACTGGGTGGTTTTATGAGACAGGGATTCTTTGTGTGAGCCTGAGCTGTACAGTTTGCTGTCTAACTGTAATTTGTGGAGGTTTATTTGCTCCCATAAAATCTCTTGCTTGGATCATCACAAGTTGCCGTTATTACAGTTTGGGATTCTCCCTCCGGTCGTATATACCTGGAATCCGCGCCCACTTCATGACTCTCATAGGAGTCCAGTGTGTTCTTTAACGCTGTGAAATTGCATAGGCTGTCCTAATAACCTGTTGCATGAACTGATGAAGCATTCTTTGTTGAAAGGTGAAACTAAGACAAGAAGAACAATCCAATTGCAATCGATTTAATGCCCTGAAAATGAAATGACCAGGATGAATGAGAATTTTATAAATGTAAGAATGCTTTTTTTTTTGTCTCAACTTGTCTCCACAAAGTTCAAAATGTCAGTGCATTGATATTTTATTTTTCTACACTGAAATCGGCATACGTTGAGAGTTTTGATTCTGACTATATCAGCGGTAATATGCATTTATCACCATTTATCTGCTCCAATTTTTTTCATTCTTTATCGAGAGTGGCCTGCACTTGGTTAATTAAAAGTAAATTACGACAGTCAGCCTTCATTTTAGGATTCTTCGCTGATCTTCAAAACAAACTAACTGTTGTGCATACACTGTATGTGCTTTGAAGGTTCTTCAGTTCTGACATCCAATGTAGATATGGTTGTTAGGACGCATACTATATGCAGGAAACCTCAGAGAGTTTAATTATGTGAAAGTGCCGATCCAAACGAGATTTTTTGGGGGGCTGAGCGCAGCCTTGTTTTTTCTGTACTTGTCATCCCATTAAAAAAAAAAAAAAAAAAACAGTGCTGAGGCATTCTTCAGGCATATAATTGCTTGCTCAGGAGTTACACGAGCAGGCATTGTTATTTTCATTCCGCGTAGCAAGTCTCTTTCCGACACTTCACGTTTTAACAGGTCCGTAGTAGAAATGACTGCATTCTTGGCTTCTGTGCTCTTTCCTCTTTACCCACAAATCTCTCACTTCATTGCTTCTTCCTGAGTCACAAGTGCAAGGCGGCCCGGCGTCCACAGAATGCAGGATTCCCCCCTCAAAGCGAGAGACGGCTGATGGGAAGCAGGAAATGGTCTTTGGCAATTACTGTTTCCCGCTGGGAGTGACATCATGATAGCATTGAACTCTTTACCATGAATAGACTTAAACACAGCATTTCCTGTCACCGGATACACGAATATACTTTTTGTTTTGTTTTTTTTAATCTAACTTCTGCCTGGTCTCTTCCCCCTGGCATGTTATTCTCACACTTCCTCACCATGGCTAATTCTCCCCTACCCTCTCATTAAAAGTCCGACGGCCTTAGATGGACACTTTCGCCCCTTGTCTAATTTTAGCATTCGAATTGACCTTGGATGTGTATCAGCGCAGTGGCAGCGTCGAATAAGGACATTGGATTTTTAAGGTCATGAAAGTGGGCACCTGTAATAAAAGCAGGATTCTCACTGATCATTTCATTCTGCAAGGTATCCATTGTTAGGGAAAGTAAAATCCTGGGTTGGGGTGACCCCCCACGTGGCTGCTGCCTAGAGGAATATAGACTCGGACACAAAAGCAGCCAGAGTTAACAAAAAAAACCCAAAACAGTGCAGGCACAAAGACTTTTCCTGATAACATCATCAGAGGCACTGGATTGTGTAGCGGTGCCAGAAACAATGTAAAACATCCAATAATATGAAAGTGGAATTCAAATAAATGCATTGCATCTATGCGGGGGGTCCAGTGGGGTCAACCAAGAACATTATAACCTGTGAATAACGACACATGTCACTCTTTTGTTTTAGAGCTGTAGAACTCAAGTTTCATGTTGCGTAAATTCTTCTATGTTCCATTGAGAGAGCGAGAAGTGCCAACTTTTTTCCGTGCCTCAGGTTGTACCCTATTCCCGTTTTATAGCCACTTCATCTCCAGTTTATTTATGATCCATTTTTAATCACTGAGTGTGGTTGTTTCTGTCATGAATTCATCTAAACTTCTCCTTTCAATTATGTGGTGGTTTACGTCGATGAAAATTGTGCTCTGCAGCTTTGCTTAGCTATTGAGTTTGACATGAGTGACTGAATGATTTTACCTGTACTGGAAAGTGTGACATTATTGTGGCGTCAACAACGGTCAAACGTGCAATATCCGACATGTAACTTTGAAGTCTTTTACCAGTTCCATGAAGCTACCAGTCAAGGTTTTGTCGGCTTAAAGATGTTCTCAGTTTCATAATCTCCAGTTGCGGGAAGATACATTTGAAAATTGACAAAATAGTTGCCAAATGCAAGTTGGATGCAAAAACCCAGAATACAAATGCAATTCACAAATATATTTGCTGTTGAATCTCGCCGAAGATGAAGACCATGACTCACAATGCTAATTTGAAAAAGCATACTGTTAAATGTTTGCAAATTCTCCTCACCCTTGAACAGTGCTTCTCAATTATTTTCTGTTACGCCTTCCCCTTCAACAAGAAGAAAACAATTCACAACCCCCCCCCCCCACCACCCACTCTCCGCCGCAACTATAAATAATAGCATTTTCGTTATAAAACCAACCTACACCATAGAGTTAATACTCGCTGCGCACAATGGGCAAGGAGAGCGCCACTGCCAACTACTGGAGTGGATGTGCAATTACACTTTATTGTAGTACGGCAGAAAAAAAAAAAAGCATGTTCCCCGGGTTCACATGCGCCCCCTTCAGCATTGCACCGCCCCCACTATTTGAGAAGCACTGCCCTAGAATTTTCTCGTGACGATTCCATACTCTGGTCATGCATGCTTTGAACACTTGGCTCTTGATGAATGACAGTGTTCCACTTAAGTCCATTAGTGGAAAGAGTCCGACACAAGGACTGGAACATCTTAGCCATGGTAGCTGAACCCCTGACATGCTTTATGATGAGCAGCAAGTTTCTTGCTGGTGTCATGTTTGACCTTTCACACGCTCCCCAATATGCTAAATCCGGCAGCAGTCATGCCTTAAATAACGGCAGATTCCCAACAGAGCTTACTTATCTGGGGTCTTTAGCCCTGCTGAAGGTACATGTGTCATTTTGCACCTTTTTTCATTGTCTTTTCTCTCCGTTGCATTGAGAGTTTGATCTCAGTTTCTGTGTCCACCTCACGCATCGTAAATGGGAGCCCCTGAGAGGCCAGAGGTCAAGTTGACAGCATTTAATCCCTGTCTGCAGTCAGACAGTATGCACTCGAGCAAGACTGATGAATCTCTTCCTTGTTGATGAATCTGCTCTGCCAGCAAAGGTTAATCCTATTTGTACTGAAACCAGAAAACAAAGCACGTAGGCTCCGCTGGCTCACCTGGTGTGGAATTCATTATGGGCAAGAGCTGAGTCTTTGCCGTTGTGTCCGTTCTGTAAAGCATTGCTCAGGAGTGCCTTGGGAATTTAAAATTGGCCACAAATTGAGCTTGGGCTAAGGTTGTTATTCAGTGCCACCGTCACATGAAATTTGTCCACAGTGTAATTAAATTCTTCTTCCTATTTTTAGAGCCATAGTCATCTGATATTTTTTCTGTTCACTACAATCAAACTTCTAAATTAAGATGTATTAATCACATACACAGTTATACATAGTATTATGCAATGTGTTGTGAAATGATTGCAACATGGCTGACCTGGTTACAAAACAAGCAATCTGAATGAAGTAGTAGTATTATGCTACATTCACACCACATGCTTTTGAGCGTCCCACTTCGCTTCATTTGCTGGCGTTTCACCGCGGAGTTGTTCCCAACGTATCCGCTCGGGGATTTGCTTTGTGACAACGAGCGTTTCTGGTTGCAAACAAAGAAAAAAAAAAGTTTCAACATTGCATTCAAGTGGCCGACACTGTGCTAAAGGTAATGGAAACAATATTGCCGTATTGGTAAAGTTCAACAGCCGTAAAAAAAAAAAAAAAATGTAAAATATTCCAGGCACACCAAGCTCGTGGTAAGCTCGCCGTGTTGTAAAGCTCTGGATGTCAACAATAATTTTCTCTTCCATTCTTTTTTCTTCTCTTTTCAAACAACCCGCCTACTGTGATGTAGTACATGCTGGAGCTGATTGGGTGCCGCGACGCGCGAAGAAAGTAAAATTTATTTTACAGTGCAGAAAGCGCGACTGGGCGAATTTTGGGTGCTTCGCTCCAAACGCATCATTTGCGTCGCCCTGCACGTAATCGCGCCGGCTCGTGCTAACTCCATTGACTTCAATTCAATCGTCGTCCCGGAAACGGTGTGAAGCTAGCATTAGGTAAAACGTTTCCAATTTTTTTTCAACCACGGCTAAACAACACGCTGATTAGGGTTTAATAAACAGTTGCGGGAAGATACATTTGAAAATTGACAAAATAGTTGCCAAATGCAAGTTGGATGCAAAAATCCAGAATGCAAATGCAATTCACAAATATTTTTGCAAGTTATGAATCTTTCTTTTCGTGTGAATGCTTGAAGTGCGTATGGTTATGATTGCGTCATCATTAACTTGTATCAAACATGTATCGATTTCTACGTGTAATCTACCGCGCATCAGGGACACAACACGACTGACTAAATTAAGAGTAAGATTAGGAGTTCATATTACAGTTGAACATTATCAATAACATGAAATGCGTTATGCATAAACAAGCTAAACAAGGCAAAACATTCACCCAATTGTAGGAAGTTAAATGGAATGCAATAAGCAAATAGGCACGAACGAACGTGATGCTTTGTGGCTGTGAACAAGATTTCGAGGTCTTTTCCAATCTCTGCATAAAACTGTTCAAATAACGTTATAGTAAGTACAGTATGTGTGTGTTTGTACAGTATGTTAGCTCAGCTAAAGTCAGTTTAGCTACCATCGATGTTTTTGCTAAAGCTGACAGCGCTCGCTCTCTGGCGACACACGTTAAGCAGTCATGCCTGAGCCAATACACATTCCAATACAATGGAGCTCTTCATCAAACACTCCTCCCTCCACTGAGCCCGTGTTTGTGTGTGTGTGCGAGTAAATATTTGAGTAATAAATCAGTACACTTGGCTACTCACTCATGCGAATCACTTTGGTTTGGTAAAGGGACATCCGTTGTAACGCCTTGGGCTTCACTGGGCTTGCGTAGCTACATGTCTCTTTGCAGTACATCTTTCCCATTGTTTCCTAAAGCACAACAGAAAAGACAAGCAGCACGTCCATGTAAAGTAGATATAAAAAGTCTACACACCCCTGTCCAAATGTCAGGTTTGTTGTGATGGAATGCGAGCCATCCATCCATTTTTTTTCACTATTTATGTCCAATTCAGTGCTACAAAGTTCACAGAACGTTTTCAACATTTATCATCAATCATGTCAAATGATTTAAAAACAAATCAGCGATTTCCCTTCAAAAAGACTTTAAAATTTCTCTGATTAAGCCCTATGAAAATTCAGATGCTAAGCTTTTCCATTTTTTTTTTTTTTGCTTTCTAGTAGCACCGACTGCTATTTAGACTGATTCGTAATTAAGGACTTAATCATGAAGACAGTCACGGCCACGGTTATTAGAGGGTGTGCTCATTTGTGCAACCTCATATTAATTTGATTTCCCCTCTTAAAAAGATTTTTTGGGGGGGGCCAAATTGAGTTGTATGCGTTACAGGTCAGATCTTGTTCGCATTTTTATATCACAAAAAGCTTGGCACAGGAAGAAGGGTGTGTAGACTTTTAATATCCATTGCTATGTCACGTAACATATTTGTTTGCCTTGCGTGTGCTTGTATCTTGCTATACAGTAGGTGGTATCGGTGCACTATTTTCCACTTCTCCTCACCTCCATGCCAAAAGCAGGCTGAGGAGAAAGGAGGCTTTGTATCACGCCGTGCACACACCCATTGCATTCATGGTGCATAATTTCCCCAAAAAAAAAAAAAAAAAAGGACGTGAGCTTCTCTTCTTCCCAACCCCTGGTTCACTGATTCCAAACATTGTGGCTCACCACAGCACCCCGTGCAACCTCACCACTTGGGCAAGCCCCCCCTCAAATGTAACACTTGAGTTCACACCCCAGCTTGCAGGCGCCCATGCAGCAGTTAGGGGGAGCGGCGGCAGTGTGAATAGGCACTCTGTTGTGTGAACGGCAGCCGGCTGGATGCGAGGCTGGAGCCAGCTTCCTTTTGAAAAGAGAGCAAATACCCAGGCGGCCGACAGGTGTTGTTAATGCGACACGAAAGTGACTCTTGCACCTTCCAAGCTATGCGCGCCTCTCTTTTCTCGACACTGAAAGCATTTGATCACCTCCCTCTGCGGCTGCCTCTATATTCACATTTGGCTCTCTCTTTTTTTTTTGTTTTTTTTTTGTAAATCTCAGCCTGCAGCGTCACCTTCTGTTCGTCCTCCCTTTCAGGTCTCCACCACGCCAAGACTCTTTAGTTTCAGCACTGTTTGGTTTAGCAACTGCAAACGACACCATCAGGATCGAGATAATCCAAATCATCTTAAATAAGATTTACACCGACATTCTGTTTTACGTCACAGTTTTCAAGCGGAGATATTAAACATATTGTATTGTTTCGTTGAAGCGCGCAATTAAAAAGATCTGAGCAGCTGCAGCTGGCCTTTTACAACATATGCGATGATTGTCTTTGCGTGTTAAAATGAACATATGGTAGCCTAAATGTGTTTTATCGAGCATATAAATGCTGATTTTGTTTATGTTTCCATATGGATGTATTTGTGCCTGCATGTGTTCTTTTGTGTTTTATCTTATGGGCGAACATCTGCACAGTGCATGAGGCCGCGTGCCAGATTTGCTGTTATTTTATCGATTTTTATGTGCCTTTGACACAGCCAATGTGGGAGTTGAATCCATTCTATTTCTGCTTATATCTCCTCCAGCAACATGACTTCCACACGGGGGGGGGCACTTTGAGTTGAGGAAAAAAAATGATGTTAGTCTCCAGTAATAGTTATTAAATCAACACATTTCCCATTGTGCGCATTACCCCGAAGTAGCCAGCAACACTGGCACTAAATTAGACGATTACAATTACATTTACTGGGCCAACGTGTGCCACCAGCATGCCAAAGACTGAGTAACTGCAAGTGTGTGTGCTTACTGTGTGTGGGGGTGTCATAAATGTGTGTGTTTGGCAGGTACAACTCTATCAGAATTTGGACTGCTGATGTATGACCATATGTGGTACCTTTCTATTCTGATTGACGATAAGAAAGGAGCTGGTCCCACTGGAGTCTTTTATTCAGTTAGCTTTTGTATTTAAAGTAATCCAATGTAATTAGTGGAAAACTGGCACACATGAGACCCCGGCACCCCTGTGAAAAAAAACCAAAACAACTATAAGTACTTTGTATTTATAGCAAATCACATTGCTGTATTTTTGTGTGACGATGGTCTACCTGAGGCTTGGATTTTTAATCTTTTGAATTAAACTAGAAATGATTGGAACCAAAGTGTTGTTTTAAGCATATAATTATCACCCATCATAAATCCTCTCCTAACTGTATGAGTGGACTACGTTTTCAATAAAATGTCCCATTCTCAATGTCTACGTACAAATTAACTGCTACACTAATACTGATATGCTAAAACATTGCTGGGAATTTTTTTAATATTTTGCTGTGGTGGATATTCCATCAAGGTTTTAGCAAAGCTCCTGTAGCCCAAGGAAACAGGTCAACGTGAGGCCGCAGAGATGTGCTAGTCATGAATCTGGTCACGAGTACAAGGAAAATGAGTGGCACCTGATCAGTTACAGCCACTGTCTCTGATTGGTTGTTTTTCCTCAGGCACTGTGCTTTCTTGGAAAAACAAGCAAGATGGGGCCTGAGAGAGATTATTATTTTTTTGTTTGTTTGTTTTGTTTTTAGTCATTTTACTCAAGTATTACTGTCGGACCACTGTGACATTTGCATGATAAAAAAGTGACTTATTTATTAATTAATTTATTTATAAATGTAAAGTCCTCCTTTCAAATGAGGTGCGCTGAAGTCATGACGTGCTGATGTTTTGTGTTAACATGTTGACAGTTTGACCACCAAAGTTATGTTTTTGTATGTTTTTTTTTTTTTTTGCCTGGAACAATTGGTCAGATTTTCGAATTCTGTTTTCACTGTCCAGCATTTAAAAACAACAACAAAAAAAACTTATATTTACTATTTACTTGTTTAATTGAATTTACATAATGTGAATACTAAAAATGTAAATAAACCAATAATATCAAATCCCAAATTTAGCATTGTTTATGTTGCATTACCTGAAGGCACATTGCAGACAAAAGTGCTGCAAATAATCCAGTTCAAAGGCATCACTGCTCAACTTTTTTTTCAGACCATAGGAAATTCTCAAGAGACCTCATGATACTGTTTATGTCTGCGCAGGATACCCAGTAACGACAGTCGTTCTAATTTGGCTGTTTTGTATGTTAAAAGCATTCAAGCGATGCAATATCTGATATGTTTTAGTATCTACAACAGACTTATCATTGCAGCTGGCGTAAAGAAAGGCTTGAGTTGTTCTGATGACATCAATAGAAAAACCACGACTGTGCCGTCAAAAAAAAAAAAAGCCTCAGTGCCACAGGCGAGCATTTTATGGGGGAATTCTAGCGTTTGGAGGCAGGGCTAAATAACAAGGGTGATGTGTTGAAAGGGGCCTCTTGTTGTGGTTTGAGGTGCTGAGAGGCATTGCTGAGCTGTCGGGCAACAGCCCACCTCCATGCCTCGGCGTGGTGAGGTCATTGGAAGCGACATGTCCAGCTGGGTGATGTCATGTTTCGGGTTGACATTTTCACACAGTCAACCTCATTATCCCTTCTGTCATCTCCTTGCATCCTCAACATGTGCACGCGTCCTACTTCAACCTCAGAGCCAACAGGTGACCATATGCTGGTTCACCCTCTGCGTTATAATCCTGTCATTGCTGGGTGATGGAAAGGTTCATCCATTTGCATCTCCCTTAGAATCTGTGTGGCGATTGGGTACAAGGAGAAGCTTGGCTCGATTTGATTGGTTAAGAAAGAGGGCTAATGCCCCCTATTTGCCTCTTTTGGAACATTGAGCTTTGTGTGTCACGGGACTTAACATGTCTGTTGACTATTATGCAGTATCCACTTTATGTATTCAACATTAAATTACTTGCAACTCATTTTGTGACACTGTGACCACTTTCAGATCTGTTAGTGATTTGTGTTTGTTTTTCATAGGATTTATACAGGGATGAGAAAGAGGCCAATGGTGCAGCATTACATATTTTTGAGTATCCCGGATTTGCTTTATTTGTGAGGCAGAGTTTTTAAATTAATGATTTCACTGTGAATAGTCCGTCGTAATGAGCTATGGTGATGAATAAATGCTCCTGAATCAGTGTTGCAGTACCGTCGCACATCCAGAGGGGGGCAGCGCAACCAGATTTTAATTTAGATGTATTATTTATATTACGGCCTACGGTATACATCTTGTAGGTTTTCATCATCACATTTGTAGTTCGATTATATGCATGTTCTATATTTATATATTCATTTTATTTCAATAATCCAATATACAATAGTTTTATTTACCAGCATTATACAGGACAATAGCACAACATGACTATGCAATAGTTACACAAACATCCTTATTTCTGACAGTTTCTTCACTTATTTTAGTTAACTGTTGCACTCATTTGTAATTTAACTTTTGTATTTGCGTCTTAATTTTATTGTACAGCTTGTCTTCTTTGTTTTGATGTTTAATGGTGTCCTTGAGTGCCCAGAAACGTGTCTCTATAGACTGTAAAATTGTTATTCTTAGTGCAACTGTCACATTTATTGCATCAACACTTTTTATAATATATATTTGTCCTGCTTGAATGTTGGGCTCATCACATTATTTAATAGTTCCACCATCAAAACAGTTTGGAAGTAAAACATAGCCAATGCTCAGAATATTGAATGTCACACTGAAGTAATTTAGCTTATCTGCGTGTTCTAGTGCTACTTTTGGATCGATCTGTGCCAATGGCGTAGTGATTCACTGAAAACAAACCCCCCCCAAAAAAAACATATGCTGCCTTTCTACAATGGCATCCGAAATGTGACTTTTGCTCATCTTATTTACTGTAGAGTCACTCCTGCGGGCCATGATTAGAATTAAGATTTTAATCGCTGCGCAGAAATGGGAGAGGCAAAAAAGACAGCGTGTTTATTGCATGCGTATAAGGAAACAGCCATGAGGGTGTGCAGTGGTCGCAGAGAGGAATTTCAATAGGAAATGCAGTGGACTCATAGAGGAAGGGGGAGGGTGTTGAGTAGTAGACACACTAAAAGAATCACCTCACTTTCTAGAAAGAAATGGGCTGGTAATGACAGTGAAGGAGCATGATGTTCATTCATCATGTCTCCTCATCCCGATGCCTGTAACAAAATATATTGTACCGCCACCACTGCTTTATTCCTCAACACCTGCATTGAACTGTGAATGTAAGTTGTTCTCTCGATGCTCGCTTGGCGCTGCTACCTGCTGATGAAACCTTAATCTGATTAACGGCAGTATATTTACAGCTCTAAATCCTACGTTATCAAGCCTCACCTTGTTTGGCTTCCACATGTCGTCTCAATCATAGCCCTGATGGCACGTTGTCAGTTTTTGCATGTGTTTTGTAAGGGTTCAGTCTGCTTTCACTGGAATTTAGTAGGAGTAGGAATCATTTTAACAGAAGGAGACCCCTGTTATTATCTTTGGGTTCCATTTGGATTTTTGTTGCTCAGGTTTGTTTTGGTCGGGTGAAAAAAAACACTGGACTTAACTACTTCATTGATTTGACCTTAAAACCCAGGTTTGAGAAACTTGGGTTCACCGACTGTTCCAAGGGGCCCAATTCCACAGGGAGGGGTTTACATGGGCCACCGGGAGCAAACACAAACACTTGGCCATCCAAGCTTTAATGACTTGAAAACAATAAAAACGGAGTTGTGGAGAAGGCATCTTTCTTCTTAAGTGGAACATAAAAATGACTATCAGCATAGCAATGGAAAGAAATATTTTGCTTTCTCAAGATGGAACCCAGACGTAACAAATAAAAAGAGAAAAGGAGCGGCCATAAAAGTGATCCTTGTGGTACCTCAAAAAGATAGTGGACCAGTGCAGGACTCGGAACTACCAAGGCTTAAACATTTTTTTCTGTTTGCTAGATAGTATCTTAACTGCACTTTCAGAGTAAGATCTTTACATATGTTCATCAATTTTCTATCTCGCTTGTCCTTGTTTGGGCCTATGTGAGCAAGGAGGGATACACCTTGTTTGCCAGCCAATTTCAAGGCAAAGATAGACAAAAAATCATACACGTTTCAACTTATGGAGTATCCTGGTAAAAATAATAGACAAATATAATTTAAATTTGACCGTGGTCGAACAATATAATAAGGCTGACGGATGTGCTGCAGAAGGTCGGAACGCTGCATTGCATCAAACCTACAATGGTATGCTGAAATCTCTACGCGACTTTCCTGCTGAACTCCAGTGAGAACATGTTGCACAGACGTGTTATTAAACCACAGAGATGCACTCTGTTGTGCTGCTACGGGCCAACGCTGCCCACAGACGGATGGATGCTCTCCTCCTCCATTCTCATCCTCCTACATGTCATCTGCTTGCATCTCTTATTTCACTGCTCAGACACAAACAACTCCCAGTAATTCTGTTTGCTCCATACTGCTGAACAGAAAACACTTTCTGGTAGTTAGATTTTATAGTATACCGTCTTGTGGCATACTCGCGTGACTACTGTCTCCTCGTGTTTGGAAGTGATGACTCGGACGCTCCATTCGTTGTTATCCAGTGCGGATTTCCTCGAGGCCAGTTCCAAGTCAGCTGATTCCTCACTTAAATCCTGTTTATTCCCTCACTCAAACCTTTCCCATGCAGTTTTTTCCCCCTTTCACTTCACCGCAACTAGTGCATCAGCAGTTGACAAGGCCAAGCGCTTCGCTGCTCAACAACTTGGCGGCATGCTCGCATGGGCCAGGCCATGAGTACAGGCAGGCTGGAAGATGGATGACAGTTTGTATTTTTATCCAGAAGGATGAGTAACTGCTCTGTCAGTAATTACATGCATACTCTATGTACCAATTACACCAGTGGTGTTATTATTTGTGCAGCTTGTCGCTACCATTTTATAAAATGTGATTTTATGAGGTGTCAGTAAAGTTCCAGGACCAATGTTTTAACTTGTTCATTGTTGGACAGTTGTCCAACGAATTGCGATACAAAAAGATCGTGCGGCATTTGCTTTGTACGTTATGGCAGCTTCACTATTCTAACGCACCTTCTTACAATGCCCTGAGCATCTGACAGTTCCTAGCCAAAGAGAACATCATCAAATCCCATTGGCTTCCTTGCAATGGATTCACACTATCAGTTTCTGGCAGTCATGAGTAAAAAAATAAATAACAAATGGGTGGTTGGGTAAAAACTGTGTAAGACAATCATGCAAGTGACTCACTGGTGCATCACCTGAACAAGAATTAAAGCTAGCATACATGTGCAGTTTGTAGCCATATTATGCAAAATGAACTCACCAAGGTTAATATAGTTTACGATACTTAACGAAATAACCCGCAACACTAATTGAGAAGAGCAATATAGAGCATAGATTGGAGGAAATGGTGATTGCGTAAAAAGCGTTCTGAACCAAAACAAAATTAAATGGGAAAATAAAATATTTATCTCACCGTGTGCGGCGTATAGGCAGCACAGCAACTTGCCATTTTGCTCTCTTAAGCGGTTTTTAACATGCATCATGATTTTATATATATATATATATATATATATATATATATATATATATATATATATATATTTATATATATATATATATATATATATATTTATATATATATATAGTAAGAGGAGCCAATGAATTTATGAATGGAAAATGGAGGTGTTGACAGGCAGGCAGTGAAGTGACATTCTTTCAATTGCTGCCAACACTTGGTGTGCCCTTTAAGGAACCCTGGCTGTCCCTGAATGTTTCCGTGGAGGGGGCATGTCTAAAATGTCAATTCACTCCTCGACGTGCTCACACGCTCGCACCCGCCCTCCCAAGGAAAGCCTCTTGGTTGGTCCACGCCTCGGTCACTCTTTATCCTCCCCTTAGTGGTGCTACTGCTGCAGCTTGTGTGAGTGTTGTGTGCGCTTGTGCGCGTGTGTGACAGACAGTGTGGGGAGGGAGCGGGGGGGAGTCAGGACAGCGCTGAAGAGCTGTTGGGACGAGAGCAAGCACGATGTCGGCGCAGAGGGCGACTCACACGGCGCCTCGCACAATGGAGCGTCTTTTTACGCAATTGAACGAGTGCGCGGAATGTGGGGATCCTTAACAACTTCCAAGCTCACCGACGGATTTTTTAATGATTATTTTAATTAGCACTTAAGATTCCTTCCGTGCTGTGCGTTTCACAAAGCGGACATCTGAGTTATTTCCACACTGCGAACGGGACGTTTGTTGCGTTGAGCGCTCAACATCATGAACTGCACGAACAACCAAGCGGTAAGCTTTCTGTCTTTTTCCGTTTCTTATTCCTTGACAAAGAGTTTAGACCGAGCTGCTGCTGGCTGCGTGGAAAATATCAGTCACTTGTCATCGACGACGTCACAAGTCGCGTGGACCACGTGGACTACCCGTGTTGCGGGACCAGCACGTTTGAGCCAACCTCCTCAGTGGGTGTGCGATTGGGCTGGTGATTAGACGCACAACCAGCTTGGACACTGCTGGCATGCTCAAGTGTGCATGCTCTTAACACCAGCTACTGTACATCTGCGATTTCACACTGTCAAGTGAAGTCAGTGTGACCCATTTGAAACGGGTGCATGTGTGATGTTCTTTACAGAATACTGATTCCACACTGGGCCCAGTTGATGCAGTTCTGCTAAAATGTTGTCATGTATGTCAAGCCAGTAGATGCAAATGTGCACCAACTGCTTTCAAGCATACTTTGAATACTTTTTGTCAGCCTATATGTTTCAAAGTCAAAGTAAGAATGTGACTTGGGTTAGGCTGTTTTTACATCTACATTTCAGAATCAGAAATCCCTTTATTGTCATTGTACTCAAGTTCAAGTGACAAAAAAGGGACTCAACCAATGAATCATCGTTAAATGTTTTTACACAATACAGCATGACAAAGATCATGACATTCAAACATCCCCATGTGTATGTCAGCGTATTTGACACAAATTCTTCCACTTGAAAACAACAAAAAAATGGTAGAATGTAATCCAGCCATCGTGATGTTTATTCACTGGTCGTGGTTCCAGCGAGGTGAATGACATTTTGCTCGAGATTCCCTATCAAAAGTCATTTACGATAAACAAGAAAAACTAAACAACAGTACTGTGGTCCACCACTGTTATTTTGGATGTGACGTATTTGGGCATGACTGCACTGAACGCTTAACACACATGCGCTAAACGCTAAAACAATTACGGTGCCATGCGGAAAAACTTGTACTTTGATATCCCTTTTCTTACGTTTAGGCTCCAAGCGAATCCCTCAAAAGAGCATTTAAAGAGTCGTTGTGTACTTTTGGCTTTGCACAACCTCCTCTAATCAGTGTTTGTGTGTTGCCTGCGTAAATTAGAAGAATCAAAGAACTGGTTGATAAATCATAAAAATATCAAGCTCATTCTTGGATGGAGCGTTGCCACAGCAAAAAAAAAAAAAGTCAAATAAAAGGAAAAGTCTTAATGTTATGACAATAAAGTTAATGTCTGTGTTCGTCTGCCAAAATATTATTTGTGCTCCTAAAGTTTAACAAGTTCCACTACATTCCTCACTTTAATGAAGGTGTGTTTTTGTACTCCTAAGATTACAATTTTATTCTCATAATACGTTTTTTCTAATTGCAATATTGTCATTATATTCTATTAATGTTATGACATTGTCCTTTTGTGAGTTTATTCTTGCAAGAATTCTCACAGTATTTTCATAATATGAAGACTTCAAGCTATTTTATATTTTATATATTATATATATTCAAGCTCTAATCTCGTTGCACACTTGAGTACAATGACAATAAAGGGATTTCTAATTTCTATTTTCAGAGTATTAGTACTTTATACTTGCAATGTTTAAACTGTTTTAATAATATGTTTGACGCCATCTTGCTCCCAACCATGCTTCTTTGGTTCAATGAAGACCGAGTTAGGGTTGCAGCAAACATGTTTTTAGTATCGACTGTTTGGCCATTTGTCTCATTGATCAATCGAGTAATTAGATACAGATTTAATTACCATTATTAAGGAATATAACTTGCATGTGAGGGGAATGTATCATTTAGGTTAACTGGGGGTTACAATTCTCGTGCTCTGCTGTAGTATCTGTGACTTTGAGTGTGTATGGTTTTAAAACGTGGGGCCTGGCCTGGTGAGTGATGTGGGTGTCAGCGAATGGGAGTGCAAAGTTGGCTGGCTATTAGCTGGCTAACCTGTTGTCTTGTCTGCATTTTGAGTGACTCCGCATAAATTGTTTTGTGTACATTTTATTTATATATATATATATATATATATATATATATATATTCAAGAATGCGATAGAAAGGGCACAGATGGATTTGTCTGTCCTTGACCACTTGCAGGTGCATCAAAATACTAACTTGTAAAAATACAGTCTCTGCTTTTAATGTTACAACTTCATTCTAATAACATTACATTGTCTCGGAATTTTAATAATGCCGTATTATATTTTGGGGTTATTTTTAGTGTGGCCGTAACATGCCGTTACAAACATGCATGTCCCCTGTCGGTTTTTAAAGGCCACGTGCATCAGCATCACCCAGAAATTGTGAGAGCTTGACATGTGATCTTTCTATCACCGGAATGTAGCAGTGTGTGTTCCTACCGCTGTTACAACCACAACCATGCTGGCTCACGAGCTGTGAAAAGGTCACTGATGTGCCACAATGTCTCCTCGTTTGGTGAGTTCGCTACAGTGACACAGCACGACACTTGAGGTCTGCACCACTTCATTGCATTAGGCTGTTACAGCAATTTAGCAGCGCACACTTTAATGTGTTCCTGACGCTGCTTTTCATTGTGTCTTGCAAATTCTGCAAGCCCGGAAGGAACAAGAATGGAATCGTCTTACAATCAATAACCACTCACTGCAGAGAAGCCGCACTGTCTGTCAGTCGCCCCGGCTCTTCATCCGCTCCTCTTTGGTTATCTATGGAGATAAATATCTTGAATGTTGTCTCTGCTTCTCGTTGTCCCTCCTCTGCTGCAGTCACGTGGATGGAAGTGTTTTTCGGTGCGCTGTGTAGGTCATTCTCTTTCTCTTTCTGCCTAAACAGTTTGTACAGCTCTTACTGTAAACCAGAGGCGATTCTAGGATCAGAGGTGAAGGAGTGTTGGCCAATGCAGTTTCATTGCAATATATATGAAAGAGAAGCATAACATTTTGGGGGAAATCCGTGACTAAACCATCAAATGTGAGCAATGTTACTTAAACTTTGAGCTCTAACGAAAGATGAATGTATAGAATTTAGGAAACCAACATATAGTAATTCTTCTAATTTTTAGGGTATGAACTTTTGATACAGCATCATCTTTACATGCATATCAACAGAGCTGGGCTGACATTTTTTATGAATATGGCCGGAGGGTGGAGGCCGGAAGGCTACCCTGATCGTGGCCGGAGGGTGGGGAAATTGACTTTGCAAAAAAAAGAGGCAAGTGCCCAACTCTTAATTACCAGCCCCCTATTTTGATTACCAAAAAAAAAAACTTGACCGTAGACTTAAATGAAATGCAATGCACATCTAAAACACATGAATAAAAATTGTAGGTCTGTAATTAAAGATTATTTGAATAAACAATCCGTTGAATTTGTCGACTAATCGATAGTCGGATTTTAGAAATGTTTTCTGCTTTTCATGGAATACGATAGAAATGGGAGAATATCAATTTTACGTGAAAAAAACACGAATTATGCCAAATAATTCATAATTTTAATTTGATAACCAATTAGTTGTCGATTAATCGTTGCACTTATGATAAATTATATATAATGATTTGATATAATGCGTATAATCCTGTCTGTGCTCCTCCCTCTCTTTGTGTCCTAATAGGATTTTAATCTTAACACATGTACATGCCCCACTGCCCACCTGAAATGTTTCCTAGCAAGAAAAATGTCATCTAACACCTACCAAATCAACATAGACAACGAACTACGATTTAAATGTATCAAAATTATGAAATGGCAACGATAATATTATTTAATTCAGGTACTTGCACCGCAACTGTAACAGTGTATTCACTGGAATGCAGCATATTGTTCTGGTAGATACTGTGCTAGGTCTAGTCAGAGAAAAATCGTTGTGATTGGGTGGAAGAAAGGCAAGGTTGTTAAAATGTTACATTTATAACAAATATTGTAGGTTATGCAACTTTTCTAGCTTGTTAAAAAAGCGCATGCAATAATCTTTCAAATTTTCACTTCAACAAAGGGGTTGAGTTCCCCCAAAACGGGCTAGAGAGATGCAATTGTGCAGGAAGAATGGGTGAATGAAACTTGTGTGTTAAAAAAAAAAAAAAGGAAAAAAAACACAGCCGTTTGTACTCTACTGTTTCATAAAACTGCCTCTCCACTCACACTCACCAATTACACATCTTTCAAGTCTAAACTTATTCATGTGCTCTGTTTTTTACTTATCTGGGGCTTTTTCATTGCTAGTTCCTGGTCGTGCTCCTCGCAGGCTTTGACCTCAAAGCCACTTCAAAAAGGAGCTCTAAGTAATGTTCTCTTCCTTCTCAAACCCCCACCACCATCAGCCCCTTTACTGTTTTTTATTTTTTTATTTTTATTGTTTTTTTACAAAAATTGTTGCAGTTGGCAACCGATGGCTTACTCTGTCAATGTGAACGGGAATGACATGGAGCAATACGAAGAATAATGTACAATGGTCAAGCTGTTGACATCATATACAGTACTTTATGAGCAATACCAGTGCTTCTCAATTATTTTCTGTTACGCCCCCCCTAGCAACAAAGAAAACAATTCGGGCCACCCCCCAACCCCCACCACCTACTCTCTGCCGCAACTATAAATAATAGCATTTTCGTTGTAAAACAAACCTACGCCGTAGAGTTAATACTCGCTGCGCACAATGGGCAAGGAGAGCGCCACTGCCAACTACTGGAGTGGATGTGCAATTACACTTTATCGCAGTACGGTGGGAAAAAAGCATATTCCCCAAGGTCACACGCCACCCCCCACCCTCACAGGGGGGCTCGCCACACTATTTGAGAACCACTGAGCTATACACACTTTATTTTTTTTAAAGTAAATTTCTACCATTCTCACCAGTTATACAAGCGTAGTTGCATATGTTAAAGACCTTGTAAAGGCTCAATGGCATCGTAGTTCTTGTTAGGTGAGCCAACTGGTGGCTAGCGCGACCACCCTTGGTGATATATTTCAGCCACCGAAGAAGGCAGATGTCAATTAGGAATGTGGAAACAAGATGCTAGAAGATGATGTACCCATTTTTTTTTTTTTGCAGCGGGGTAGAAATGCTTGCTATTTTGTGGACACGCCCATCGCATTTGAGAATGAAGACAGGGGCTTGATTTTATTTGTCACAATGTTACGCAGTAGCATATACATTGTTTTTTTTCCTGATTGGTAGCCATTAACAGCACGCACCTGTAATTCAGTTTAGCAAAATGGACGGAAGGTATAATAACAGGAGTGGGAATGTTTATTTTTTTCTTTGATTTTCCTTCGATGGAATTGGGCTGTAAACATTGCATTAAAGAACAAATTTGAAAGAGAAAGGATTGAGGTTCCTCAGGCTGACTAAATTAGCACGTCAATTCATTTACAACTTTTTGACTGTGGTACCTTTTGGGAGCATTTGTTTGCAGCCACTTGAGGCTGGAGTTATTTTTTTTTAATTCCAGGAATGTGAAGGGGTTTAGCTCATAGACCCCAGGGCTCTACCGTCTTCCTCTTCCGCTTTCCTTTTTTTTCTTTGCAAACAAGGCATATAATAATGAATTATTTAGAAAATTGCTGGGAATTATCTTCTTTATTTATTTTGAAAAAAGCATTATTTCCACAATACAGAGTGAATTGAGGATTACGGCTTTTCCTTATCAGCCATAACGCATTCCCAGTAGAGTGTAAAAAGATAGATCTACAGTTTGGCGGAGGAGTGATTACAAGGCGGTCACAGAGGTGAGCCGCCGATTCGGTTATCTGTCTGCGGCTGATGCAGTGCGTCTGGCAGCGGATCAGAACCAACCTCAGTCTTATTTGATATCTCGTTTATCTGAGCAAGCAGCTGCTCAACTGCCACTTATCTCCACAAGGCTTTTTTGGCGAATACCTTCTGTTAGCTCAGTGCAATTACCTTTGTGTCGCCGATATGTATATGCACATGTATAATAACGACGCCTGTTCATTTGTAGACACTCCCTGAATATCACGTTTGACCTCTAGTCTGTTTTTGCTCTCAGTTGACCGACATGTTTTTTCACCGGCCTAACCCATTTAGAAAGTGCTGTTTAAAGATAGATTCCCTATGTTGCGCCACTCTGCGTATGCTTTAGTGTGTATTTATATACACTGCAGTAGTTGCTTCAGTCACAGAAGAACCCACACTTGCGATTGGTTCAGATTAGACCAGTGGTTTGCATAATTCCTTTAGAATAAAAAAAAAAAACTGACATAGATTTATGAAGGTGAAAAAAAATTGTTAGTTGTAAAAAATGTTCCCTTCGTGAAACCTTTTCTGAACCGTCCAGGTAACAGTTTAATATTCATAATGGTTATAACAAGTTTAACCAGTGGAATATCAAAATATAAACACAAGCTTTGTCAAAAATAACTTCATCATTATTAACTCTCACGCAAGTGTAAAAAGAAGTCAACTACTATTACAATGTAACACCAAGAATATTTTCTTTTGTTGAGGCTGTCCCTTTGTTGGGAATAAAAAGTCAAAGAAAAGGCAGTTCTTATCTTCGATTAATCCTTTCATACTTGCTAAACAGAGGTCTCATGAGGTTATCGTATGCTTGGCTCTGAATTTTTGTGTGACTTAAGGAATGCTTGACTTTTAAGGTTCCGCTCTATTTAATTAGACATTCATCCATTTCCTATAGCTTTTTATCAACATTGGGGTCAGGGCTGAGCTGGAGCCGACATCCTCGCTCGCTGACTTTGGGATAGAGGCAAGGTACATCTTAGACTGGTCGGCAGCCAATCGCAAACGGTGGGAAGTATAAAACTCTAACACCGATACAAGCGCAACGATCCACCCACATACCGATCCCCCAATGAGACTGCAGGTTGTAATTGCACTTGATTTTGAGAACTGTAAGACCAATTAGGTCACATCACATTGTTCAGACTGAATCTGGAGCATCAGTAATCAGAGCAGGCTCAAAGGGCTCCTAAGTGGCACAGGGTGGAAAAAAAAGGTTCGATAGTTGTCTCAGCTTACATTTGTTCTTCATGTGTGTCAATAATTCATCCTTTCACCTTTCGGCTTTGAATTGATGTCAGCGTTCGATCGTCCTCAATGCCACCTTTTTGGAATGAGTCTGCTCCTCATCTTCTTGATCTCCAACAATTCATTTTCCCAAGCTGAATGTTCTTGGTAAGAAGAAAAGAACTGTAATTCTTTTTTTTTTTTCAATCCTCATGTACTGTACAGTGGTGCCTGAATATTCGTTTATTATAAGGGTCACTCAAGTGATGTGCATATCAAACTCAAAGGCTTCATGAATATTCTAATTGCCTACTTTCACTTGAGGGCTATTGCAAGTGGGTAGTGATTCAAGGACACACACACACGCACGCACGCAAGAAGGTGTGCTGCTCTGTCGTTATTGCACGTCTTTGGTTCTGTTCACCTTCCTGTCAGACAAAAGCGTCTGCATAGCGGCATTCTCACGTGGGGGCCAGGCCAGCACATGTGCTTCTTAACACATGTGGCCGTATATTCTAAATAAAGCAACAGCACTAACAGTTATGAATTATGGAGTGCAATAAAAGCAGCTTCAACTACCGGGGCCCTTGGCTAGAAAGAGAGACGCGGAATAAATGACTGCTTTTCCACTGCTTGTACTATCCAACAACAGAGACTGTAGACAATGTTGTTTAATGTGCACTTGGATTGTGGAGGGCGGCAGTTCTTCAAATTTATTTCGAGTTGGGTCGCCCAATTTTATTCAAGATTTTAAACATAGGTATTTCATTCTCATTATGTTCTGTGTTGCACAGCAAAGGCCGTTTGCCGGTGAGATGGATTGTAAATGCTAATTCGGTGTGTCCGAGGTAATTAGCTTAGATTTACTCTTTAGTGATTCATTCAAAGAAGAAACTCTAGTGTGCGTGTGCGTGTGTGTGTGTGTGTGAATTGAAATTGTTAATTGGCAGGGGATGTAAAAACGATCTGATTTGCAAGCGTCAGCTCGTTAGAGCTCTTCAAATGGGCTTCAGTGTTTGGCTTGGCAAACGTTGAGGCTGGACTTGTGAGAGGGAGATAACCGCCCCCCCCCCCCCCTTCCACCCCCCTGCTTCCCTCCCCGTAGTTAGAAGCTTAATGTTTGCAGCCCAACAGGGACTCCTGCAAGCTCATCCTCACCCTCCCTTTTAGCTTTGCAGCCCTTTCTTGCCGCAGCTCCCCCCTCTCAGCAAAATTCTGGGCTGCCCAGGCTACACCACAAATCTGAAGAAAACAGAAAAAAATACATCATAATAAATTATTATAACAATAATAGTGATGCACGACTACCAGGTGCTTTGTCTCATCACATTTCAAGCTACTTCCGCTGGATTAATTCATTCTTTTGACACTTGGCATTTACCAACAGGTGACTGAATGCTTGAAGGTTCTGTGACTATTTTATTTATTTATCCATCTATCTATTTTGCCAACACCCCTTGGAGTTAATTCTCACAAAATAGTCTTGTTTTACCTCTGCTTGCAGGTGTATCTGGACATTTGGAGGCCGTATTGTACAGATTGGCATATGAATGTTTATCAGATAAAAATTACTGAGGTAGATTCTTGAGGTTTATCTAGCAAATGAATCGTCTTAACGCTTTCATTGTAACTAAGCACTCATTCATCACCATATTATCCAGTTTCCCATTTCAATCCTTTCACTCACCACTTCATCTCTCCTGCATCCTCCCAGGCTGACACTGACCGCAGTGTTACTGTAAATGGTTAGAGTGCCTGGCTCTTGCTTGTTGTTGGTTACACACATTCATTGTCGCTGTGAAAAAAGTTGAACCTTTTGGTAGTTTTGATTAAAAAAAGAAACGTTTTCTTCTCTCCTTTTCCACTCCACTGGAAAACCTTTGCTTTGTTTGATGTTTTTAAATGCGTGGATTACAACTGAATGGGAATTGCTTTGAATGAAAGCCGGTGTTTCAGTCAATTTGTCTGTATTATTTGAGATATTTCCCGCATGTCTGCTGGAGGTGTGAACCAGCTCGTTGTACTGAGAGCTGTCAATCACTGTGACGCATGCTGAGCTTTGCTAATTAAACATACTATGATGTGTTTGAGAAAAAAACACGTAGCACAAGGTCAACAGGAGGCTGTGCGAAGGAACGTCTTTTTGTGTATCTTTCCACTGGTGGACATTCCACTTGTGTTATAGAAAGTGAAGCAGTAAAAATCAGTGTATGCTGTCTCTTTTTTAACTTTCTCTCTGACTTTGGTCAGCTAATAATACCGTATCACAACTCTATAATGGACACAGGCGGCACTCTGCCATGCTGGACATGTGAGTCAACAGGGGTGTGGGTGTGTGTGTGTGTGTGTGTGTGTGTGTGTGCATGTGTCTTAATTCATTAATTGCCTCGCAGCCACCAGACAGTTCAGCCTGCCAGTTGCTCGCATTAGGATTTCTCCACGACCGTTGAAAAAGTCTCATTACTTGGCAGCAAAATGACTTGGCTCTGTTTTGAAATTCTGTCAGAAGCTTGTGTTTAAAGCGGTTGAGATTTAACAGAAGGCCAAAAAAATAAAAACTATTGTTTGCACTCGTATGAGCAGAGGTTTAGAGTTGCTTTAGTTTTTTCCTTTTTTGATGCACGACAGGGATACAGTGGACCCCAGAGTTTTTGGTGCGATGGGGAGCCCAAATAGCAAAAATTTGCAAATAACTGTCATCCTCTTAAAGAGGAGTTGTAATTTCCTATACAGGTTCCCAGATGGCAGCAATGAGATCATCAAGCACCAACAGCACGCATCTGTAATGTACTCGAATACAAACCCACAACCGTTTTAGTAGTTTAATTACTTGACAGAAACAAACACGCAAACAAGTAAGCTTGCCATGTTTTTTGGGGCTGAAGGTGAAACACTACATTAATCGTTGATTTTTCACAATTAACCCTTTGTCTTGTTACTAAGAAGACACAACAGTCTTGCTCTGTTGCAGGAGAGTGTTTGGTGAATTTGCTGACGGCTGTTCGTCTACAAACATTAGTGGATCCCTTTTCAGATGGGCATTCAGTTGTGGTTTTGTTATTATTGTTATTATTATCTTTTGCCAGCCACCTAGCATAATTGCCCAAGTCTGTTTTTTTTTTTTATATTTTGGTAAAACGAGAAAAAAATTGGGGAAATAAATGTCAACCAGGTAGGTGAACAAGTAAGTGAAAGGAGAAAGTCCCAATAAAAAAAATCCAATTTGTGTTCTCAAAATTATTATTCTTGTTCTCCAAAAATATTGAAAAATTATTTTGTAATTTATGCTATTTGCCAAACAATATTTGTGACTTTCATTGTGAAGTCATTGACTATTCAACTAGTGCATTCTTCCGGTTCCATTTGCCTGTACAGGACTGGAGTTGAACGACATGTTTGGGACTGTTTGGCCTTGGTGAAGGTTACATTTATTAAACACCCTTTTCGTTTAATCATGTCATCATGTGTTTTTTAATGAGTCCCAATTCGTCTGCATTATTTCACATCGAAAAACTAAAACTTCTTGGTGCTTGTTGTTATCATAAACTCCCCCATTGGTCGCATGCAGCATTTTTTTTTTCCAGTCAGTTGTGGATGAGATTTTGCCTGGAAGCGGCACCCAGCCATGCATAAATCTACTCTCTGCAGTCGCATTGTTTTTATGGCGAGGGACCACTCACAGTCGTAAAGTGGATAATGATGCGTCCATGTATAGTTGGCTACAATGCACATTGTATTTACATGAGGCTGCTGTAGGGTTTGTCTGTCTGCTGCTTTCAGCTCCAGTGCGGCTCTATGAGAATGCATGTCCAAAATGAATCGACATTTGTCTACAATCTAATACGTACATGTACAATCACTAACTTGAGAGTGCAATTAAATAGAGACGCGGTGCTTTGTTCCATATGCTGGTTCAGCACTCAACGCGGATCACATGCACGCCACTTATGCACTATGTATTTGCACGCTTCAAGTTCACATATAAGGAGCAATCTCATTAGGAGTGTTAAGAGAAGAAGAATGTGCACTTTTAATTATGCAGAAGGCTCACATTCAAACCAGTAAAGTTTCAATGTCACCATACACATTGTTACTTGCTAGCAAGCAGTGTTTTACCGTTTTAACATTTGATAGTGGTCAATGTATTTTTGCTCAAGAGTTTAAGGCTACAGCAGGGACATGCTGTTTATATTGCCTTTATTTTTGTTTTGAAGTCTATATGGGTTGCGGTGGCGTGGATTGTAACTTAAAGGATGTTTTTAATAGGGTGGTGCATTCGGCCTCTTTTGGGTCCTTTTTTTACAATGGCCCCGACATATGGCCTTTCGAGGTTACAAACAGCGCGCAGTATAAAAATATGTTGTTGATCTCTGGATATTTACGGCCAAGAAGTTTTCATAGAAATATTTACTCAGGGTTTCAAATGGTGCATAGTATTTTGCTCGTATTTTTTGAGGGGGTTGCACCTCAATATTGTACCTGTGTAGTGTACTCCGACAGAAAAAAAAATGCACTACACACCGATACCACTGTATGGTAACTTTGCCTCCACATTCCTGCTTGTTTCTACTCACCATCTGTCTTCATCTATCTTGAATTGACACTACGAAACTGAAATGACTTACATTACAGGTTACAAGACTGTTACAAAAAATCTGCAGTTGAATATTAAAATGTTAACCATGATAAGGCGTTACTCTGAAAAGTGATACTGGATACTTCCGTGAAATTTCCACCTTCTTCAAGAGATATTTTGCTAACATATAAATTTTTTTGCCACTATTGCTCTTTGTCAATCCCAGTTGACTTTGGGCGAGAGGTAGGGTAAACGCTACACTGGTTCCCAGCCAATCGGATGGCTGCATTCCCATATTTTGCTGTCTGTATGTCCAAACTAGTAAACCTCTCTTTTCTGCTCTTGTGTCTTGGTATCTCAGCAGCAGCTGCAATCTACAACACTTCAGGGATGTTTTGATAATTTGAACATAGTTTATGACTTCATGCTTGTTAGTTTCACCTCATCTGGTGCCAAAGTGTGACACCTGTAGTTCATTAGCAAAGTATTGGACGCATTAGGTAAGGGGAAGCATTTGACTCGAGTCATGTCTCGCGTAATGTCAAAGATTATAATGATTTAAAATCCAAGTTGGGTTTGAATTAGAAAATACCGGCTGAACTCCCGATTTGTACTGGTGATGTCTGACGATCTGCTGAGTCGCTCTCTCCTGTTCTGTGCATATTCTCGGTGTCACATGTTCAGCTCATTGACTGCTTCGCTAACTGTGCTGTGGGTGTTGGAGAGGAAGAGGGTGAGCAAAAGGAAAAGTCGGAGGCGGAAGAGGGTGGAGAGGAAGGCGAGGCACATAATTGTGGCTGGCTGATTGAAAGCCAGCATACCGTCTTTGGAGTCCCCCTGTGAAGTGTGTGTGGGTAATTCTTGGACAGAACACAAATTTCCACCATGGGAAAATAGTTTTTGCTGCATTACATCAACTCCTCACTTTTAATGTATATTGCCCCCAATTCCACACAAAAAAAAGCTTTCACTTCAACTGTGTGGGATACAGGTCAAAGTTCAAGGATCAGTTATCTAGCTGGGAAAGGCCACTCATGCAGAACAAGAGATGATAAACAATCCATTAGACGCCATCTGCCGGGGCGTCAAATCCCCAACCAACACTTGTATGTTTACGTAGATGTTGTGTGTCGGTGCGTAAGATCACACTAGTGGATGCACAAGTGAGGATCAACACAAACACTCGCACACGTGACCAGGTGGGGGCACAGAGGTCATTGAGGAAGTGAGCATCTGGTATCAACCGCAAAATCAAAGTTCCTGAAAGCTTACTGTTGCATTAATGTTGCGCGCTTTCAATGCGCATTCTTTTTTTTTCTTTTTCGTTTTGTTGTTTGATATGTAATATTATCATGGTTGGTTAATATTCTGTATGACAAGGAATTTTTATTAAAACATTGTCAGGTAGAGCACGGCCTGAGGGAGAAGTCTTGAATACATTTGTGATGAGATGGAGACTTGACATTTGTGTTGGCGGCGGAGGAGATGAGGAATGGAAACTTGCATGCTAAAAGTGGACTGAAGGAGTGACAACAACTCACACATTGCTTTGATGATGGCTTACTTGTGAGACAAACAAAACAAAATTAATTCAATTTAACCTACAAACTCATGCAGACCTTAGTGGTGTTTATCATATTTGATATGACGATTGCTCAATGACTGTGGGCCGAAATGACAATTGTAAGAAAAATGCGAGCAAGTGCAGTGCGGCTCTTGATTGTTACCCCATCAATGAATCAAGTAATCTAATCTTGATATTTTCCACTTGGGTTCTCCATCTCAACGTCCAAACCATAGTATTGTGACTTTGAGAGTGTGTGGCTTCAAACGGTGGAGCTTTTGCTGATGAATGACGTGGGAGAGCTGTTTTGTTCACAGCAAATGGCTGTAAGTGGATGTTGTTCTTCCCGTCTGAACGTGCAATGGCTCTCCTCCAAAGTCCCGCCATCTATGCATCCACTAATGTGCGTTCGGCGTTCCGAGGGAGCAGGAGCCTCCCAGTTTATGTAGGGTGACAGGCACTTTACATGCTGGTCTTGTCACCAGTCTCTCACAGCCCAGTTGTGGATGCTAATGGGCCATTGAGGAAGTATAAAATGGTGTCAGTCACCGATGTGAACATGACCACACATGACCAAAAATGCTGATTTTCCAAGTTGTCTATTCTATTTGCAAACAAACCTTGATAATTATCCACTACTCTGTTCGTTTTTCCATTTACAAATGCAGGTATTAGAAATAGTCAACCAGGTTTTCCATGCTAACCACTAATCCTCCAAGCAATTTTGAGATTTTGAAATAAATATGCATGGGAACTCAGGCAGTGAGACTGCCAGTAAGCTTTATGTGTTCTGCATCAAATTTTGTAGTCATTCACTTTTATATTTTGACAGTAGCCTTTAGCACTTTCTGTATATTGCTAATATGACAGCCTACCCACGTCGATGAATTTTCATCATTTTCAATAATTAACAGATATGGTATGTATATCAATATAAAGCTGGTCAAATCAGGGCTATTTCACAATTATTTGTAAAATGTACTAAGACTTAATTAAGAGCAGAGATGTTTTTTTTGTCAAATTCAAATGATGACAATACAAATGTGACACCATGACAGGAGCGGCGTCACGCTACACACAGGCTGCCGTGTAATAATCATTCCTCTGATTATAGAATATATCAGCATGCTATATGTCATTTTTTTGCATAATTTCTTGATCACCCTTTATACCCTCTATAAAACACAAAATAATCATTATGTGTGTCTGTATGTGTACGTATACATGTATGTGTGTGTAAACTGTGTTTGATAGGTTTATCTCTCATCTGGTATCAGGCGGTGTTGCTTGTTTAGCTTAAGGCTTAGTGTGAGATCTCGGCTATTTGTCTTCTATTCCGAGATGACCAGAAGGAAAAGCCCGTTAATTAAGCTGCTATAAATACAGAACCTTTGCATAGCAGGTCACGCTTAGACCAGCTCCAACTGGACTCATCCTGATAGTCTGAGCTGGGCTTTTTGCTCATTAGCCTTCCAATTCAGCTCAATTCTGAGGAGCCAAATCAGAACATGGCATACATCGTTTCTGATGGCATTCATGATGATTCTACTGGTGTTCGGCTTTAAAATGTGTTTTGCTTTTTTTCATGTAGTAATTTGAATTACCACCGCTCATAAGCTTGACATAAACCAGTAGGAGCCATGTCAGTCATTTGAAGGTAACCACGGGTGAGAATACGTTCAGCTGACTGCAAATGAGGAATCTTTGGATGGCGATGGAGGCAAGTCAGTCACAGACATGTCACTTCATTTGTCTGACCATAAAGCTGTGGCTTTGCAAGTCGGGCAAGGGGAAGCGATGGTTGTAAAAAGTATCTCTACTGTTGTCCTGTCACAGTTTCATTTGTAAAGAAACTGTCTTGTATTTCTTTTTGTTCACTTTATTTTGTCGCTAACATGGCCTCCTATTTGTATATCCAGCCAATTCTACGTTCATCATCTTTTATTTCTTCTTTGTCTCTTATCTATGTAACACATTTACATACTGCCACCTTGTGTTCAGACTAATACATCACATAACTTACTTACAGGCTAAATATGAGACAGAGAGGAAAATTTGCAGTTCGTTGAAATTGTTACATTTGTGTTAAACCTATTCCATGTTCAGAAAGAGTTGGTGTTTTTGATGGTTCTAATCTTTTTTTCATCACAATTTAAAGACATAATGGCTTCAAGTATTGGTACTTGGTATCAGTTAGTTCAAGATTGTAAGGTCCTACAATTTATCATTATTATTGCCTCCCCTACTACAACGCCAGTTTATTCCCATGACTTCATTTCTACAATTTGACATGATTCCTCAATCTTACATGTACCTACAGTAGTAAATGACGGGTTTCTTCTTCATAAAGACTACATTTAGCAACATATTGTCTGAAAATTCAAGTTTGTGAAGACTTGTTTACATTTGGTCGCATGTAGTTTCATCTTTGCCCGATGCTCGATTGCAGGTCCCAATGACAGTGTTTAGTGGTTTGGCCTCTGTGCCTGGGAGCGTATTTTGATCTTTTCTGTGATTTACTGCTCTTTTGGAAGCATTCACTGCCGTGCAACGTTGCTCTCCATGAACCAGTTTGAAAGTTCACTGTGTATAAGCAAGAACGTGCAACGTCCAAAGCATATTCAAGCCTCCCCCACTGAGTCTGTCATTGAAGAACAGGCAGGTAGAGAGGAGGTGTTTTGCGGGAGTTGAAGTGGAACTGATGAGTTGCCGAGGAGAAAATGAGCAGGGAGAACTGAAATGAAAAGAATGAAAAATTCATATGGCAGTACGGAGAGGAGGATGGATGATAAAAGTCGGAGTCAGGGAAGGGAAGCGCGCAGAGAAGGAGAGGGCACAAGAGATTAATTGTGCTAACGTCGCACTGAAGTAAACGCGCGCACACGCACACACACACACACCAGCAACAGCAGAATAACAGCTGTGTAACAATTGCACTAATTTGTTTCCTGCACTAAATAAGCTCATTTTCCACCATTTCTTTACACCAGTACTTCACAATGCTGATTCAAGGTCACTGCAGGTGACCTCAGCGTTTTTTCTGCTGATACTTTGTTCATTTTCTTTATCTGTCACACACCATGCTCCACTTTCTAGCCTCTCTGTCCACTGATACCAGTTTTTTGTGTGAGTGTTTCAGTGGTGCAAACAAAGTGGATTGGAGCTTGAGGATTTGGACAGTGTTTCCACCGTCACAGGAGCAGGAAGCCACATTGTGTTGTATTTACTCCCTACTGCGTGATGGGTTGATTGTAAAGCAATCTTTTTTTTTTCTATCACTAATATAAACATTGTTTCATTTTAGCCTCTGAAAAAGCAGCACTGGGGTTTGTGTTTTTGTACATATTAACAATTTAGCAGTGATGGTTTCGCACACCAGCTTGTGGGCAAAGAAACACACATTTTCTATGTCTGATAAATATTTAATTTACTTCAATTATAGATTCGGTATATTTTGGTATTCAGTTGGGGGTGAGGCCCATGCTATTTCAAAACCTGCTCTGGGTATACCTTTGCAACTTTATATAGATGCATGATATTTTACATTGCTAGAATACTTTTTATGTTTGTTCATGCTATGTCATTTTAGTTTAGGGGCAAATCTCACGAAATGTGTGTGGGCATGTCAGTGGGCCTCTTATTTATGCTGGATGTTCACCCCAAAGGTACCGAGTGTGAAATGTGTTTCATTCTTGATTGATACATTTCTGCCACGTGCGCGTGCATGTCTGTGTCCGTGCATGTGTGCGCTTTGTGTTTCGCTGCCCTTGCAATGACATGGATTCAACTACGCCAGCTACAATGATAGTAGCATGTGCTCAGCAGTGATTCACAATCACTGTTTCCTGCCACACTTGAGTTCGTAAGATGCATTGTGGGAAATTGACCGATTCCATTAATTTTTCTGAAAATGATTAGATGTGAACTGCAAATGCATTTTAACATATAGTTAATGGCAGAACATTTAGATGACAGAAGGTACAAATAACTAGGGATGGGCGAGTATCGGTGTCGGTCCGATACCAGCCTTATTGTAAGGTGTCGGGTACTCATTGACGCTGCCGATACCTGTCACGGATACTAAAGGCAAAAACAATCTGACATTGAATAAGTCCTCCTCAGGAGTAGCTGGCACTATACTGTGGTTGACACAGACAGAAAGGTCTTTGTTTACAATTTTTTTGTCGTTGTTTTAAATAAAATTTTATGCATCAAAAGTAATAACTGTATTGGTGAATAAACATACTGTATCAGTCCTAAAAAGGTGGTATTGAACATCCATACAATTAACACATGCCACCGGTTGCAATTGATAAAACAGATTAATTGCTTTCTTTTTAATGAACCATCAGTCAATAGTTCACAAATTTGACCTACGCAGATATAAATATAATTTATAGAAATATTATTCATATGTTCATATTGTTTACATTGGTGTACGATATTCCGCACGATTATTTGAGATGTCATTGCGCATAATTCTTATTGTTAATCATTTTTTAATTTTAATCACGTTATTTCCTTTCCCCTGTAGGACAGCGACATCCAGAAAAAAATTGACCATGAGATTCGGATGCGCGACGGGGCCTGCAAGCTCCTGGCCGCCTGCTCGCAACGAGACCAAGCCTTGGAAGCGGCCAAAAGCCTGCAGACTTGCAGCACGCGCATCATGGCCTACATGTCCGAGCTGCAGAAGATGAAGGAAGCGCAGGTCATGCAGAAGGTGACGCGGCGGTCGTCGGACGCGGGGCCCATGGACGACAGACTACCGTGCAAAGGCAAAGTGGCCATATCGGGTAAGTACAGTTGGCGTCTCGACTCCCCCGTCACCGGGCTTACGGCAAACAACTTGCTGTTTGAACACAAATGGTCGCAACGCTTGCAGACAGACAAATAGATACTTAAGATAGATACTCTAGATGGACAGATAAGAAACTGTAGAATCTGCAACAGTCTTCTAATGCTCCATGTTAGCAGACCAGAAGGCACAAAAGCTAATAGATTCTTGAGCATATGTGGAGTGTAATTTGATTCTGCCAGACCGGCTCTTCATTAGCGCATACGTCAACGTTTATTGAGCGCGGTGAGCGTGCTGACGTGCGCACTTTGCCCATCACATCGCCAGTGAGGGCACGCACATGGATGATTATTGAGTGGAGAGTACTGCGCTCATCTCAACGTGACACAATTCACGGCAGGGAGCACAGCAATAAGGGAGACATGGTTAGATTTTTCTTTTCTCAGGCTGTATATTCTGCCAATGTGTGAGTTATGTCACATGTTTGAGCACACCATACAGTAGTAAGTGTTGTGTACTGTAGTTTTTCTTGGAACACAAAGGAATGATAAGTGATGAATAATGTTTGTAATGTAATCCCTGTGTGTTTTTTTTTTTTCGTGGTAGATCTCCGCATACCTCTCATGTGGAAAGACACCGAGTACTTCAAGAACAAAGGAGGTGAGAAGCCGCCTGTGGAATGACGCATGCACATCTAAGGGCCATTAGGGAGTCATCTATGGCTGGATGCTGGTGTTGTCTTTCTTATTTTTGAGAATGTTGTGATTTAGAGGACAGGCAGGAGGGGGGGTGCATGTTTTTCTTGTTCCAGACACACTGGGTGGACAGGAGACCCCATTTACCTACATTGTTGTTATTTTTTCATGCTTTTGTTTCCGACTGATGCATTCACTGCCGCGTAGCAACTTCTCGCGGGGCCTTTTATGGAAAACTGACTGCCCTGAACAGAGAGGAGCACACCTGAGCCCAGTAGACCTCAGCCCAAAGAGAAATTTATGACCAAGTATCCCAGTAGTGCATCCAGTTCATTGGGAGTCACGCGTGTATGTTTGTGTATTTTTTTTTTTTTTTCTTATCCTTCTCGACTTGAGAAAGTTCTGGCAGCACAGGCTGCCCCGCAGCTTTGCCTCTTGGCTGTGTGAAAGAGAAGCTCGCATGCAGTGGAAATGGGTCATAGTTCATTGAGGGAATAAATTGTACAAGAAAGTAATTTTGCTTGAAAGGAATTTGCTCATCACACAAGTTGTTTAAATGTTTTCTGGCGTTTCTTATTGCCACAAGAGCGTGGTGGTCTTTACAAATGACCTTCCGCTATAGCCGTCATCCTCTTGAGGAAGTCAATGTGGGTTAATTCGTCTCTTGGCAGCTTCGAATTAATCGGCATGGCCTGCATATACAAATGAACCCAGGAGACAGGTAGTAGACTTTTAACAGAGCTTAATGAGGTCAGTAGGCACACCGAGAGACAGTAAGAGGAGTAAGCGATGGGTCTTGCTTGTGTGATACATGTTCACGTAAGCAGAGTGTTCAACTCTTATTTGAAGTAACAAGTTGGAGTATTTAGGGGGAAGGTGAGTTGTCTTTTTCCATCCACAAATAACTGATGCCTCACAAAACGTTTTTGTAATTATCTCATGATGCCGGCAAAGCATTATTTTTGTCCGATATTTTTTATTTGTAGTGTTATGAATTCCAATTGTATTTTGTAATGTTTGGTCCAAGTCTAGATACATTTTACTGCTTCATTTATCGTAAACACTTCCTCTCCTGTGTGTATAATTCATAGGAAATAAGCCTAAAACTTACCAAAAAAAAGCCCAAAACAGAAACAATAAAATTTTCCGCAGAGGAAGCTTGAATATGATGTAAAACTGTGTTGTTCACCTTGTCCCTTGCAGAGCTCCATCGCTGCGCAGTGTTTTGCCTCCTGCAGTTGGGAGGAGAGATCTTTGACACGGACATGGTAATCGTGGACCGCACGCTCACGGACATTTGCTTCGACAACACCATTGTATTGTAAGTTACACGGCGGTTTCCCTCAACCCAAGCCAGCAACCGACATGTCATTGGAGGGAGTGAAGCTGATGGTATTTTCTCTGGTACTCGCCCTGTGACAGCAGTGAAGCCGGCCCTACTTTCGAGCTACGCGTTGAGCTTTACAGCTGCTGCTCAGAGGAGGACTTCTCAGCGGGAAGCACCCCCAGGAAGCTCGCCAGCAAGCTGAGCTCCTCCTTGGGGCGCTCGGCTGGGAAGAAACTACGGGCGGCCATGGACCCTGGCCCGTGCAGTCCAGTGAGCAATGGAGGGGCATCTCCTCTCCTGCTGCCCGTTCCATCTGTGCCGTAAGTGTGATGGCAAACAGTTGCCTACTACAAGGATCAACAAATCAGATTAGAGGCGTCAAAAGGCTTCTTTTTTTTTTTTTTTTACCTAGTTCATTTCCGTTTTTGATGCCAGTGTTGCAGTTCCATTTGGAAAGACTTAATTGTGCCACCAGTGTACGATACCATATGGGTGGAGCAATATAGATTGGATGGATTATTAAAAGTTACTTGGGTGATACATTTTAATGGTTCTAAAGAATAAATGTCAGAGAAAAGTACTTCAGCTGCATAATGAAAAGGTCACTGATGAGATCTACCGCAAAGGTTAATGAGCTTATGTATTTCATTATTATATTCATTGAGCACAATTTCACAAAGTCATTTATTAAAACTGCAGTCATTTGTCATATGAGGAGCGGGGACATAATTTAAAATCTAAAATGTATGTTTTGCCAAGAATTGTTTTTGTTAAGGTTTCACGACATTGGAAAAACATGCGATATGCAATATGGGTGTTGAATATTGCGATATTGATATCATTGCAATGTTCAACATGTACCCAAAAAAAAAAAAAGAAATTATAATTATCTAATGAAAGAATTCATTTTGTTTCATGTGACAAAATAAGATCAATGTGTTTTTTATCACATTGTAATTCCTCTCCAACTATTGAGTGGCCATGCGCATTTAAGTTTGTAATCATCTTACCTAATGAAAGGCGATCCAATACGATTCATGGATGGTTCAATTTTAAAATTGAACGATTCATCTTGGCTCGATTCATTGAGATTAAGATTAGTTTCTATATGGTACGGCGTGAGATTATGATACAATGAGTTGTCATTTTACATACTGTACGTATAAATGAACTTGCCAGCAATGTAAATTTCCTTCAAAGCTATATCTCTATAATAAAAGATTATTTGATACATATTTTGATATTTTAACGTGGAATCGATTTGAGTTGAAGCATCCTTTAAATCAACTTTTTGCAATTCAAATAGTTTCTTCTTACACCCCTAATATATATGTATATATGTCAAACTACAAGTTCCTCTTAAATGACCAAAGTTCTCATTTTCATCTCTCCACAGAGGCCCCAAGTACCACCTGCTAGCTCATACCACCCTGTCGCTGTCACACGCCCAGGACAATTTCCGTACGCACGACCTCACCATCTCAGGCAACGGTGAGTGTCGGCTTCCATCACTTTGTCTTCCTCCCTTACTCTCTCTGCCAACGTAGCCATCTGTCATTTGTTCTCCTTTTTGTCAATCTTTCGTATTGCTGGCTCGCTGCACTCTTCATCATTTCGCTGCATCACCCCGCCCACCCCCAACCCCTCCTTCTCCCTCTCTGTCCTCCCATACTCCCTGACAGACAGCCATAGTCTAGGTCACGGGAATAAAGGCTGTTCCAGAGAGGTGACTGCAGTGCAAAGCTGAAGTGATAACAAGGTTTCCCGGTGTTTTATTCTGCAGCTGTCCTGTAAAACTTTCATTAGTGCTCTTTGCCACGCAGCCCGCAGCTGCCACTCTTTTTACACCTCAGCACCTCGAGTTTTGTCTTTATGGTGACATTGTCTGGCTGGCGAACATGTTTGTGGCTGACTTGTGTATGTTAATGGTGTGTATTTCTGTTTGTGTAGAAGAGTGTTCGTACTGGCTGCCTCTCTATGGAAGTGTGTGTTGCCGCCTCGCAGCCCAGCCTCAGTGTATGACCCAGCAGATGAGGAGTGGACCTTTGAAGGTGTCGGTAAGTTGGAAGTCTGTGTTTCCATTTTATTTTTGTCCGTGCTCTTCTCATTCTAAGCTTCACCTCCCCTGTTGAGGTTACCAAGTCGTTTTACCTCTGGTGAGGAGGTTGGATTGAGGAAAAGTAGATAAGCAAGGTATTTGATATGGTACTGACCCAAATTAGTTGGATTGAGAAGGTGCGGTCTCCACTCCAGCCACTGGATCACTTAAGCTTGGTTCTATACTGAGTTTAACTTTTCTGTCATTATTGAGACTAACATGAAACCAGTGTTACACTCGCAGAATTGTAACGGTCAATATTTTCCATATAAGGTTTATCGCACGAAAAGAAACAAGATCCAAAGTCACATTAATACAAACTCGCTGCAATGGAAAAAGTCTGACAGCGGCGTTTTTATTGGAAGGGGCCCCACATGCCGTGCACAGAGTTGTAATATATTTTTATTGAACCACAAATGACGTGGTGAGATTATTAAGTAAGAAGCGGATTGCCCCGGCCATTGTGGCTATATTTTAATAATAAACAAAGAAATGGGCTAGAAATAAAGGGAGACTATTTGTTTATATATACTATTTATATGTCTGTCATGTAAAAACAACTCCATCTTGACCCAAACACGACATATGTTGTCCACACAGCAGTTGGGAAGTGGCCCTCACAGCTGGACAAAAGTGTATGGCGTCCTGAAAGGAACCAGCCTCTCCTGCTACCAAAGACAAGAAGACGTCCAGGATAGCGTGGACCCGGCTTTCACCATCGCCATCAACAAGGTCCGAAACAAAAATCACAATCTCACTAATGTAGATTAACATGCTGAGCAACTTTGTGTTTTTTTTTCTGTAAGAGTCTCCATTTTCACTGTTCTGTATAAATGGCACCGATGCTGTAAGGGGGGGATGAAGTTGACCTTTCTGAAGTGGTATCAGAATTGAAACAAAAGTTGGAACCTGTCCAACTTATGTTGAACGCAATTGTCATTGTCCAACAAGTATCTTATATCGTCCTCCAATGTGTGATAAATGTGTATTTTTGAACAGTTCTAAAATCGACAGACCGTGCAGAGTTGTTGTAACCACCTTAAATTGTCCTCCCTGTTTATAATCTTGTCATTCCAACTTCGTTAACCATCTTAACTCATTCACTGCCATTGACGGGCATAGACGTCGAAAAGTACATTTGTTTTACCTGGGCTGGGAATGAAGGATTAATGATGCGTCCCAAGTCTCTCATCATCAGTTATTTCCGATAAATATTCCAATCATGAGTGACGTAAATGTCTGCCGTCCAACTCAGTATTTAGATAAAGATTAAGATAAAGATGTCCTTTATTAGTCCCACAATGGGGAATTTTGCGTTGTGACTCATGCAGAAGCTTCTTGTCTCTTATCCTTTGTATACAGCTGAACCACAGCAAAGTCTACGAATCAGTTACTCAGGTTGAAGGGAAGAAAAATTAGTGGAGCAACACTGCCATCTAGTGAATTTAATAAATACATTTGGAAAGAGAATTCCAAAAGGGCATTTATTTGGATGAAGACTAATGAGAGTCATTTCATGGAAGCTGATTGCGTGTATTTTTTTTTTTTTGTCTCGATGCCAACAGGAGACAAGGATACGTGTGTCGGAGAAGGACGCTCAGGGCAAAGCTCAGAACGTTTGCATCAGTAACCAGTACGGCGGCGAAGACGTCACACACATACTCACCACCGACAGTCGGGATGAGACGCACAGGTGGATGGAGGCCTTCTGGCAACGCTTCTATGACATGAGTACGTGCTTGGCAAATTCATCATTGTGTTTTGATCACTTCCTGTTACATACATGAAAAACATTTGAATGTGAAGCAATCGTGCTAACTAACCACTTGCCTGTCATGCTGCCTTGTCAAATCCAATCAGAAGACATTGCTGTCCTTCTCAAGGGCAAACTTGTCATCTGATTGCTTTTTGTAAAAAAAAAAAAATAAATAAATAAAACATGTTGTCTCCATTTCCATCACGCAGGCCAGTGGAAGCAGTGCTGTGATGACTTGATGAAAATTGAACAGCCATCACCACGGAAACCAGCCCCCGTCACGCCAAAGCAAGGCTCCCTTTACCACGAAATGGGTACGATGTTTGTATAGAATCATGTGCCCGTGTGCATGGAGGAGTGCTACGTGTCTGACATCTCCAAATTAACAATCTGCCGTGCTGCTGTTCTGCACTATTAGACCGACTTGAGACTGTGACTCACTCTGTCCTATTTTCTCTGCTCCTTTGGCCCCGTGTGCTCGTCACTCCTTTGTCTCCTTTTTCTTTGGAACCTCCAACACGTTTTCATCCGCCCAACTACACCCACTCATCTACCTTGGTCAACCTTCCCATCCCCTCCATGCTTTCTGTTTTGCCCACCTTCTTTCTCCCCCCCCCCCCTCTCGGCTGTTCCTAAATACCGCTGGCAGCCCCCCTTGCCGCACCCTCCAGTGAGGGTCTTCTGCTGCAAGACAATGCTGTGTCCGCCGAGATTCGTGCTCTTCTCTCATCCTATTACAACGACAGGTGACGTAGGAGGAGCCTGTGTGATTATGTCACACAGATGAGGTCTGATCACATTACATACATGTCGTAAGAGATGGTTAAAGGATACACGGGTATAGAAAATGGATATAAATAAATAGAGGATTAAACCCTATCTCAAATGGTGGAAAACATGAGTAATTGCTCTATGTTTTAAAAATTCCAATATTAATAGTTTTAAATGTAAATATATTTTTCATTTAACCATTTCAAAACATCACATGAGGGGGAGCTATGTCATACCACATATATTATCACGGCTGTGATTTGATCACGATAACAGTGATATAGAGAACAACATCACAGCCTCGAGCTAACGAGCCAAAGCGGCATTGTCGCATTAAGTATTTCACATGAAAGTTGTGAGTAGTGGAAATTTACACAAAATCGTCCCGAAATGCAAAATGAAGCAAATTCATGGGACAGCTGTGTGCTTGTTAGCTGCGTTAGCACGTTGGCTGAATGTCCACTCCTGCTCGGTGTGTCATTTAATCACATGAGCACACCTGGAAGTTGACAGTGATCTCCAGGCCTTTGTCCTCATCTGACAAGCAATCGTACTTAAATCAAACTCTATTTCTGGAAAGATTTTTAACAACTCATAGTAATATTAGTTAACCACTGATTATTCATGTATGCCAAAAAATCATTTTAGAAAAGGGATACAATATGGATACAATCTTATCTAATCAAATTGCTCCATTGGAATTAAAGTTAAAAGCAACTTAACCGTACTTAGTCTGTGATTATTTCACATACTGATACATCGTCATTTTGATTTAACTAATTCAAATGTACTTAAACTAAAAATGTTGCCAAGGTTTGAATAGTTTTAACCTCAAGTGTGCACTTTAAGATGCAATAAAAGAGTTCAGCACTAATTGCGTACTCGCATCTTTTCTACAGTTATTGAGTCTCCCGACGAGTTCGGCAGCAGCGTGCCGGACATGTTGGCCCGGAGGATGCAGGAACTGGAGCTGCGCAGCCAGCTGGGCACATCTACCACCTGGATGTCCCTCTTTGCGGAGAACCACGCAAAAAGTGCCGGCCCCCCTCGTCCGTGTACCTCCTGCCTGGCGGGCCACGGCCCCCTCATCCCCCACCGCCTCTCCCGGAGCCCCGCCAGCCCCCCGCGGGCTCTCCTGTCCTCGGACGCCAGCTTGACGTCAGACAGCGACAGCCACTGCAGCACCAGCCCCTGCTCTCGCCACCACGGCTGGCCCGACCCCTCGCGCGGCTTCTCCCTGTCGTCCCCGTCCCGGCCGAGGCCCCGCACGCTCTCGCTGGACGCCAAGCTCAGCACGCTGCGGGGGAGGGGCTACGCGGGAGGGGGCGCCTTCCACTGCCCCTGCCGGCCTCCCACTTCGTCCCTCTCGCCGCTGCCCCAGCGCAGCACGCAGACCACGCTGTCCTGTTCCAGCTCCACCTCCAGCAGCAGCTCCAGCAATAGCGAGGGCGGACACAGCCCAGAGTCGTCCGAGTGCGCCGCCTTCTCGCGGCCCTCGCCGGCCAGACGCAGCCTCAGGAACCTCAGGGCCAGACTAGACCCACGCAACTGGCTCCAAAGTCAGGTGTGACCTCAAGCCGAGGAGGCACTTCCACGAGACTGGTGAAAATCGAATGGTAGCTACTCACCCACTTTAAGAGATATTGAGTCATGCTGCTTGGGAGCACCTGCTGACCTTATCCCCGTTCAAACTGGAAGCTACTTTCGACTCCATTTCTCCCCCCCGGCTTCATTCTGACTGTCATCACTGTTCATCCGCTTGCAGTTTTGTTGGGACGAAATCACGTGTTTTCTAACAATGGTGTCCAGTATGTATGTTGTCAATACGAGTGAGCATGTGATGGAATGACTCTAAAGCAGTGGTGTCCAATCTACGGTCTGGGGGCCACTTGCGGTCCATGACAGATGGAAAAAATATCGTTTGACTCAGTGTGTGTCATTTGCCTGTTTTGTACAATAGTGGTGCCTTGAGATACAAGTGATTTGACTAGATGTGTTTTGCTATGAAACATGAGGGATATTAACTATATGACAGCAATGAGCTGAACTCATGATGAAATATTTAATAAAAAAAAAAGATGCTTCAATTTGTTCATTGCCAGTTTTCCCATTTAACTAAACATATAATAAAGAGTTACGTGTATTCAAAGCAACCAAATAGCTTTGCCTTAATAAAGTTTGTTTGGCGTAATAGTAAGAAAAATTCTAAAACGTCATAGATTGGCGAATGAATAGCATCAGTGTTGCAGTATTATAGAGGATATTTGAATTCAAACAGTGGAGAAACACATGTAGACCGAAGATAATATGCACAAGCATATATTTTTATCCTTTGCAAAAAAAAACACAGTGTTACAGGAGCTTGCTGTTCCATTCAATTTAATTATGTGTGCTTTTATAAAGTACAATATTATATATCAATACGTTTATTTTTAAAAAAAAATTGGGGAAAAAAATGAAAACTCTTGTCTCGGGGCACCACTGTACTTTCTTTCTGAATTTGGTAGCAGAGCAGAAGACGAAGAAATTGGTTTCTCTCTCATTTCTTGTTTTCCACCAATCACACTTCACTAAACTAGCCATAAAATGTTTACTCATTACACCGCAATGAATAAATATAATTCAGGTGCAGCAGCAAAACAGCTTTCTGCCCTTTTGTCAAAGGTTATCTTAGAACAAATTGCGCTTGGAATCAAAATGTATGTACAGTACAGTAATATATAAAAGCAATTTATAATTGCTTTACTTATCTTTACCCATACTGAGGGATTAATTTTAGCATGTAAAATTTAAAAAAAAAAAAATGAAGGTGAATAGCAAAGTGGACTTTTTCTGTATGCAGCCCTTGGAAGAAAAGTCTGGACACCCATGCTTCAAAGGGTTGCTGTCTCTTCCCTGTACTGTCATATGTAACTACGAATAATCACACACACACACACACACACACATGTATGATCTGCTCACTCCACCTGGTTGTATTGTTGCTATTTTTATCCTGCATTATTTGGCTGGCATTTCAATTTTTTTAGATCATTGGATGATTTGAAGCTGTTCGGTTGAATTTAATTCAACTGCAATGGTCGTTACATTATAGCAGGATAGAGCACGAAGGAGGATTAGGGCCACACTATAAATTTGAACATACATTTGTTTAATAAAGTTGAAGTTATATGATCAAAGCTCTAACAAGATGTGTGATTTCATTCAGTCACACAAACTAAATATTTCAAGTTATAGATGACTTTATTCATCTACTAGGGAAATCCACTAAGAAGGCAAATTCCCCATGTGACATCGCCTATGTAATTGTTAAATTCACAGTAATCGTAACTTGACTTTTATATATTGATGGTATAACCATTAATCTTATAAAAAAAAAGTCAGACTTCATTCTGTAAAAGTATTACTTTATTCTTGCAACACAACTTTTTTTTTTTTTCCCAAAATGTATGCTCATAATATTTTTACTTCATTCTCATGTATTTGCAAGTTCATTATTGTCCAATTATAAGTTACTGAAGTAAGATTATGATTATATTTTCACAATACGGCAATGTTTGCCCCTCTCCTTTTGTTGTTATTTTGGCTTCACTCTCCTAAAATGTCAAACGTTTTATTTATTTTCAGTGTGGCTCGAATGTTAACGTAGAACATGTAAAACCGTTATTTATTATTGCATTTTTTGTCACGGATACATAGGAGAAAAATAATAAGTAGACAATTTGAAAAACAACTACAACTTGTCCATTTAAATGTGAAAAAACTGTAAATTTCCTGTTGTCCAATCACTACAGCAGAGTCAGCATTCTTCACCAGTACGGTTTACGAGGGCGGACATCCATTTTCCTATTGTTACTGAAAATAAAGAGTGTCAAATGCTTGCAAGTGGCATTTGTTTCTGTACTAATGTTTCTTTTTTTTTTATAAATTAACAAATAAGCATCCTTGCTCTGTCTTTATGTTCCATTATCGTGGATGATTTGCAGCTACCGTTATGTGTCATGAGGTTGGATTGACTGTTACATTGCGAGAGTTCTTTATTGTGGCAGCCTGCCTTTGTGTTTCTGCATGTAAACCATCCAAGGGGAACATGAGAAATGTGTGAATAAAAAAATATTATTAAAAATAAATGAAATGAAAGCAATTTGATGATGGACTTCATTTATGTAATAGACATGAAATCTGATCTGCATGAACAATGCTTTAACCAAGATAAAAGAACAACTCCTACTTTTCACATTAAATTTCAATATGAACAAAGCTCTAACTCACACTTAGTGTTGTACGCTGCAACGCTCTTGACTGCATCATTTCTTGAAGTTTGCAAAATTGAGTGCACTACTTGGTTACAGCCAGTAGAGGCGCTGTTGATTGGCTGTCAACTTGATTGGTTCCTGAAGAACTTCAGGATATCAGCAGTGACTGTAGTTAATTTGTAGTAAAACAATTGCTGCAAGAATTACGCTATTTTTAGAATAGATATGGAAGGGAAAAAACAAAACAATTCAACTATTTCTCAAGTTTGAAATTTATCTCATTTTAAATTTACAATTCATTTTCCTGAGTCGGGTTTTACCCAAGATTCATTTTTAATATGAATTCATATACAAATACATGTTGCCATAATAAATATCTCAATTTACTATAATTGACGTCTTGTTTTTCTTCATTAGAGCACCAACTATTTAAGCCTACACAGCGCCTCTACTGGTTTCAGCAAAGCACTGCACTCCAATTTGCCACACGATACAGAATTCAACAATTGACAGAATTCAGTATGCCCATGGCTAACAATAATACACATCAAGCTGCAAAAGCCAGCAAGATAGCTTATTATTTTTCTCTGGCAGCAAAGCCCCTGGGGAGACATCTCATGTGAAGATGAAAAGTATGTAAAACAAGTCACGAAAAGGAAGGTAGGAGGGAGGCTTTATTGTCATTGTTGAACGAGCCGAGCCTTAAACAGATACGCAGATAGTACAAAGCACTGTTCCAAACATGGGAGGTAGCAGATGCTGATTGTATGCATAGACAAATACTACGGCCGTCTTAACTAGGCTTCAATGCCTCGGTGCTTGTGCTATTGTAATTTCATATGTGCAATACATATATGTAGATATATATATATAAAAAAAAACACAAATTAATGTATCTCAACCTCAAGCAATACATCATCAGAATATCATAGAATCACATTGATCAGTAGGCTTCATTCTCAAGTAATCCAATGGCAACATACAACATACAGAAAGTTTGGCAACCATTACATTTGATATATTTTAACGACGTGTTCAGGGCATGTGCGCGTGCTATGCAGGCGTCCAATCAGCAGATGCCGCGTGGGTGGGATGCCCTGAGTGCCACGCCGGCCACCGTCCTCCATGCCCAAGTGGACAACTTGGCCGGGCATGTTCCCGCTCTGCTGATGTACGAGCTGGCGATGCGGTGGAGGCGTTTGGCGCCGAAGGTGTTGTAATGACCCGGCAGGACTTGATCCACCTGCTCAGACACGAACGTTTACATTTTCGGATTCTCCTTTTGAAATCATTTAATTCTACATGCAGTGTATACACAGAAACCTATGTCTTTCAAATATTGTTCACACATCTGTCTAAATATGTTGGTGAGCACGCAGAGATACTGATTATTGCACAGGTGGGGCTTAGGCTGCCCGTGAATTAGGTAACTCAAATGTGCAGTTTTAGAATCAATTTGATAATCCGAAATAAGCATCCACATTTTAATTTGTCTGACAGAATGTGGGTAGGCTCTGCAGTTTTGGCTAGCGACACTGTTCAAAAGAGAACTCCTGAACTGAAGTACTTTTGTTTTTTTTTCAGCTGGTGGGGGAAAAAGAAGCTTTCTATTTGAGGGAGACGTTCTCTAATCTATGGTGATTTTGAGGTTCTCGTGGGCTCCACCAGATGGCACTGTGGTGAAAAAAAAGCTTGAAATATTTTCATTATTATTTCTTTTAATTTTACATTTCTTTGTTTTTATTTTATTTTGATGACATTTTGTTCAAATAATTAATATGATGCTTTAAAAAGTAACAAATAAACTTTTCATTGTTTGAAAATATACTTGCTTCATTTATTTGCATGTTATCCCTCTACATGGAATCTAAAGGCAAGGCTCTGATGCCTAAAAATATTCTGCTTCTGCTGTTTTATTTTTTTAAACATTTATTTCTGTAAAAGGATTTATTGAACTTATGTGCAACACATTTAACTCCGTCATTTTTAAATGAAATTTTGGCACAGTGTTCATGCTTGAATGCTGCTTAGTGTTACAGTGAATACCAATAATGTTAAATATACTGGATTTTTATACGGGTCATGATGGTGGCACTTGGTGTGGAAGCTGCCCTATCCAATGAATCTTTGGCGGTTCGAGTGTTACCTGTTCGCTGTCCACCAGGCCCACTAGGCGCTCGCAGCTGCCGATGTAGTCGCTGACGTGGCTGTACGGCAGCCAGTCGATCATGGCGCCGTCGTACACCACGTCGCCGCTGAACAGCAGCTTGTTGTCGCCGTCGTGGAGGCAGATGCTGCCCCGCGAGTGGCCCGGCATGTGTAGCACAGTCAGCTGCCTGTCGCCAAGGTTGATGACATCACCTACACACGAGACCACGTTGATTGATTGTTCATTACAAAAATGATCAGTGTCTCCATTTTTGTTCTTTACGGCTATATTTTGGAGTTAAATTACCATTGTTGTTTTATTCCATGAACTACTAACATATCCAACCCCCCAATTCCAAATACATTTATTTCTAAGTTTTTGATGGAACAATTATTTTACTGAACACAAACTTGAATGGTGAGTTAAATATTATTCATGGGGAACTATTGTGTATTGTGCTTGATTTTTTTTTTCCAGGTATTTTGGCCAAATTTCTTTCTTCCAACCATGGATTCTAAAAAAAAGTGTCCATCCTTTTCTTATAGGTCAGGCGTGGGCAAGCTACAGCCCAAGGCCACATGCGGCCCGTCAAACGTTTTAATCGGTTGAAAAAAAATTAAATGAATAAACCTTGTTAATGTTTTATTTTTTAAATACTGTGGTGTGTCAAAGACATATTTTGTTGTAATGTTTTTGTTCACTTTCATTTAAAATAAATGTATTTTTTTTCTCAGATGCGGTGAGGTTACCAAAACACTCCATTCCTCTGCTCCTGGTCCGGCCCCTCTGTCAAATTTTAGAACCCATTGTGGACCGCCAATCAAAAGGTTTGCCCATCCCAGTTATAGGTGAACATACTGTAGGTATGAGTCATGCTTAGAAATGAAACACACTCACTCTTGTGCACATAAACACACGATGCAATGACACAGTCCAGCTGCACTGCAGCAGTCTGACACAGCGGAACCGACGTGTGTGCGTGCGCGTGTGTGTGTGTGTGGTGCGTGCGTGCATACATTGTTGGAGCGTAAATGGCCCATCTTGGGTGGTTTCTTTTCACCTGTACACAAAGCCGTCACGGGAATGCATGCTGTTTATTTTATATTTCCGCCAAAGGAAGTGTAGACACCCCTATACTTTTACCGTTCATCTATTAAACATGTAATTGCATCACGATCGACCGTGATGCTTTTAAAGAAAGAGTGGAACCTTTTCCTTATCGAAGTCCACTGAAGAGCATGAAGATGAAGATACAGCACATAGTATTCTACGTGTCCGTTCATTTTCAATGTGACTTATACTCATTAGGGTCAGAGGTGAGCTGGGCACCTGCCCCAACTAACTTTGGGTGAGAAAAATTAGATGTCTGCTAGTCAGAAGCAAAGGTGCACTGTGTTTATGGACTTGGCGTGTGGCTTCGCCACATGGCAGAAATTGGAAGTTAAGTCAAAATTTTCTTCATGCGTTTTATATGCCCCCACGAGTCTAAATACGACATTATGATTGATATTGCGTTTGTGGAATGTGACCATTTTTAAAAAGGGGTTCGATTGACAAAGGACCGAGGTTGATTTTAGTCCGGCCCACGAATCGGTCCTCGTGCGTGTGATGAACCTACCCAATGGGCAAACAACAAAAATTGCCTCAGAATACGTCAAAAGCGCCACGACCAACTGTTTGTGTATGAAGAGACGTGAGACAGCAGTGTGCGTTCAGGCGTGACTGTATTTCGGGTCACCGGCCCGACAATTTTTATGAATAACGCCAGAGGGTCGAGTCCGGAACCATACAGAGCCGGACGGCGGGGGACTGGCCGGCAAAAAAGGGTCGAGTGCCCAGCTCTGCAAGTTACGTACGTTACTTTAATATTGTGGAGCGTCGATTCCTTTACTAAATACATTTTTAATAGGTAACTAACAACTGTATGTATGGATCAATTCATATAACCCCCCTCAAAACACACGCGCACAAAAAAAATGTCCGGCCACGAAAAATTGTTATATCGGGTTGGGGGGCACCATCTTAGGCCCCCCAAAGGGGTACCACCGGCGCCGAGTGTAACACATAAGATCCCCGCCCTCTCCTCGAGACCCACTCTTACCCTCTTGCAAGATGTGCGTGGGCTGCACAGGCTTGACTTTATAATGCCTGGCCCTCCAGCCGGGACTGGGAGCCTCGGCTATCTCCCTGTCACTGAGCCAGGTGACCGTCTCGTAGTTGTCGCCGTTGGCCAGAGCCTCCACCTCGGCGCTGTGGACGCCCACCTGTTGGAACTGATGTAGGCCGCCTGAGTGATCGAAGTGGGCGTGGGTGGCAATGGCCAGCAGTGGGTTCTTCCGCTGTGGGTCCTTGCCCAGCAGCCCCATGGCATCGATGTAGTCCGGAAGGCTCCTCAAGCCGAGTCCCGTGTCGATTACCACGTCCTGGTGGGAGCCGCGCAGCAGCCATATGTTAGCCCGGTTCTGCGACTGGTAGAACCGTTCCTGGATCCAGTAGAGTCCGTCGCCGAGCGACTTGTGAGCGTACCAGTCGGCCGCGGACATCCCAATTCATGCAAGTTTCGCGCGTGGATGAGGCGCTAATCGAGCTGTCAGGTTGATTTTGTGGCCGTGGAGCTGCTAGCTTCAGGGGAGAGCTGATATGTTTTCATTAGGGTCAAAGCTACAGTCGCTTACACACCCGTGGAGGAGGAGAACGCTGTGATTGGACGAGCGTGCGGAAAAGAAAAATTCGCACGCCGATGACGATTGGCTGAAAATGAACGTGGCGTCACGTCATGGGTGGGGAATTATAAAGCCTGCAAACCACATGCGGACTTTAGCTGGCGTGGTAGCAAAGCTTGCACTTCTCAGTTTAATGACCAAGTGGAAGCATGCAAACGTGACGTGGACGCGTATGACAAGCCAGGTCTTCAAATTAAAAAGCGTTGACTTTTGTCTTATCCTGACAACACTTTACGCCATCTTTACTTTGAGTAAGTATGTCCATTTTTACGATGGGATTGTGTTGGAAAAGCATGAGTCTGAGGCCAGGTCATCATGATGATGTCATAGTCTCGTGCGCGCGCGTGTGTGGTGCAGGTATTGAGGTGGTTTGCAGCCATGGCGGGGAAGGGGCGTGGGGTGGCTGCATTCACTTTCAACATTGACGCACTGGGCATTGGCAGGGCGAGCATGCCAGAAGCCAGGTTGGCACCCACTCCACTCTTTCCAGTAAGTATCCAGTATATACACAATCATGCAAGGACTCTTATTAGTCTGTCATGGTGATTCTCGATTCATCTTTCGACCTGCATTCCTACCCTCACCTATGGTCACGAGCTGGGGGTCGTGACCGAAAAAAAAAATAAAATCCTGGATACAAGCAGCAGAGAAAGGGTGAGAATCTCAGGTGTATGGGAGGGACTCAAAGTCAAGCCGCATTGAGAGTAGCCAGATGAGGTGGCAAATGGTTAGGATGCTCCCTGGACGCCTACCTGGTGAGGTGTTCCGGGGATGTCCCATCGACAGGTAGTCCCGGGGCCAACACAGGGCACGCGAGAGAGACTTGCTAGCCTAGGAACACATCAGGATGGAAGAGTTGGCTGACGAGAGTAAAGTCTGGGCTTCCATGCTCAAGCTGCTGCCCACCTTACCCAACAGCGGATAAGTGGTTGAGAATGGATGGATGGCAATCTTAGATGTAGTGTGACATTCCGTACATAACTCTGCAACATAGCACCTTGACATTCAGTAATATAATTGCACTGGCACCTCGCTCTCCCATGGTTGCCATTGTTACATGGTAACGGCTGTATCTGATAGGGCAACACCTTTTTCAGTCCCGCCTCCTGTTGGCAGGTTGATTTGAAAAGATAATACAATTCAATATAACACATATTTGCACCCCATAAAAAAATGCAGCCGACAGACTTCAAGCCAGTCCCCCTGAAGGTCGGCGAGGACGAGGACTACATGCTGGCTCTCAAACAGGAGATGAGGGGAACCATGCAGCGGATGCCTCACAACATCAAGTTTCAGTCCAATAAGGTAGGTGAGTGCTTTTGAAACCTAACTTCGGACAGAGAGGATCCGACTATGAAAAGTGGCTGCCGCCGAGAAACACAGTGCCGCTCTCTGCAAGTGAGTCATTTATTAAATAAGCCTCGTGTGAGGGGAAGAGAGAGGTCGATTTACGGAATATTAAGTTTGAGCTGCTGCAGAGTGCAGACAAGCCTACTTAATTTGTGGACTCGAATGCGGCTGCTTGGATAAAATGACCAGTTTATTTCAACACAGACTGTTAAAATATTCTGGGGGTGTTCAGTTTAAAACTATCCTAAATAACTCGACTTATGCTAGTCCGGTTTGTACCCCCACATTAAGGGTTAATAATTTTGATTAGTATTCCATTGGGCTGAAAGAATTTTGCATGTCTCATTTACTCCAAACAGATGTGGAGAAATACACAGAGAGATACAAGAAGCAAAAGCAGATACAAGATGATGACTGGACACCAGGTATGTTTTTTTTTTTTAAAAACATCCTATTGCAGGAGTACAATGTCACGCTTTAGTTTCATTTTTTCAGATTGGAATGTCCTCCCAAAGGAGCTGATGCCACAGAAGAAAACTAGGGTGAAAGCAGGTACAGTATTTTAACTATAACATGAATCCATATCGTACAAATGGGGTTGGTGGGCTCCCTCTAGTGGTATGCAAAAGAATCACTGCCTAAGTACAGTTCAGTAGTATTTAACGTTTACATTAAATTTGCATTTAATCTAATAACTTTTTTTTTTTAACATTAAGGTATAATTTTTATTGAACTTTTACATTCAGTACTTTGTGATTGAATCGTATATTTTTTATTTCTGTATTTCAATGCCATGTGAATTTGTTGATATTCTAATGGGGTTTTTTTTTATACCCACTCAACAACTAAAACATAATTTAAAATTCGGCCAGGATTTGAGTAAGAATTTTGATTGGCTAAATCCAACAGGTCCAAAGGGGAAAAGAGTGAAGATATCCAGTAAAGAAGCAGAAGCGGTGTTGACCAAATTGAATGTGAGTAGTTTTGTGCATTTTTTGGGGGGTTGAATGATGAGTTCCTTGGTGTTGTGCAAATGTTGACCGTTCTTGTCAACACATCAGGAGCTGGAAAAGAAAACTGATGGTGACAAATCAGATGAGGAGAAACCAAACAAAGAAAATGAAGATGAGGAGGAGATTGAAGAAGAGGAATATGAAGAAGAGGAAGTAGAGGTAAATTATTTCAATATGACACCTAAATTCATTCGGGTCACAATATAATAAAAGGAGATTGTATTCTTTTGTAGGATAATGACTACATTGAGAACTACTTTGACAACGGTGAAGACTTTGCTGCAGGTAGTGATGACAATATGGATGGCGAGGCAACATACTGATGCTTCCAGGCTCAACTTGTTACTTTTCATTATTGCTCCAGAATGATACTTTTGTTTAAGATACTGTTAAAAAAAAGCAACCTTACTTTAAAGACCTCTGTAAATACGAAATGCCAAAGTGTATGTACGCTGGCAATATTTGAAAATAGATTTATTTATTCTCCAGCCTATACGCACAATTACACAGGTTGAAAGGCACATCAACAGAGAATACTTTTCCAAAATCTACACAAGTGGTGAAGAAAAAGGGCTTTTGCAAAAAATAAAAAATAAAATGATTTCCTCATATTGTGGGAATTCTGTGCAACTCTGAAGTTTTCCACTGAGCTTTTTATTTTTAAATGCAGTACTCTCCAGTCATTCTAAAGGTGAAGTCATCCAGAAAGGTTATTCAAGATTTTCAATACTAATAGTGTACAATGGCGCAATGGTCGTGAAATATATTAATGAAATCCAAATGTAACACTATGTGAACAATCATTTTCACCTAATAGATGTACAATGCGGCATGGAACAAATCGAGTAAAATGTCTTCAAAGGAGACGTTATGGAAAATTGTATTTATTGGATGGCTCTTTGGAGCTATTAGGTATCGTGATTGACATCATATCCGCCGCCAACTCTGACGCCAGGCATGACTGGCTGAGAGTCTGGGCAAAGATCTGGCTTGTCTGAGAACCAATGCAGAGAGGCACTACAATCCCAATGAACCCACTGTTTAGCATTAGCAAACAGCCTTAGCCTTTGGTAACCAGCACTTAACTTGATTGCTTGGTGAAGTTGGAAACGGTATCTGTGGTGTTTGTGTTTGTGATGCCACAGTCACACTGTAGGCAGATGTGCCTCGACGAATGAAAACGCTTCTCTTTAAAGGCGCTCCCTTTTTTTTGCTCCCCTCTGGGATCTGCTCTTCCATGTAAACGCCAAGCTAGTCGCAAGGCTCAGGGTCCACCCATGGTCATGTTAACAAAAGCAGGATTCGCCAGTGGCTCAGCTGTATAAGCAGTTGCTCACTAAAAATGAGACAGGACCACTCCCTAGAAACTGGCTAATTTCAGCAAAGCGAATACTACTAGGGTGTGCGTTTGAATTCTGCGCCTTGGGGTGTTTTCACAAAACCTTGTCACACATTAAGACCCCTGGGAATTGTGTGTGTTCTCCTTTATAACCAAAAAGCAAAATTAAACCCTTTGTTGGGCTACAGGTGCATCAGTGTCATGGAAATGTCTTGTTTGTATCTGAAACAACCCAATATGTTTGGCTTCACAAAGGCAGCAGTCTGGACGAGAGGAAACATTAAAGTCCAGATCCGTTAAATTAATAGAAATGTATAAACGTGTGTTCCCACTCTAAAGTGACTTTCCCTCTCAAGATTGCATTGCTGAATCGTGTCATTATTTAAAAACTATTTTTGTCATGTATTTCCATGTGGTGCACTGTTCACTTTGAGTCCTTGTGGGGCTTCATGAGGCACATCTTCGGCATGTTGTGTGGGTCCAGCTCCTGCGTGACTCTTTTCTCGATGAACGTGGCCATGGTCATGTGCGTGAAGCATGTGGCCAGGAACATCTGTGGGCGTCCCGTGATGGCTCACTTCAGCCTTCATGAGAACTTCATAGTACAGTAGGTAGAACACAGGCGTGAAGATGCCAACCACCAGCATGATGACCACCGCCGTCCACCATCTCATGCCCCAGTCGGCTCCGTAATAAGGGTCCTTTTTCGTGGCTGGTTTGAACTCCACTTTTTCCAGCGAGAGCTGCTTCGGCTGGAGCGTCAAAGAGGACACGACCTCGTTGAGACTGGTCCTGGACGGCCCCGTGGATTTGACCAGTTGCTCAATGTCCTTGTCCTTCTCCATGAGGAACCCTTCCACGCTGTCTGTGGAAGAGGATGAGTCCGTGGACGACTCTATATGGAGGGTGGTGCCGGGCGAGATCTGGGTCGTGCGTCGAGATTCAGCAGGTGAGGCCGGTTTGAGAGTTCCAGTGTTGAGAGTTTCAGTCAGCACGCTGAAGCGCTTAACGGGGATCTTCACAGAGCGCAGGGCGAATAAGTCTTGCTCTGTCAGGAGGTTGTTTGAGCGCTTTAAATCGGCCACCTAGAACCACAGACAAGCTCCGGTGAAATCTGCTTTAATAATATCCACATATAATGGAAAACGCACCTTTTACATGCATGCATACTAGTGGAGCAACGAATCAGATAAGGGATTTTGTGTGACGCATCGGATTGTTTTTTTTTTTCCAGACAAGAAAAAAATAAATAAATAACTAAAAGAAAGGGGGGAATGGAACTCGGTCTTGATTTAAAAAAAAAAAAAACTATAGAATTTTGGGCCATAACCAATAAAATCAACTCCTAATGTCCAATATGGCCATTTACAGTTAAGAATGCAATTTAAGGTAATTTATAAGGCAATATTGAACAAGCAGTTAAAAAAACAAAAAAAAGTAGGCCAAGGAAAAAAGCATTTGAACTACCTTGTTGCTAATGCTAAAAGCTAGTTGTTAGCCCCCCAACGCTGCCACATCATACTATGATGGCGTAACTATCTGTTTTTTTAGCATCCTAAATTAGTGCCCGAGTATGAGTTTGGGATGGCGATGTGTTGATGTTGGTTGCCATTATGTAATGTCAACTAAAACTGATAAGGCAAACCGAAACGTCGAAAACTTAAATCAGGCTGGCCATTATGCCACCACGAGGGCTAACTTCAAAGTAAAAGTCTACAAAGGCAATTGCATTGGCATCATTGACTCAATGTATTATTTGGTAAACTATATTATTGAAGTCAGCCTTTGCAAGTTCATTCAAATATTTGAGCCTCTGGAAAGCCAGCGCACCCATCAAGTGTGAAATTAAATAACCAGTCTTGGTTAATAAGTCTTGATTGTCGGCTGATTTCGAAACAACATAAAATCCAAAAAAATAAGCAAGAGCTGCACTGTGTCTTGACGGCTACACAGGTAATGCGCTCTAATTCAACACTGGTTTGTTTCAAGCATTTTGTTATGCTTAATCAACTGAATGACTTCTTGGTGGTCTCGCTCCAGTTCCAAAAAAAACTCTGGTGCGGTTCAGTAAATGGTGCAAACGGTTCCACTCCAGCTTCATGACAAATCAGTCACGTTTGACTGCGATGCGCCACGACTATGACTAAATACAGGTAATAGGCTAAACAGATTCCTGTTGACTTAACAAACATCCCGCAGGTATGTGGTTATGTGGATACGCATCAAGTTTACACACCCTTCAACTGGATCAGACCAGTTGAATGATGTCAACTTCTGGTGTACTGTTGCGATTGGCTGGCAACTCATTCAAGGTGTACACCACTTACTGCCCGAAGACGGCTAGGACAGGTTCCGGCACGTCGGCGACCCTCGTGAGGCGAAGCAGATCGGATAATGGATGGGTGGATGTTTTAAACTGTTTCCCCAAAAAGTCATTATTGCAACAGTTCAACCGAGAGGCAACTCTAGTTGGCACTCAAGGGCCTACAAGCGGGATTGTGATTGTTCAGTAAACTAGCTTGAAAAAAAAAAAAAAAACACACACATTTGTATCATATATTAACATTTTTTAACATTATATTAACATTAGTATTAACAAAGGACAATCATGGACCAAATCCAGTAGTGACTAATTGGTTTGTTATTGTTTATGACTTGGAAGGCTGACAGTTGGCAAAAAAAATAACAGAATTGTTTCAGTCAGTACAACTGCAAAAACGTTTGATTTGTGATTCAAAATTAAAGTTTGGGTGCGACTATGAGGCTATAATGATTTATAACTCTGCTAGGGTATTTGCATTTTGTATGTACTGCATGCACAATATGCTATAGGCAAATTTCTGCACATCTAAGTGCTATCGGAATGTTAAGGGTTGTATTTTTCTTTCGTTGGCATATACTTGATGAATAACTTAGTATTAATATAAAATCTGTCAAAAGAGAGAAAGAACAAGGACTATCTTTTATACTTCTTGCTACTCCCTTTTGAAAACGTAAACTTCTCAATAATGTGATTTATCTTTTACCTTCTATGACACTATTTTTTGTTACTTGCTAACATGTACGAGAAACAAACTTCCATGCATTATCTGTACCGCTTCTCCTCACACGTTCGCGGGGGCGTGCTGGAGTCCATCCCACCTGTCTTCGGGCAGTATGCAGAGCACACAAAGACGAACAACCATGCGCGCACTTATACCTAAGGACAATTTAGAGTGTTCAATCAACCTACCATGTATGTTTTTTCGAATGTGGGAGGAAACCCACACAGGCACGTGGAGAACATGCAAATTCCACACAGGAAGGCAGGAGCTGGAATCGAACCCTGCACCTCTACACTGTGAGGCCATCATTATAACCAGTCATCCGCCGCAAGAAACAAACTAATTAAGGACATTTTTGCATTATTTGACGATATTTGTGTGTTTTGCTGTCCACTTAGATTATTTGAATAGATTGAGTAACACACCACTGCAGGTCAAATAAATACTTTTCCCCCCATTTAACAGCAAACAGACTACTTAAGTCAGCATTTGCATTCTTCTTACGTACAAATATTTAGCACAGCAAACTCTGGAAATTTACCCCAGCCCCCCCACTACCCTGAACAGGATAAAATCCATGGAAAAAAAGATAAATAAATCAACAGATGGAGTGTTTTATTGTAAAATCAGTCAATATTACTATGGTTGACACCATGACAGTTAAGAATGCTACATTTTTTTCTTTTAATCTGAACCAATAGATGGTGTTTGACCTTTCAGGTTTCACTGTGTGCGCTTTGGTCGCAGCAAAGAAGCTCAGTGTAAAAACTAAGAATAAAAGTGAATTGGATCTGTATTATAAAGATAAAAGTTCATTGGCTCTGGATCATAAAGCAGACCCTTTTTGTTTATCAAGTGTGAGCGCAAACTTACTGAGCAATGGTACTGCAAGGCAATGCTGTTTAGGGTGTCCCCCTCTTGGATGTCTCTGGTCAGGTAGACAATGTCATCCATCCTCTCCTTGGAGGTGCTCTTCCGAATCCTCTCTCTACCACGCGGCCGCAGCTCATAGCTCTCTCCATCCTCCTCGGACTGTTCATTCTCGGAACCGGTGGTCCCGAAAAGGTAGGCATGACTCCCTTTAGAGGACTGAACCACGGGGGCCGACTGGAAGCCATAGTGCTGGCCTCGACTAGTCATTTTCACTGCATTAGGGAAAGGTGACACAATTTAATCGTTAACAGCTCAGTATTACCACGAAGCAATAGCAACATTAAATCACAGGAAATTATATAATGCACATTTTTGTATATGTATGATGCTTTGGCCAACTCGTCTGACGTCAAAGGTTAAAATAAACTATTAGAGAGTAAAACAAGGTGGTATAATCTCAAGAGCCTTTCTGGTTACGTAACACAGCCGATTATCAGTCTCAGTGTGTCTATGTGGATATTTTATGATACTGCGTTAATTTTTTGGTCGAACATGACATGAGGAATTTGACACAAATTCAAACAGTGGCTTCAGTTCACACGCCGCAAGCTGTGAACAAATAAAAACATTAAAAAAAAAGCTAATCAGTCTCGGTGCAACCGAGATATGCATCGCTCGTATGAGACAACCTAAATCAACTGTAATAATAGTCTTGTGGTAAAAGCGCAAATATATCTTTAAGATTCACAATTAAGAGAAATCTGAAAAAAAACACCATCGTACAAATTAGGCTAATGCGAACAAGCGCCCACTATAGCGCAGGTTGGGGCTGCTAGGTTACCGATCAGCGATGTAGTCAATAGTAACGCATACAGAAGAATATATACAACTACCTTTACCTAAATAAGTGATCAGCAATCAGTCAGTTTAATCCATGATTACTGGAGGTAATCGTCAGTCTCACCTTCCCCTTGAACAGCTTCGACACATACTAGCTGCGGTCGAGCCGCTACCGCCGCTCACGGCCACGTCAACACAACCATGACGTCATGACGTCAACTGCCTCGGAGGTGCTCAAGCTATCGCGAGACATGCTGAAAAGACAAATCGAGGCGGGATGTTTTCGCCATTCATGATTGTTAAATATGAAAAGAAGAAAAAAAAGATGGTTAAATATGGACTTCGCTACTCATTCTCAAAGTGGCCCATGGAAGAATCACTCTCTGAAGTGAAAGAATTGTATTTAACTTCAATGGTCAATATATTTAAAATCCTTAATAATCATCCCTATGTACATTCTTATTAAATAAATACTTCAGTGACGTTAACATCGGCACTTATGAATAGGTTTGCATGTATAAATGACATCAGTAGTAAAAGACTCAGTAGTGATTAGTGTTTTTTTTTTTGTGGTGAGATTTACGACAAATTGGCTCGCACCAGCTTGGCTTGTTATTTTTTTCCGGTTTGAGCGTCTACGTCACAGCAGGGTGGCAAGGTAATATATATTGGAGGTAATATGGCTCAAATTGTCAGATCAGTTGTCTGAAACGGCAACCGTTCGCCACCAGAATGGATACTCTTGCCCACTTCCACCCGTGAAAGTATAAAAGTGTTCTGTATCACCTCCACAAAATAAAAAATACCGTGTCGATCGATTCTCCGAGCAAGAATGTGCACACTAACCGCGACTGGTTATGTTTCGGACATTTAGCTAAGCTTATCGTTTGTTAAGTGTGAGGAGGCAGTCAGGCATTGATGTTTACATCAAAAGTTCTAGCCGACTCATTCGCCTAGTGTTGGAACGTTACATTGACCCGGAGCTATTCCGTTCCAAAGAATAAAGCAGTGTGTTGTAGTTACTTCGCTACAGTAAAAAAAAAATCCTCATCCAAATAAACATGTATGTCTACGCATTCCCACTTCCCACGTCTCCAGTCATCATGAAAATGCAGCAGAATACTGAAACTACGGAGTTCCTCTGAATGTCTCATTATCCCCAAAAAAATAAAAGAAAGAAATAAACCTTTCCACAAACAGTGTAATTTGCTAAAACAAGTCATTATATATCATGTATTATGTAATCACATTGAACATTTTGTTTTCAGTGCCACTAACAACATTTTGTCTTTTTTGACTGAGGCTGAAACAGGCCAGTTTCAGAATAAACAAACAGACAGGTTTCTTTATTTGGACCACTTTGTGTGGTGAAATATCAATTGACATAAAAAGCTTTCAGTAATGTGAAATATATTCAGCTTGCTAACAACATTTTGTTCCAAGATAAAGTCCACTATTTGCACATTAAATGCTAACATAAAACAAATGGTTGTTCTTATTGCCCATGCGGTCTTCAAACTAAAACACTTAGATATTGCTGATTGCATGAAGTCTGCTTGCTAAATTATATTTTAAAAAACGTATTTCAAACAGCACATCATCTACTTAATACAGTGGATATCAAATTCAATGGAAAATCACATTTTTTGGGGGATGAAATGGCTCAATCTCAAAGGCACCTTTTGGCTACTCATTTCCAGATTACTAAATGGAATGACACACTGACAAGTTTGCTTTCGGCTCGCGGTGTGGCGCTGTCGGCCTCCCCAAAAAAAAACAACACACTTGAACAGCGGATTAAATTTAACATCGCGTTTTATTAGCTTCAGCCACCTCGAGACGATCTGGACGTGCACGCGCAACGAGCTGTACAGCTCGCTAATCTTTGGAGCGGGTCATCGTGCGCGCTCCCGTTTGCGTAGCCCTCACATGGCCGCTGCGCACCGGTGGGGAGAGAGAGGAGAAACCGTTACTTTGACCCACCACAATCCCCCGTTATTTAAATGGCGTACCCGTTCCACCTAATCTTACTACCACTATCGGAAGGGATAACCGACCTTTAAACAGAATTTAATAGGAGGAGGAGGAATATCCATGTTTTCTAGGACGGCTCGATAATTAGTCATGGACTTGGAGTGGTCAGGTAAGTTTTTTTTTCTTGTATATCCTTCTAAAAGTAAGCCTGTTACGCTTTATTATGCCCTGGCTGAATATTTCTATACCTATATTAAGTTTGTATTTCTTATAGCATAATAGTGCGAATAATTAATAAAGAGGGGAGACTATTGAATCGTCACTCCTCAATTAAGACGGACAGATGCAGACGTATTATACGCCGACGACACTAGAAGAACACCATTAAAAGTGACACGGTGCTAATTTTCTTTCGCACTGTGCCAAACGCCCCCATTTCCCCTCGCCCCCCCCCCTCCTTAAAACGGCTAATAACACCGAAAAGCCTAAATATTGATTCAACGCGACCAGTAAAATGAATGGCCGGCGAGCCCATTGACGACGGAGACAAAACGCTTCCATGGTTACATGCTGGATCTCCAATGTGATTGCTACTCTTTGTGTGGGCTTTCCCCCTCTCCCTCCAAAATCAAACAGGGGTCCACATAAACGCACAGAACTAAGGGTTGGGTGGAGGGGAGGGGGGGACTTTGAAAAAAGCCCCCCAACCCAATGTATAGGGCTACTCGAGCTATAAGTAATCTTGGCACACTTGTGAAGGGAATGGACTATAATGCAAAGCTTGGTTGTGTACATCAATTGAGAATGCAATTTTTTGAGTCATGAAACCTGTTCAGCGCGCTATAATTGCTTTGACATGATGTCATCTTCTGTGGCCAATCTCTTTTGTTGCCTCAACCCGGTTTAATCCCATCTCGCACCGGGGCAGGAAGGGAGGGAGCAGCTTCTGTATCCATTCAGCTCTTACACCTGTTCCACGCCAACTGTCTTGCCGCAAAAAGAATGGCAATTGTTTCATCACAAAGCATCACAGGCCTTTTGTTTCGCAAAATCTGCACACTTTGATTAACACCATCCATTTTGTCGACTCGACGTACAACCCCTGAGATCCTCTCTTGCTGCCGGTCCTTTGTCTGTTAGTGTTTATGTCATTGCCTGGAAGGGGTCAGACCCCCCTCCGCTCCCCAGTGGCCCGTGTGAGGGCCCGAATGTGATTCACGGGGAGGAAACTGTTTTACTGCCTGCTTCGCCCTCCTTCTGTCTCAGGCTCCTAATGGCCGAGCGGCACAAAAGGGGGTCGGTGCCGTTAGTGGGGGCTGCTCATTGATGAGAAGGCCTGAAGTGTTGCACATAGGAGGCAGGCTAAGATGGATGATTGCAGGCTACGAGAGAGGGATTGCATTCCCAGTGTGCGGCCATGGAGGGAAATGATACGCAACAGTACTAAATGACAATGATTTTGAGGAATAATGTTGGCGTCACAGAAATTCACTGGCATGGACGAGATTGTGTCTACTGTAATTTCATATCCGATTTTTTTTTTTGTATAAAGTGCAACACGGTACGCGATCCGATCCATACGATCAGATCTGTGTCTGTCTATATGAAAAAATTGCGTATAGTTGAACCTCAGTTTACAAATGACCAGGTTTATGAAGGATTTGTTTTACAAACTGATTTTTATAAGAAATACACCTTGGTTTAAGTTGAGAAAAAGTCTCAGAAGGCTCAGTTGTGCCACTCTGACAGAAACCAAAATATTTCTTCGGTGTTTCTGATTGAATCTGAATGAGACCACGAGGGCTGGAAACCCTGAAAAAGTTTATTTCAGCTTGACTCAATAGACACGTTATAAATCAAAACCATAGTTAAGTCTTGTATAATGGCAATGTTGGATACCATGTTTCCGTAAATCCCATCATCGTTTCGGCTTCCTGATGGGAGACATGTTTCAGCGGTTGCTGACCTTGGAGCAGAGGGACAGGGAAGTGGTGGACCACTCGTGATGGCCAACAAATTTGAGGTCTCTTTGGTGGTCCGTACCAAACGCATTTAGGTCCTGTTGAGTTTAGAACGGCACGTGACCAAGTGCTCGTCTACATATAATCAAATACTGTGTACGGTGATAAAGTGCGTGTGCTTTGTGCATTGGCTTCATTGTCTCAGCTGTATACATTTAAAAATCACATTGCAGCTTATTCCTGACTATTTGTCTGCGGAGTATTAATTATAAGTAATTATCTAATATGCAAGGCTGTTCAAAAATATTCTTGTAAATGTGATTATCTAAGTATGGATTTATTTATTAAAATTCTAACTACATATTCAATATCGATTTTAAAATAGAAATTCACAAAGCTTAACAAATGTTCCATGTGCATACCACGTCTGAGACGACACGCAGTTTCCTTTTTGCCTTCTAGCAATCACTAAACAGACACTTGAATTTAAAATAACGATTAAATGTACTTTTTTTCTAAACAGGTACAGTGGTGGTTTCTGGGATGTCCACTTTGTGCAGCCGCACAAAGCATAATTTTTGTGTGCGTGTGCATGCTTGTGTGTGAGTGTGTGGCTGTTATGGGAACTAAACGGATGTAAATGATTGGCGTTTGTGGAGACATTAAAAGGGCTTTTCAATTATTTTGTTGATAAATGAAAACATGTGCGAGGTTATTGATAAAAAGGAAGTTGACATCTTTGTTTCTCGAACATCTCTGAATTTGGGGGAGGAGCTAAGGTTAGATTGTTTTTGGTACATTTTTAACAAATGTTTTATGTTCTGTAATTTTTATTGTACAGGCTCTTCTCTTGAGTGCCCTGAAATGGGCCTATGAATACAATGAATTATTAATATTATTATTATTATTATTATTATTATATCAAACTGAAGAATATTCATATGTTTCACAATTTTAACAGTAAATGTTTGTGTGAGGAGATGCCAAAGGGGGCACACACCATTCAAGTTATGGGACCGCCGCTGTGCATCTAGTTAATTTTTTTGAAGCTTTTTATATTTATAAAGTCAAAGCAATGGTGTCTTGGAATGATGGCGTTTGGTCACAAAGTCACACAAGATAATCCTTGAATACCACAATCTCTCATATTTTGTAATGCCATGATTTATGTCTCTTTTAATGCTTGAAAACTGAATTCAGTAATTTTCTTTAAATTAATGGGAAATATAGTTTTAAATTAGTTTGTCGTTTGTGTTTGTTGCAACTTGGAAAATAGAGTCTTTTCAATGTGTCGCTGCAGTTGGGGGGTTGCTCATGTACCAGCTCCTTTCTCATTCTTTGATGTCCCTCATTGTTGTATATTTAGTCTTGGCAGAGGAATGTTAAAAGTTGGCAGGAGTGGTCGAACACTGAGTGGTTGTATTTATCTCTAACAGATGCATTCATCCACTATTTTCTTTTTCTTAATGCCTGCCATTGTAGATTTTAGCATTGTGAGATAAACATCTCAAGATACTAAACATTGAGGTCATCCATATATGCAAAGCCCTGCAGGGGTGCGAGATGACAATGGGATGCTTTAGATTCACAGATAATACAAGATGCCTCTTTGGGAAATATAAAGATCTCTGTTCTGAACCCCTGTTTTGAGGCCAGTGATTTATCGAGCACAATAGCTGTCATGTTGGTCTTATTTAGACTGCAAACTAGGTGACACTGACACAAGAGCGATACAGTTGTTAAAAATCAGTTCCAATCACAACTGACAACATTCCAAATTAATTATTTCATTCATTTTGATAAGTGATACCTATGCATGATATTGATACTTTATGATGCCCAATTATATAATATGTATTACAAAAAAGTCGTATTCGTGATTTTGTGATTAATTCGGCCAGAATCGTTGAGGCAGGTTATAAAATGAGATTGAAGAGTCAATACTGCTACGTTGTGGTAGTCAATCAATAGGCGAGAAAATGAATAGCTTCTATGCTGCCATCTGGCACTTTGGCGTTCTTGAAAAGGGAGCCTCGACACCTACTGTACTGTGAATGTGTGTGCAGCCGTGTCCTTGTTTACAACCGAGAGGGGAGAGAAACAAAAAAGGCCATTATGAATAGTATGGTCTGGGTTCTTCTGGAGTCGAGGTCTGCTCTCCAAAAGTTGTAGGAAAAACCGTAAAGAGAACTGTGTCCATGTCAGTAATTTGTGCAAAACCCTAAAAGTAGCATGCGAGAACTAAAGTTCACGTCTTAAAATTGTGCTCTGCTCAGTTGAAGTCCGGCTTGTCCTCAATAAATGTCCTGCGTCGTCTCCTCTCTTTTAGAAGCCCTTTTGAAATGCAATCAGCATTTCATCCAGACCCAAGCAGTTCCACGCAATGAAGTAATACCCGTTCCAAATTGGCCCTTTAGTCTGCGAGGCTGTGGCGAGCACAACCTTGTTTAATCCCCTCAAAGTGTCTTTCTGTCCGCCTCCATCACTGTGTGTCATACAAGCTAATCACTCAGCCAGTGCTCCAAAAATGCGTTAAACTGCTCATGCACTGCTTCCTCCTCAATTGGAACTACTTTCCTTTTCACATATCCTTTTCTACTCACCGTTTCTTAAGTAGCAGAAAAACATTCTTGCTTTTATTTAGAGGTATGTGAGATGCACTTGGTGAAACTTTTGAGCATGTGAACAGCTGCATGGACAATACCTCAGAAAAAGTCTCCCCTCTCTCTCAGTTCCCCTCTGTTTTCTTTTTCACAGTAAAATGCACATTTGATTGACAGGCCCTTGCGTGTGAAGGAGAGAAAGGCCAGTGTGAAGTGTCTTCTGACAATAGCCTGAGGGCTGACCTCATCCATTTTTGTTCTTTTAGGCTGGGATTCCATCAAAATTTCCTTATGTGGAATAGCATAATTTGACTGCAATTCATCACCTTGCCATCCTTATTTCTACAACTTCCCCACCTCCTTTTTGATGGATTAATGACAGCCTTTCACCCCCCCACCCGAAAAAAACAAAACAAAACACAAATCTCTTTTGGGCTAGAGCCTTCTAAAAGAAGCGTGGAGTGTAACATAAACCTTAGGCAGATTTAACAATGTATCTTTTAGTGCTACTCATTTATTATGTCTCTTAATTTCTTCCCTGTATGGTGAGAACATTGACTGATCTAAAAATACTAGAAGGAAAAAGTACATGCAAAGTGCAATTATGGGCGAGTGAGTTGACCTGGTATGCTCGTCGCGGCCACGCCGCATGTGGGTGGTTTCTGAGGTAAGGCCTCGCACATACTGGGCTGGTGGCTTGGCTTAGCGCAGCACAAACATAAAACAAGACAATAAACAAAGGAGAGAAGGCGTGATAGTGTTTTTTGAGCCATGAACACAACTGGAGCTACATAAATATACACTGTGCTCTAATAATATACGGCATTAACAAGTTGGGGTTTTGCTAAAATATATTTGTCATATGCCTGGTTTTGTTTCAATTCAAATACCTACCCAGCTGTATGGCCACAAGGAATACACGTTTTCCAATGTTTACATGCCATATTTTTTTCTGTTGTACTGCACTATGAAACAAAGTGGAATCTCTGAAGTTGAACTTCCAAAGTTGAACACATTTATCATAGGCATTAAGGGAATCCATTTATACACACTCAAACTGTTTAAATCATGAAACCTACAAAACCTCTAAATGTACTTGCCATGTTTTCAGTAACATTTTAAAATTTACCCAAGTGTCACATAAATATTGGTAGTTTTAAAGCTATATAATAAATAAATGAAACTAGTCTCAAGCATTCTTTAATGGTATAACGCTTTTCAAGACATTTACGCACTGAAAGCGCTTCACACTGACTTTGCATTTACCTACTGATGTTGCAGCATCTGGAGCAGCTGGGGTTCAGTTTCTCGCTCAAGGATACTTCCACATGGTCACTTTGGCAAGGGATCAAACCAGTAACCTCTGGGTTGGGTAACAACCACTCTACCACTGAGCCATTCCGTCCCCAAGTAAAGGAAGTTGACACACACTGTTGATGTTGATGATGATAAGTTATACGTGCTAGTTTGCATCTGCTTGGGGAATTAATTTGAGTTGGGGAATTTATGTGTATCATTGGAGTCGGGCCAAAACCTCATAAGTCACAATTTGGTGAATTTAATTTTTTTTTCTCAAATCTATAATATTGGTCAGTACTAACATGTGGGTGTTAATTTGACAGATTATTGACCCATCCAAAGTGTTGAAAATGGCTAGCTCGCTTTCATGATGTGATGCTAATGGTTGACTATTTTGGAGTTATAAGGTTTTGGTCCGATGCCAGCGATATGCATTTTAGTGTTTTTCACGGAAGTGGTACACTGATTTGGCAAAATGGCGTTGATCCTCGCTCATCACGTTCTGCGGTGCTAACATAAAAAGCGCAGGGAAGCCATTGAAAAAGATGTAAAAATCTACATCCTTACTGATCAAAGCCCCAGAGATCATGTGTGATTTGTTTTCCTGAAAATTGGAGTGGTACTCCAAATTGTATCACTTTGAAGGCTTTTGACTTTGATGATTCCATTTAGGTTCCAGGACTGCTCTCACAAACGATATATTTTAAATCCAAAGTACAAGTTTTCCCATTCATCGTGGGCCAGATGATCAAACAGCATGGCAAGAAAGAGATACAGTGGAGTTTACTTTATTTAGTGCTTGGAAAGTGAGAGAACGAATTGTGGCTGGACAACTTTTGTGGCTGCTTCATCACGTAGAGAGGCCCGCTCACAAGCATCCAGCAGTTCTTGGCCAAGAATAAAGCCACCTTGCTCGATCTAGCTTTGTGTACATTTTTTTGGCCGTCTTTCCCAAGTCCAAGGGGGTAATCAAGTGGGCTTTTTTTGAAGACGTGGACAACATCAAGATGGTCGTGATGACGGAGCTATTGAGGACCCTGAAGGCAGAGGTTAGCAAAAGTGAGTTAGACTACAGAGGGATTTACTTCAAAGGGGAAAACTTGTAGTTTGTAGCTTTGATTTGAAAAATATCTTTTGTGACACGAGTCCTGGAACTTTTCTTCCTTTACATGCTGATACGTGGCTACATCTGTGTGTTGCTGTTTTGTGGTTCAATGTAACCAGAAACTGTTCCGCACGGGCGTCTCAGGACGAGGGCAACCTCATGGTATAGAAGCCACACGGGAAAGCCCTTGATTAAACTCCACTGACTGATGTCCAACACACCCTCTTCCAAAAGGGAAGTACAAGTATCGCTTTCCACTTCTGAACCTTCAAATACTTGGAACTCGTTGAAATAATTATGGGAAAGGCAAAATCCACAATGTAATTATAGTCACAACAATTTCTGCTTTCAATGAAAAGTCTTAACATATTTTGAAAGATATGAAGAGAAGCGATGCCTTTTGCTGTCAAACACGCACCCGGCAGGTATTATTTGCAGAATCCTGCGGTGTCACACTGACTACAGTCATCCACCACGTCTAAGTCTACCGTTGAATAATTGATGCAAAAGATTAGGACACACTGGCCACTGTTAGGCGAAACCCAAGAGGCATCATCATCGTACGTCCCGGAGCTACCCGGCTACCGGACACCTCCTCAGCACGTCCGACTGGGATATCTTGTACAGTAGATCAATGAGCAAGTGAGTGTTTGCAAGGGATCCAGAGCAACAGTTTCTGTTAACCAAGATCCTGACACTGCTGGGCTGATAGGTTACAGGATCAAGCCACCGCAGGCTGCATTATCAGCATGTCTGCTCACTGCGCTTATCACTGAGCCTGTGGAGAAGGGCTTTCTGGAAAAGACTAATCCATCACACCCCGTCCATTTTCGATGCCACTGAAGCCTAACACAGCTGACTAGGGCACTCACATTCACACCTCTGTGCAATTTAGACTTCAGTTGACTGAACACACATGACTACATGAGCTACATCTGGAAATGGATCGAAGCGGTGCTGTTTTGGCACACATGACAACAGTGTTTTGGAGGCTGTAACGCAAACATTTGACCCACAGTACTTTGAATACAACATTTTCAGATATTTGTCTGGAATTGTTAAATCACGCCACAACCAAAACAACAAGGTGGAATTGTGTTTGTTCATGCTTTTCCAGCAAAGTGTATCGAATGTATTGCAACTACGATCAAGGTGGAACATTAAAATGACTTATTGCATTTCCAGGTTTAGTTACCACAATGTGATGTTGTGAATGTGAGAGTACGTGGTTGTCCGTCTCTATATATGCCTTGTGACTGTCCCAGATGTACTCTGCCTTTTGCCCAAAGTCTTCTGAGATAGGCTTGAGCTGAGGCTTGCCGACCTCATCTGAACCTCCTCCAAAAGGTAAAAGGAACCTTCTGGTTTCTATTCGGTCCTTGACATGCTCCTTGACAAGCGTCAAACCCAGAACCCCACTTGAGGCTTCTCAATACTATCAAACATCACTCCCTGACAAACAGAGCAATGCTTCTCAATGTTGTCTTGAATTGAAAAGATAAGATAGAGCCTGGGCAGTATCTGGTTCCTTTTGTATGTGAAAAAGTATCCTCTAAAGCTTGATTAGCATTTGATCAGTTTTAATTAAAAGGCAATTAGACACCATGTGTGTTCTTGGAGGTAATGTATGTATGACAACATTAAAGATAACAATGAGTAAGATGAGTGAAGTCACTGCAACAGTCAATTTTGAAGCATCACCGTGGGAGCTCTCTTTAGTTGTGGTGTTATCTTTGGCTAGCTAAAGTGCCAGTTCCCACAATCCATGTCATTTGTTTTAGTGATGAGCAGTTATGCATTTCAAATCTCTCGGCCACGGCCAATCACCCTCTGAGCATCTCTACTAAAACTTGATTGTTTTTGGATGCATGTTCTGTCTGTGGCCGCATGGTTTGCTAAACGCATAGCTTCTTACGCATGTGCGTGCATGGATGTCACAGCTCTGTGCACAGAAGCTAGTATATCAGTGTCAGAGGTCTGTGCCAAACGCGCCATGCTGCCGTCTTCTTGATAGACAGATCCTTGGTCAGTCTGGAGCCCCCGGGGTCATCGTTGGCACATGACAAAACACCAGAACAAAAATACCCCGCTAATTGTAATACAGAATTGTGCCATTCAGGCAGCATCTGCTCTCCATTAGGCACATTGAAGGAAGTGCGCTATTCTGGGTCAATGGACCACCCTGCATTTATTTTGTAGCTGGAGTTCCTGGACTTCATGAGAACCAATACAATTTGATCCGAGACGATCTATGTAATTTTTCATTATTATACAGTGGTGGGTTTTATAAAGAACAAATTGTGGTCGTGATTATGAACATCATGAGGCTAATAAGGGGCTTTAACTTAGATTTGACAAAATTTTCTTGATTGACTGACTATTGATACGCCGTACGATTTGCCTCTGATAGCGCCATAAATGTCACGGATAAATTTAGTTGACAGAAAATATTCAATCAAGTTTGTTTTTCACATAGCTGGCTTTTATTCAACAAAGAAACATTAAGTTCTTTGTAAAAATAATAATAATAATAAATAAATAATAAAACGGGAGAGGGAAGCTTAGTCAAATCTGAAGTCCATCGAAATTTCTTTAAAATAACCGTAAATGCATTTGCAATATTGTAATGTATTAATAAAGTTCCTACACTTTACAGTTTTCTTGTCTGCATGAAACAACAAAACTCAGTCCAGCAAACGTAAAATTCACTTGAGATAATGCTGGGGTACTGGAATGCTCACTCAATTTTTGCTCAACTCTTATATTACACAAGCCATCGACAATCAAGCATCCATCGATTATCAAAGCCGCTTATCCTCACAATTTCACATAATTCACAGAATTCTAAATGATCATTTTAAACATGGATCGTTTCTCCCCTTCCTTAAATGGGACCTTTCAAAGTCTTACCTAGTGTTATGTGCGTCCTATATCAAGTAATGAAAACCAACACTAGACAAAATGAATATATGTAAAGAATCTGTGAAGAATGTTGCAACAAACCAACATGAAAAGCGAAATCGCTGGAATTTAATTAAATTACATGAAAGTAATAACAGGATTTCTCTTTGTATGCTAACACTCAACTCTTCCCTCTCTTTTCCATTAAGCCTAAAGCCTTGCCACCCACCAGCTTTAAATCCTTTTTTGATGGATTCCCCAGTCGTTCTTCCAATGCTGCTATATTTGTGCAAAATCCACAAATAGTCACAAACAAAACAAATATCCACACCTGAATAAATAAAACTTATACGAGAACGCTAATAAAAGTTGTTCATGTAAGTTATCTTTGTTTTTACATTGAATAACATCTATTTATACCCTCCTGAGAAGAGCTCTGACTATTCTAACAGTAATGGAACATTCTAAAAAAAAATGCTATTTTCAAAGTCCAACTTTCCTACAGCGTTCTGCTTATTAAAAATGGAACAAGCAGCAAGACATCGTCTGCACCTAACTGCCCTTTACTTTTTTCCAAACTTTGAATCGTCAAGCTTTTTCGTTAAGAGAATTGTTTACAGTCTAACCTTGGCAAGTCTGCATTATGCAGATTATGAATCAAACGGGTGGAAAGAGATTGAGGATAGTGGCCAGAGTCCTTTGTTGGCTCCACCGCGTTTGTCATGGTGCGTTGTTTTGTTGTGTTAACCATGACAACTGTCTCAGTAGCTTGAGCATTATTTGGAGTTTGAGGGCTGACCATGAGGAGACTAGGGCAGACGTGAAGAAGATTGTAGGAAGCAGAGAAGATAATTAGAGGGGAAGAGAAAAGAATGTTGGCCAAGATGCAATGCCAAGAAACCTTGTGCCGAATAAGTGAAAAACTACCAATTTGGTCACATTTTCTTTGGCGTGACATAGTGACTTTGTGTGGTCAAAGAAAAATGGCGTCAACAACAAGTGTTTTAACAGTCATAACGGCATGAGGATAACAGCTGTTCAAATTATGGTTTGTTACCAGCCTGTGATGCCACTATGACCATCTGGACAGCCTTTTTAAACATGTGGCTGCTTTATTCTACACAATCTGTTATTTCTGTTGTGCAGGATTACTTTCAACACATCTGTGGGGTGTTGGGATGGGGTGGGGACAATTTATTTAACCAGTGAATGATCTATGATTACGAAGTGTCTTTATTCTTGAAATAAATAAATAAATCGTCTTTCAGATACTTTAGCATGTCCCTTAAAACATTTCTCTGCAATTTAGGGCCATGTTGTCAGCTTAATAGCATAATTGCCCAAGATATTTTAGATTTGTGTTTTTTCATTTATTACTTAGTTTATCAATAAAAGAATACTAATGTGCTTTTGAAGAAAGGTGTTTTGTCTTTATGTGTGTGTAAATTTTCAGTTGTCCAGGTCATGGTAATCCGCAACGGTTGAATTGAGGTTTTCCAAGTGCGTATAAACATGACTTGAGCAAGTTCCAAAGGGTAAGTCCGAAAAACTTGAAAGTTGCATATCGTTAGCCTAATTGAATAAGTCGCGTGGAACTGCCAATGTGGAGTAAACATTTTTGACTCGGTTGTGTTGTTTAAATGTACTGCAATGTCATTCATACAAGTTGATAAAGTTGTTCAAACTTATTATTTATGGAGTATTGACTTTTGTATGCGCCTAAATTTGCATGCTCAAGTCAATATCTTGTAGCATTATGGAAAAAAATGTGTGGCACTATGGGGGGGGGAATTTTGTTTTTAGCATTTAGCCAACATTTTAGCAATATGTTCGAATGACTATACTAAATACATTCAAACGCCTGTCAGTGCATTCCAAAAACTTTTTCAAAACTTTCAAACGACGTTGCAGTACCTTCAACATTTGAACGGCATAGCACGGTCAAAAATGTTAACTCCACATTGGCAGTTACACGCTTCGGTTGTTATGCACTTAGGCTAACGATATGCAACTTTCATTGTCAAAAGGAGTTTTTCGTACTTCGCCTTTACCCAGAATAATGTTACCTGAAGGGTTGAGCCGGATAGAACAACTTTGTTTCTGTGTAGCAAAAAATTAAAGAAGCACTATTCCTGGATGAACGCTCATATTCAAATGAGCAGCCAAATGCCAAAAAGTAAGGGTACAGAAGATATATAAACTTTACCATCAGCCAGCCAACCTGTATCTGATTCTAACCTATTCTTTTTATGGTTCTTTGTATAGGAATGGCCACTTTCCTCCATTTGGCCGGGTTGGTATGGGCCCTGTCCATCCCTGGCGCAACATCCGAGTCGGCTACCTTGCGGTTCTTAGGGCAGACGGACTTTGTCGTCAATGAGAGCAGCACAGCTGTGGTCCGTCTGGTCGTGGAGAGAGTGGGAGACCCCGTCAATGTCACGGCTTTGGTTCTGGTAGGAGCTGTGTATTATGCACACATGCTGCTTTATTTGACTGTACTTAAAATGAACTGTCCACAATCAAAGACTATAAACCCTCCACCCATCATACCTTCCACTGCATTTTCAGACAGTCAAGACTTTAGTCAATGCATAAAGTGATGGAAACCTCAAAGATGATGTATGCCAGCAGGAACTCTTGGGAAAACTCAGTAGGGGGTTGGATTTGCGGGCTTCACGTGGGGGTATGTGTCAGATACTCTCAGTTGGTGTTTAAAAAGGCAAGCTGGCCGTGCAGTGGAATGTGGTGAACATGTTATGCCTTTAACATAATTTCTCTTGATTTAACTATTATATCCTACAAAAGATGTAGGGCCTTTTAAGTCAGGCATGCTGAAAGGGAAGCATCAACTAGAACTCATGCAGCAGCCATCCTTCTTTCCGCAGCTTGCGTTTCTTCTCATCACCCTCTTTTGTAATGGAGTGAGCATTTCTTGGTTTGTTCATTTCAGCTGGAGGGAGTAGACACGGGGGATTTTGAGGCTGTTAATGCTGCCGCCTTTCTGCTGTCCACTGAATCCAGCAAGACTATATTCATTGCAGTGAAAGACGACGACCTGCCTGAAGCTGACGAAACGTTTACCTTCAACCTTACTCTGCAGGTAAAAGGCCTTCATTTGGACCTTGCAGCATAAGTTCATGTTTTCAAATTTGTTCTTGCTCCTGATGTTACCGTCGTTATTCCACGAGCGCTGTCTACAAAGTGTCACTGGTCTGATTCAGAAACCTTAAGACCAGCCACTAAGCAAGTGGGTGTGGAGGCGTCAACCACAGTAAGCCCTCTTTTTTAGGCTCTTTGATGTGTGTCCTCCATAAGACTTTACTGAGGTCAGACAGGTTTTGGGGGGTGGACGTACATGACCAGAGCGCCTTTGAGGTTTTCCTTTTCAAAGGCTGTGAATGGAAACTGACTTTGACAGCCGCAAAGTCCAAGCAAGTACTTTGTACAATGTGTAACCCACGTTGAACCCACTCATGAATTGCAATCACAGGTGAAAGCTACCGACTTTGCATTGAAAGTGGAATTTAATACTTTTCAAGCAACGTATTAGTTCATTTACGTGTCAAAATCGCGTTATGATGATGGTGTGGCGCGACATTGTAAATCCTTCTCAGGAGAATTACTTTGACAGTGCTGGATGCCTTACGCCTAGCAGCTATCGTCATGGTTTCAGTTAGTATTTAGTTGTCGAGTTTGATTGACGAGTTAAAGGAGGAAGACTGGTCATTTCTGTCTGATTTAGATAATGGTGATTTGTGATGCACTGACATTCCTCAAATTCTTTTCAATCTATCATCTTTGTGCGACATCTAGTCATTTCCCTGCGATGCAAGCCCGTTTGTCAGAGGTAAGGAACTCCGATTCCTGTGCTGAGCGTTTGAATCAGGTGTGTTTGAAGTAGGGAGAGAGCTAAAACAGGCACGATATGGCTCTCGAAGAACCGGAGTTCCTTACCACTGCCGTATAGCCTACAAGAAGAGTGAACGCAAAGTAGAGGCCCACTTAGCTCTTTTATTTGCACTACAGTGAAGTCAACGCTTTGACCTAATGCCATCCCACCAGTTTCCTTGAGGGATGTCTGGGAAGGGGGGATACATATGCACTTCAAGTAAGGGTTGCATGTCAAGCATCAAGGTGGAAAGAGAGAGTGGCATTCCGGATATTTGCAGATATGTAGTAGCGTGTGGTTGAGTCATTGATGCCAATGCAATACTCTTTAGTAGACTTTTACTTTGGAGTTGGCCCTCGTGGTGGCATAGCGGCCACCTTGACTTCCGTTTTTGCACTTTCGACTTGCTTTATCACCGTTTTGATTTACATTAAATAGTTGCCAAAATGTTGGGGATCCCTGTGTTAAAGCATGTGTACCTTCGGTGACGACTACAAGACTTTAGCAGTAACAACAAAGCTCCGTTAATGCTGAGAATAGCCCTTTATGAATAGAGCGGTGAAGGCTGAGTGCCCTAAGCATGCTGTTGTTTTTAATGCTAAGTTTTAGCAGAGACACAGACACATATGCACTCACACCTAACCAAGACATGGAAATACTACGTGATGCGAATGGAACACTGGTAAGCCAAAATGTGCCGAATACGCTTCGATGTCTCCTTTTCTATCGAAATTAGGCTCAGAAAAAAAAATACAAACCCTCCTTTCATAGTCCACAGGATGCGGTTGTAATTGTTAAAGCAAGAAAATATCTATTGTTCACTGAGAGGCACACAAGGAGAATTTGAGATTGTCAGGTCTTAGTGCCAACTGATGGCTCTCAAGAATGAAGAGGCATCCTGCAGAGAGGCAAAGTGACAAATGAAGTGAGTTGAGACCAGTACTTCCTGTTTTTGTGCCCTCTCACCATGGTGTCCCAGTAGTGGTGACACAATAACGGACGTGGAGGGAGTGTGAGCATCAGGGCTGATGGAGGAGGTGTGGTGACCTCGTTTAACTCTTTGAATTGCTTCCGTTCTCCAGAGCTCCTCCAATGGTGTGACACTGGGAACACCCCGCAAAGCCACCATAACCATCCTATCCAATGATAATGCCTTTGGAATCATTGCCTTCAACTCAGTAAGAAAATTGTCTTGACTTCATTTGTTGTCTTTGTCGATCTGTAACTGAATTGGACAATCCTTAATGGCCTGATGCCATATATGTGCACTTATCATGAACTATATATGTTGTGGCAAACAAATCCTCATCAAACCTTGATTCAATGTAACAGTGGTGATGAATTCAGTTTCCATGGTAGCCGTGGAATTTTTGGGAACCATTTGTCTTACCACCTCCAGCTGGTTTGATGTGATTGGATGATTGCTTGCCAAGTCCTGTCGGGCTTGTAACTGATTCTGAGTTGGATTTTTTCCAAGTATTTTTTTATGTTTCAGCTATAGTCAATGTTCACCGCAATAAAAAAAAAATGACAACACCAAAATGACAAAGTTTTAAATTAGGTTTGACAATTGTAATTCTAAATGATAGTCTCCCTGTTAATATTTATTATACTGGTATTTATCATCTCGCATCCAATTGATACTGAGCTATCCCAGTTGTTTGTAAACAGATTTTGTGTTATTATTACTTATCATCCCGATCCGAGCCCATTCCAACCAGATCCTGTACAAAGATGTGTGATTTCATATGTGTCTGTCTGTCTCTCCCATCACAGACTGAGGAGGTCCTAGTTGATGAGCCAAAAGGAGAAAACCAGTTTGTGCCTCTCACTCTTATCAGAGAAAGGGGTACATATGGGACAGTGACTGTGAAATATGAGGTTTCAGAACGTCATGCATAAAATAAACACCTTTATTCCTTTTTGATATATATTTATTAAATAATAAAATCTTTTAATATGGACTTTTCAGGTTTTTGGGGGGCCCAATCCTGCGTTTGAGGACCTCACTCCTGACAGAGGAAATATCACTATTCCTGTTGGATATTCTGTTGTTCACTTCAACATTCTCATACGGGATGACCAGGTACCTAGCAAAAAGCAACATTTAATTATTTACCGCTTCATGTAAGCTCATGGACCATTTTCTTTGCGTGGACCAGATTCCAGAAGACGATGAAGTGTTTTCAGTCCGCCTCACGAGCACAGCAGGCGGCGCTCTCCTCAGGCCCAATGGCAGCATTGTTCAGCTGCGGATCCGACGCAATGACAGCCCACTGAGATTCTTACAATCGATAATTGCAGTACCTGAGTCTGTTGGAGTCATCGCCCTGAATGTGACACGTGGTCTGTTGAGCGAGGACGGGCCACTTGTCGGCTCTGTTGACACTGAGGTACAGTATTACTGTTATCGCATATATGTGGTTTGTAATTTCTATTCCCCCCCCATGTGGTGAATACAGCTGTTTCCCCCACTAATCCATAAACCTAACTCACTTCCTTATTATGGTCTAGCAATCAAAAAGAGAGTAGATTGAACACACGTGTGTTGTTTGAGGCACTTACAATCTTTTCAACCACAGAATGTGATCTATATATTGCTCATAAATAGGTGTGGAAAGGATCTACTAAGTGACACCAAGGATTTCGACTGCCAAACAAGGATCAGCAAAATATTTAATTTTCATTTCAATTTGCGCCTTCTGAGAGTACATCATGCAAATAAAAAAATGTAGATTCGTCAAAGCTGAGACAAAATGCTCTCTCTTAATTTGTTTCTTTAAATACCACATTTGAAAGGCTGATGCAAACCGGCTATATCGAGGCCAAAGGAGACTGACGTAAATATTTGAAATGCCAGAAACAAAAATCATTGTAATTTTGAATCTTTTAAATGTTCAAAGGGCTGACTACACACCAATAAGATGTTGCTCACGGTGTAGTCCGCAACAGCGGCATGTCAGAGCCAAAGTTGGGGCACCTGAGGGGACTGTTCGGTCGATTCAACAAGTAGAATTGGTTCAGGCAGTTGGGAATAATGATCACTATGATTGGCTGTCAGCTCGCGAATCAGTGCACTGGTACGGGAAGTGGCAAAAGTGAACAAACGGTGAAAATTGAAGCTATTCCTCAAAAACTGAATCAACTTCACTTATTTTTCACATTCCGAAGACAAATTAATCACTCTCATTCAAGAATGGCCATCGTTATTGGACATCACCATCAAAGGCTACGCATTGACTATCGCCACCGATTGCATGGAGGGATACTACTCGGATTGGTGTGTAGAGGCCTTTAGACTGACTCACAAGAAGGAGTCATACCAAATTTTCCATGAGAAAACTTCTTTCAATTGAGCATTTCCCTATTTCTGGGTCATTTTGCAGAAGCATCTGTGTCTAAAGCCAAACTACTTTTACTTTCTGGACCTGGATTTCCAATCTCTGACTAAATCAGACCTTTGATGTTTTCCAGTGTGTATTCCAATGATGTAGAAAATATTGCCTCAGTAAGAAACATCTGTACTCAATTCAACAGGTTTCTGTGGATTATATACTTGTAAATGGCAAAGGGCTAGTGAGCGCAACCGCTGATGAGGACTTCGTTGACCTGCAGCCGGCCAGGACCATCACCTTCCCTCCATTTGTCTACAAGACCAGCCTGCTGTTTAATATTACGGATGATGACGTGCCAGAAATCGCAGAGTCCTTCCAAGTGGTCCTGCTAGAAGCGAGCCTAAAAGGAGATGCAGTGCTAGTTCCTCCCACTTCCGTTCTTGTGACCATCGAGCCAAATGATAAGCCTCACGGTGTTTTGTCAATCAGCAGCAGCGCGGTCATTCAGCCACTTAGCATTGACGAGGACCTGACACCGAGGTGAATACCCTGCGTGCCCGATATAAGTGAAAATAACAACAGTAATCTAACACATTTTCATTGATGTTCCTGCAGATTTGATGGTATTCTTATTGTAAGAAATGGCGGTAGCTATGGCAAAGTGTCTGCCAACTGGTCCATTAGTCGAAACTCAAGTGTCGTCTCGCCGGTATCGGATGACTTGGCACCTGAGGCAGGGATGGTGAGCTTTGCCCCTGGTCAGGTAACTGCTGTGATCCCACTAAATATCGTCACAGACGATCTCCCGGAAGAGGCGGAAGCTTTTGTTCTAAGGCTGCTACCGCATTCTGTGACTGGTGATGCAGAGTTGGACGAACCCATGGAGGTTAGTAAAGAAAAATTCATGCAATACAATTTCAAGCTTGTTTGGGGGAGAAAACCCCTCCAGATGTTGTTTTACATTGCTTTTTGTGCACTTGTTTGGTACAGAATGTGAGCCAATTAGAGGTACAGTACACTTGGCACTTTTTGAAAGCCAACTTCTTCGTCAGCAACTTTGCTCGGTGGGGTTCCCATTAATGTAGCTGACTGGATAAAACGCAGGCCTTCTAAATGCGAAGAAGTCTGTGTGCTTTTAAAGCGTGGGTGAATTTATGGTCCCCATTTTCATCATCCATCATTTGTTAAATCAATTGGCAGATCGAAAAGTCTATTCTTTTGATGAGTTGCAAAGAGACTCTTTGGTCGCACATGAATACACATCATCACCTCACGTCGTAAAAGTGCTGCATCTGTTTGCCACTTGCGCACAATGACTATTCTCAACAGAACATGTGTTAAGGCCCGTCATAAGACTCAAGCAGGGCTCAAGTTTTGTTTATTTTCTCAATTAATCTTACAAAAACATCAGTCATGCATTGTTCCAAGTCGTAAATCAATTGTTTACATACAAAGCACCACACATGTGGGATTCAGGGAAAGAAAAGGGCTCTAATTAGAGTATGGTAGTCATCACGTCTGCAGTAGACTTAATTAAAGAGGAAGTATTGCTATAGTTAGCTTTAAGATCTGTTTTACTACTTTCAGGCTCCTAAGCCTTTCCTCTCTCATCCGCACCTCACCATGCTCCTTCGGAACGCAACAAAAGATGCTAATGGGATATATGCATCAATAATGACACACGTGGCTCCTGTGTGGGGGATGCTACCTGTTTGAAGTAGTTGCTCAAATATGTGAAGCATTATGTTGATTCAGATTAATTTGTGATGGCAGGTAAAGACACACTTTTGTTTTCTTCAGATGGTGTTTTACATCCAAGACAGTGATGACGTCTACGGGATATTCCGCTTCAATCCTGGAAAAGAGCAAAGCATCCAAAGCCAACCAGAAGGCCGTTTCCTGGCACTCCACTTCCTACGGGAGGGTGGCACGTTGGGTCAAGTCTCACTGAGTCTCACAGCCCTCTACATTCCCGCAGGTCCGATAGATCCAGCACTGGCGAAAGACCAGGTTCTAAATGTTAGCAGAACTGTGAATGTTGTCTTCTCCCATGAGCGTACAGCATTTGTTGTACTACCAATCAGGAACGATGCTTTTCTTCAAAATGGAGCTCATTTCTTTATACAGGTAACTTGTAAAGAATGTCCTCTTCCCATTTGTGCCTGCCCAAATTAGAGCTATTTGACGTTTAAGTGTCTCATTTGAATGTGTGAGGGATTTTATAATCTCACTTGCATCTGGTGTGTTGCCATGGGAACAGCTTCTAACTTTAAGCACATGCCTTTAACCATTATAAAAACTGAAAAACAGTTTATCTGGTCATAAACAAGCAGATGTTAGCAAAGCACTTTAATGTCAGTTTCTAGATTTTAATTTGCAATTAGGTCGCATGGGTACTATATCCCCCCCCTCACCCACATTTAAAAAACATACTTGGTAGGTTCACTGAAGACTCTGAATTGTGCCACAGAGAACGAAAGCAGGCTAACTGTTTTTCAGGGGAGTGAGTACAATTTTTATGGCTGAGGCCTAATGGCTGTCACTAAAGGTTTGCAATAGTGGTCCAAAAATCAATCAGAAGCACATCACAGCATTTCATGAAATATTAGAAATATTAATTTTCCATATACTAAGAGATGCACTGACACTCAAGATTTGTGCTGCGTGCAAAAATCGGCTTCCCCCTATACACTGTCAACATTGGAGCTAAACATTGATTTTGAAAAATATTAATCTGAAAGATATGTCTTTATTAATTCCTGCCCGTACGAGAAAGAAAAAAGAGAAAAACTAGCATGTAGTTAGCCCACTGTAGTTTTCAACTGTCCATAGATATGAATTGTTTGAATAGTGAGCAGTCCATTGTCACAGATGGAAAAACCTCTCTGAACACAAGTGCAATGGAAAATAAGATACAATGAAACTGTATGTTACCAACTGGTAATATTTTGTTTTTCTCTCTGCAAGTTGAAAGCACTGGATCTTGTTGACATCACTCCCAGGATTCCTTCAAAAAGCCCAAGGTTTGGAGGACCTCTCAATATCACCCTGACAGTCACCCCTGATATTGCCAACGGGGAAATTGGTTTTACAAGTAACCGCACAGTTGTAGTGTATGAACCGGAGGACAGCAATGCCAGCATGGTAAGAGTCACCCTCAGACAGAACCATAGAAACAAAGGAATCATGGCTCTAGATTTATTAATGTATCGACATCTAATATTTAAATAAGGATCTAAAACACATTTTTTGCAGGTGAGCCTCCCGCTGCGGCGTGACGGCACAGATGGTCAGGCTGTTGTATTCTGGAGTGTCATACCAATCGGCGCCAACCGTGAGGACGTAACCTCGAATGATCTGGAACCTCTCAACGGTTCTGTTGCCTTTATGTCAGGGCAGAGCGATGCCTTCATCAACCTCACTATCATGGCTGACAATATACCCGAAGTCAATGAGACATTGCTACTTGCCCTGGATAGGTAGGGAATCATATCAACAATTAATGTTTGATAAATCACCCAACTCGATACATGCTTTATGAATTTCATTGTGCTCCATTGACACAACTTTGATGAGGTTAAATGAATGGGAAGCTGAAAGGGAGGATTTGGGGGTATCGTGCTGTGTTAGTGGATGTTCTGATGAGAACCACAGCGCTCTTCTCTCCCACCTCATCTCGGCAGGGTCGAGGCTACACGCTTTATAGTGTACTTCGGGTAAGTGGAGAGTGGAGTGAACGGGGGCCTTTTTGTTGAGCGTGAATCAGGACTTTGTCTTCCAGAGAAGGGGCTACTTCACGATTTCTGGGGTGTTTGCTTGACGTGGTGATGGGGATCATTAGGGATTTTCTGCTGGTGCGAAAACAGGGAATCCTCTTCGTGTGATTCACTCCAATTTAAACAGATTGTTTGCCCTTTTCAAGATGCCTGCTTTTGTATGCATGCAGTGACTAGGCTGTGATTGGTTATTTGGAATGCTTCATGCTGTCTTGTTTTGTCTCTGATTTAGCCTTCATGTGATGCCTACTTCACTCCAGTTTTCTCACACACACACCACACTGCAGGGGAATATAGCATAGGACTTAATTTTCCTCACAAAAGAAATACGATTTAAAGCAGTTATACTCCCAAGGCCATTGATGTTGTACCAAATCATGTAGTACGCTTAACTTTTGAAGAGTACCTTTTTCTGCGGGAAATTCACATTTTTCATTTTGTCATTGTCACTGACAACTTTGTGAAAAAAAAGTTGCCTGTAATTTGTCATCAGTTTTTTTCAAGTTATTTGTCATGGAACATTGTTATAAATCTAAAAAGCAATAGTGAATAAAATCTGTTGTGTTTCTTCTCCTCCATGTGAGCGTGACGGACGTTAAATTATCATTAGCTGAGTAAGTCAAATCTATTCATCTTTGTGTCGCAGGAGTGATGTTGAAAATCAGATCCTGAAAGCTGGCTTCACCACCAGAGACATTGTCATCATGGAGAATGATGACCCCGGGGGAGTCTTTGAGTTCTCTCCATCCTCCAGAGGTCCATGGTTGATCAATGTAAGCCAAAGAAGCTATAAATATATTGGAAAATTGCGTATTTTCCGTGTCACCTGACATCTGTTGTAACATCTCCTTGCAGGAGGGTGAGGCGGTGGAGCTCCATGTGGTCAGAGCCCAGGGACAGCTGCTCAAACAGCTGGTGCGATATGCTGTCGTGCCTGCAGGCCACTCCGAATTTTACGGCGCCACCGGGATCTTGGAGTTTAAACCAGGCGAGAGGGAAGTGGTGGTGGCTCTGCTGGCCAAGCTTGATGGTGTGCCAGAAGTAAGAATATTCATAATTCATACTAAAGGTTCAACATGCAAGTACTGTATAATACAACACAGGTCAGCCTTCTTCGTGCCCCACAATCTCCTCTAGGTTTCTGATGCTACTAAATTTCAGTAGAAAACCAATCACCCTGACAGCATCACTTTTATTGTTGTAGATCAGTGGGTAAATTATTTAGCAAATAATATTAGCAGCAAACTTACGTTTCCTTTAAAAAAAAATGTTGGAAATGCATGTTGGAACTGAAAAAGACAGACACACATTTCTTTTTCTGTTGAAAAGACATCTAGGAATTTTTTGTTAGGTTCAGTGTTAAAATTGTCACAATATTCTTGAAAGATCAGTCAAAATCCTCTGAAACCCCCGACAATATGGAGAACTCAGCTGCCACTGAATAAATTAAATGCATTTTTTTATGTCTTGTTTGTGCCCAGCTGGACGAAACTTTCTCCGTGGTACTCAGCAGCCACAGTACTCCTCCCAGTCGCTTCGGAAGTCACAGGGAGGTCAACGTGACAGTGCGCAGGAATGACGACCCCTTTGGGGTCATCGAATTTGGGCGATCAGGGGCAACACTGTCCATCAGTGAGAGCAAAGGCAATGAGACATACCAAGGTAGTTTGCAGTGGCACATTTTCTTCTATTACTTGACCTAAATTCTGCTTAATTGGCATCAGGATCAGCATTTTATAATTAATTTTACCAAGCAGCGTTCTGTCCCGGTTGAGGGTTTGTATACATTTTTTTTAAAAGATGTTGATAAAATTCATGAATTTTCTGTCCATTGTCTCATCAAAGCATCTCTCTATATATTCCAACTCATAGCAAGCTACTCTGTGGAAAGGAGAAGGGGACTCTTTGGAGAAGTCTCCGTTTCATGGACGCTGGAGCCAGCTGCATCTTTAGATGTTAGCCCCATTCAAGGAAACATCATTTTCAAGGAGGGGGACCCCTTGAAAAGGTTCACCCTCCAATCTTTACCTGATGAGGTATGGAGAAGAATGAAGCTTGAAATCTTATATATGGCTTCTAGAAGTTAACATAACTGTGATTTTTTTTTTAATTGTTATTTTTTTTGGTCTTAGATCCCCGAAGGCTTGGAGAATTTCACAATCACTCTGGTGAATGTGAGTGGTGGCGCAAGGCTGGGAAACAGTGTCACAGCCAGTCTTCAGATCAGCAAAAATGATGATCCTATTTATTTTTCTGGTAAACGGTGTACCATAAAGGATTTGTTGTTATACGAACATTAAATCGCAGCATTTATCCACACCTGCCTCATCCATATCTTTCTCTGTGGATCCTGAAGAACCTGTCATCGTGCGGCTGCGGGAAGGTGGTGTGGCCACCTTGAGCGTTCTGCGGTCCGGGCAAGCAGACAATGTCGGCACATTGGCATACCGTGTGGAATATGGAGATGCGTCACCTGGTGATATCACCCTGCTCAGTATTGACACATTGCTGGTGTATGAAGTAGGGGAATGGATGAAGAACATCTCTGTGGCCATAGAAGATGACAACATACCAGAGACTGATGAGCATTTCTACATTGTTTTGTATAATGCCACTGGTGAGTATTTATATGCAGACATAAATTTTTCCTGAAGGTGAAAAGGACTCATTTAATTGAGTCAAGGTATATATTTATGGCCGTTGTGGCCTATTGTCGCGTCGGCCTAGAAGTCGGCACATCGGACCGTAAAATGACGGAAGCACACACCTCAAAGGCCGAGGGAGACTCCAACTACTACGGAATTTCTACGCACAAGTGAGAAGTAGTACTCATCAAATAAGGGTGGGCTTTCGTGAATTAGAGTGATTACTTCGTCTTCGCGCTCTTCGGTCCAGCCAGCCATTATGTTCGTAGAGGAGGTATGAAAATTAGAAAACTTCATTTAGTTCTTGAGAAATTTTCAATTTTCATCGTTTTTCCGCCTTAGTCATGTCAGTTCTTGTCCTGTACACTGATTCGTTATCATTTAACCGACAGCCTAACCCAATTGTACGTGTTGAATCGGCCGTACACACACCCCGAGACGCCCCAATAACGGCTCAGACTTTACGACGTGGCGCGCTACACTAGACAGACGGCGTGTACCGACTTTCCCCACTCACTTTAATGCTCATTACTGAAATCTGTTTTTCACAGCTTAATATGAGTGCCTCGGAGGGAGCGGATGGTGCTGTCCTCACTGACACTGAGTGTTCTCTTAATCTCAGTATTGTGTGTCAGGCAAAGAAATGAAAGACCGCCCGGGGCCCCAACAGGACCTTAATTACCAGACTCCAAATAGTCTAAGACACAAAGACCCGTAACTCAGTTGGCCTCTCTTTGTTTACCAATAGACAGCGTAAAGGGCAGTTGTGGTGTAAGGTGTCTTGCTGATGATGTGCGAGTCAATGTCATTCATGTTAGTGCGCAATCAAAATCATGCAGGGTCCTTGGAAGACTTCATACAGTCATTTGATTATGAGAAAATTCCCGCATGCTTATTTCAGTGATTATGGTTGTCTGGCAACCCAAAGAATGTGACTGTGAGAGTTACTTACTGACTGCTTCTGATGAATGTCAATCACATGCAGTTTGTACCCGATGAATGTATCATTGGGCAAATATTCAAATGTAAACGGAATATTTGGACCATTTCTATGTATGCAGGTGATGCTGTGGTGTACGGAGCAGACAAAGCTACCGTGATCATTGAGGCCAATGATGATGCAAACGGAATTTTCTCACTGGAGCCAACGGAAAAGACGGTTGAGGAGGGGAAAAGCAATAACTTCTAGTACGAACCAGTCTTTGTATAATCTCAACTATGTCATAACCATCATATATAATGGAAGTCACTCACAATTCCAATGCTATATCTACACTATTTTCTCATCAGCAGCACCATTTTAGGTCAATGGGCACAAAATGAGACGGTTGTGAGACGGCGTAGTGCATGGGTGTCAAACTCCTTTTTGTGGACGGGCCACATCGTAGTTATGTTTTCCCTCAGAGGGCCATTAAGACTGCGAACCCATATAAATGTGGGATATCCTTGCGTTATCACATACACACAACAAATCGATGGAAAGCCAGTTTTGAAATCAGAAGCCAATAAGTAATTGTTTGTTCAACAATTTGTCAATTTATTCTAAAAGGGGAGGATTGGTAACAAATAAAGGGCAATATCTCATATCTCAATGTTGTCAAAAGTGAATCAAATGTGCTAGAAACAGGCAGTTGAGGCACATGATTTGCCCCTTTGCGGGCCTCATAAAATGAGGTTGCGGTCCAGAATTGGCCCCCGGGCCTTGAGTTTGACACCTGTGGCGTAGTGTGACGACATTGGCAAACGTGACAGGCTGTGATTGCCGTTGATGGCATTTTTAAATCGTCAAAAACATTTGCCACTGCCGTCACAGTGCGGATTAAAAAGCTTCGATGGCTTATACGCAATGAACAGATGTAGTTTTTATTTTCATTTTAAATTAATTGCCATAAATTGCTGTCTTTAGTGGCACTTCTGACGTAAGACGACATTATTAAAAGCCATCTTCTATTGCTATTTATCTCCTCAGTGTCTTGCGAGCTCGGGGCCATTTTGGTAATGTGACAGTGTTCTGGCGTCTGTACGCCAATGACTCCGTCACTCCGTTGTTGGAAAGTCAAGAGTTTACCAACACCTCAGGGTCCATCACTTTCACCACTGGGGAGGATTTCAAAGCGATCGTCCTGGTGGCCATCTCAGATAGGCTTCCAGAATTCAATGAGTACTTTGTCCTCAGGCTGGTTAATATATCTGGTGAGTTAAAAAAAATAAGAGGATCGTAATGTTTGCTCCACAACTTCAAATATGTAACATGTTTTGATTTTTAAAGGTGGTTACCCAGGGGATGGTGGCCGACTTGCTGAAACTTCTCTGAGTGCCTCGCTTGTCATTCCCATCAATGACGACCCATACGGCGTGTTTGCCATCGCCGACAGCAATTTGGACCAAGAAGTAGCAGAGGATGTACTGTCAGAGGAGGATATGGCGGATGTCACTTCCTTTACCATCCTGCGGCAGCAGGGTACTTTTGGCAATGTGCGGGTTGCCTGGGAGATTGTATCTGCACACTTCCCAGAGGGTCTTCCTCTGATGGATGACCTGCTACTTCTAGCTTCCTTCCCAGACGCAGTAGAGCTCAGGCCTCGTGCCAGAAGACACCACTCCGCAACAGACACATGGTTTTTCTCCGGACTTCATGAAGCCTATGGGACTATCCCACCCAAAGAGTCACCTCCTGTTCCGGGCAACCTTACGTTCTCAGCTTGGCTGCTCCCCAGAGCGGCTACCAATGGCTTTTTAGTCGCCAAAGGAGTCACCAATGGCACCTTGTATTATGGCGTGAAAGTCCAGACCAATGAGTCTCATGTCACGCTGAAGTTGTACTACACCGTTGCAGGATCAAATAATACCCAAGTAGCCCAGGCCACTGCCGCCAAATTCATGGAAGATAATACATGGATACATGTGATCATTATAGTGGATGACGGAATTGTTGAGTTTTTTCTGGATGGCAACCCCATTCCTGGAGGCCTGAAGAGCATCAAAGGCGAAGGCATCGCTGATGGTAAGTTACTCTACATTAACAATCCTTGAAATATATTTAATGCCTTTGTTTTTTCTGATATTATTTAAAAACTCTAATTAAAGTTTGTTCATTTGTCATGTGTTCTTGAATATTATCTTTCTTTTCTTATTGGCTTGGGAAAAATGACTGATTGAATGATAATTCTCATGTGTGGTCCTCAAGTGGAAGTAACCCAACAAGGTTCCTAGTATTTCTTTTTTTTTTTTTTTGCCTTTGATTTAATGTTCTTTAGTGCCGATATGTCTCCAGTTGTTCAACTGCATAACAAAACAGCCACACACTCCCTATGCACTGTAATTAATTGCACATATATTTTTAGGGGTTGCTGAAAGATGTTTCACAAAATTTAGCATTTCAGCATTATATAGGGTGTTTCCTCATTAAAATTTAACATGTATGTGATGTTAACTTCCAAATAGAGCTATTAGTAATGTAGTGGTTTTCAAAATAGATTTTTTTAAGCGCTTTAATGTATGTTTAATGAACAGATTCCAACCTTTGTCATGATCTTTAACTGTATAAGTAGCATAGAAGATGTATGGATGGATAGTTCTTAACATTTATTTTATTATTGCAATTTTTATTATTTGAAAAATTAAACCCTGCAATTGGCTGGCGACAATCCAGGGTGTATACCCCGCCTCTCGGTTCAGCTAGGATAGAAGCTTGCTCATGTTCCTATTGTGGACAAACGTTGTAGAAATGGCTGTTAGGATGGATCTGAAACCAAAAATCAAGTCATTTCCACTTAATATGTGAAGACTGCAGTTTCAGCACCACGGTCAGTGTCAGAGAGTCCGCAAGTGTCGTTTTGTTCTAATGACTGTTCAGTTGATCAATTAAGTGGGCATGTTGTTGTTGTCTCGTTGGTGTACATGAAAGTCTGTCCTTACATGAAAATGCACGCCCACATGTAATGCACAAACACACACACCACCCACCTCACGGGCCAGCCCTAATTCTTCATAACTATTGAGTCTCTCCAACGCTTGAGTGAGCCCAGTTGGATATTGTTACCGCTCAAAGGAATCACTCAGCATCTTCTTTTATTTTTTTCCTCCCTCTAATTACCGGAGACAAGAGTGGTAGCCCGCACTGGACTCAAGACTCTCAGTGGGGGCAATATCCCAAATGGCTCTTTAGTTAACTTCAATCATAATCAATACAGACATAATCAGATGTCATTGTCTTCCAGTGGTTTGTCAACCTTCAGTTGCATCAGGCCTTTGTAATTGCCCACTGTTGCAGATTTCCTGCATATTTGCTGGTCGCTTGGGAGTTGACCAAAAAATGTGGAAGGTCAGGAAAAGGTTACATGTTACTTGTTAGTCCAGGAAAACAAACACCACCAATAAAAACAAATATAAAAATCAGCCGATTAAGCCCCTGCTCCAGAAAAAAAGATTTATACTTCTGATGTAAAATATTTCTGCCTTTTTCTCCGTTTATTCACTCTAGGTCCTGCTTCTACATTCATTGGATCAGATCCAAGTGGTCACCAGCGCTACACTGGCCTTCTTCAAGATGTTCGCTTGTACCGTACCAAGCTGAACCGCAGCCACTTGCGTGAGCTTCACAGCCAGCCAGCAAAATCGGACCTGCGCAGCATCTCGGGTTACCTGCGGTACGAGCCGCAAGAAAGCCAGAAGTCGTTTGTGGTGGAAGTCAAGGATGATGATGAAGAGGAGGGGGAGGAGGTGTTCTACCTTCAGCTGGTGGCGGTACATGGCGGCGCCCGCCTCTCCTTCCCCAGGCCTACGGCTGTGATACGCATCATGAAGAGTGACAATGCCAATGGGCTTTTTGGATTTACCGGTGGCTGCATACCTGACGTAAGTGCATGGATTTTAACTACCTGCTGCATGTGGTGGAATTTTGTCATGAAAGTTCACTGTAAATAGAAGTGACCCCCTCTGGATGCACACCTAATTAAGTATTTAGTTTCTGGCCCAAATAGTTTGGCTGAAAATGTACAGTTACACTTACTCACTTTTTACTTTTACTCAAACAAGTATCTTGGCCAATGGCTATTAAATTACAGAGACGCTAATAAGAGCGCTTACAAGGTGTCCGAAAGCACTCTTCTCATAAAAATTACATGATAGGTTTTCAGCAATTTCAAGTTACAAGCCGCCTATGAAATAAAAGCATACTATAGTCATTAAGAATAAAGCTTTCTTCATATGGCATACAGCACGTTGGATGACTGGTTAGCACGATGACCTCACAGTTCAGAGGTCGTGGGATCGATTCCGGCTCCGGCCTTCCTATGTGTTCTCCCCGTGCTGGTGTGGGTTTTCTCCGGGGACTCCGGTTTCCTCCCACATCCCAAAAACATGCATGCCAGGTTGATTGGACACCCTGAATTGCCCCTAGGTATGTTTGTGAGTGATGATTGTTCGTCTCTGTGTGCCCTGCGATTGGCCAAGAACCAATTCAGGGTGCACCCTGCCTACCCAAATAAATAAATAAATATATATATATATATATATATATATATATATGTTATATACAGTCCACCATATGACCTTAATTGAACATTATAAAATCATTGGGGGCAGTAAAAATATATAACTGTTATCACTCAGCTGTTTCTACAGATAAACTATCCGCACATCAATACTTGTAACAGAACCCCGCTTTCTGCATATTTCATTAGCCTTCATGCCTGGCTGCGACAAGCCTACGCTCTCCCTTTTTAGTCCGATTGGTTGCATTGGTCTCAGGTGGAGCAACAGATGGTGTGGCCGCCGCTGGTGTATCGGTCAGGGGCATTCCTGTAGAAGTAGATCAGGATTCCCAACACTGGAACTGGAGACTGCTTATTGTTGCTCAAGTTCAACGGTGCAACAGGTGGCAGGGCTGAGGGATGGCATTCCATCAGAAACAGGACGATCACTCTGAATCACATTATTAATGTGATGGAATTGCACATTGAAAGGTTTGGAATGTAGCGCATTTCGTGTGAATTCATCTCGTGTTTCCATTCCTTCTGTTTGTTGTCCTAGACCACTGAGGAGGGTGCAACTGTTTCCTGTGTGATTGAGCGGATGCGTGGATCTCTGGACAACGTTTCTGTCAACTATTCTGTAACCCAGATGAGTAGCGTGGACAGTGAGACGCCCGCTCGTGAGGACTTTCTCAATGCAACAGGAGCTATAATTTTCATGACTGGGCAGCGCTCGGAGGTGTGTGACACTGACTCACCGGTTGTGTAAGCCTTCTAATGGGGTGATTGCTCATGTGGGTGAAAAAACAGTAAATGTGCCATAACTGTTGCCAGCTTGCTGATTTGCATGTGATGAGTCAATACCAGATCGATGTCTCAGGTAATGATGCTCACATTTGATGGACATTTAGGGGGATATTTCAATGTTTTTTTTTAATCGTTTTTGGTCAAATGGTTTTATTTAGCATCATTAAAGCATTATTCTGGATCTTTACCAAAAGGTGATGTGACATTATTAATTCACTTAAAATATCATTGTTTATTTATTTATTTATTAGCTTTTGTTTTGGATTTTGGTGCCAAATGATAATAGTAGCAAGTAGCGTGCAGATGTGAGAGCTCTGTTTTAGTGTATGTCAAGAAGTAAATTCACATGTTACGTGTTTTGTACTAATACCACTAGTGGTGTGAGGGCTTCCTGTATTGGTTTTATAGAACTTTTTAGTTCAATGCATTTGCACCTTATTTCTAGGTACTTTTTGAGCAGTGTTAATGATCAAACCGTATGCAGTATTACAATAATATTAAATGTACTTTTTATCAATAAATCCTCTGTCTCAGTTTGAATGAACACTTGGGCCTACTACACTACTGTATTTTAATGTTGGTGGTGATGGTGATACATGGAGAACATTTCTTTGGTGATTCTTGCTGTAAAAAAAAGTTTGAGAACCACTCCTTGTGTTTCTTGAACACCAGCATCACCTAGTGGCCAGTCTTATAAGTGCATTTTAAATTGTCTCATTTCTGCCAAATAATGGACTGTATGGTATTTAAATGCTGAGCAACTTTTAGTATTCAAATCCAGAATATTTGTGCACTTTTCATTTAGGTTCTGAACCTTTTGGTGTTGGATGACAACATCCCTGAGCTGGCTGAGACTTTTCGAGTCACACTGGTGTCGGCAGGATCAGGTGATGGGAAGCCAGGCTCCACTCCTGCCAGCGGGGCAAGCATTGACCCCAGTAATTCTGTTAACACTGTCACTGTTATGGCGAGTGACCACCCTTATGGTATTCACCTACACACCTGAAACAGAGCGTTATTGTCAATTGTGATACTTGTGGCACAATTCAAGTCGTTCTTTTTTGCTTGCAGGCTTGCTGCAGTTCCAAGCTCATCCACCGGGCGAGGGATTGATCCCCCCTGCATTAGAACCTGCACACATCACTGTTAAGGAGGAAGACGGGCAGGTCCATCTGCCTGTAGCCAGAGCTCAAGGCCTTGTGGGAAGGGTCCTGGTGGGATACAGGACTACACCCTTCACGGCATCCAGCCCTGAAGACTACGAGGTTTCCGTCACGCTTTAATACAACAACTGTACATAAGTCCACGTAATGTAGTATCTGAGCAATTTATATATTTAATTAACAGGACTCTGAGGGTATGCTGGATTTTCTCCCTGGAGAAAGGTTAAAGTTCATAACGGTTACCATCATTGACAATCCTGTTCCAGAGCTGGACAAGGACTTTAGAGTGGAGCTCTACAATACTGATGGGGGAGGTGAGAATACAATAATGTATTGCTATGTTCTACTCATTGTTTTTGCTTTACACATCCTCTGTGGGGTTTCTGTAATGAGTTGCCAGATTAGCAGCAGTTTTTCCTAATTGTATAAAATTGTAACCCTGAAATGTAATTTGTGAGCTTTATAAACCATTCTGTCTAAAGTTGTGAACTAACTAGCAGAAACCCTGCTGGGTTTGTGCTTCTTGTGTTTTGTGAATGGCCTCCCTATCAACCTTCCTTCTAATATGTTTTGGATTGAATCTTCTGATCTGATCCCCTGGTGATGTGAACCTACCCCACCCCCACTGTCCCCTTCCTCCTCACGTGTGCGCCTGGTTTGTGATCCACCAGTGGATCAGTTTCTGCATGTTGAGCAAAGTGGTAGTGGGGAGAGTGACTCTGATTTCCTGCCTTCATCCTTTCTCCACCGTGGTAAGTTTCCATCTCCTGGTATCCTGCTTTTTTTTCCTTTTTGGTATACCTGTCTCAAAGTCAAACTATTTCTGACACGTCCTTTAACAACTCAATAGGTTTGAACTACAAAAATCTGTGCAAATAATTAAAGATTTTACCAAGTTATTAAGTTTTAGCAGGACCATTTATAATAGTTGTTGAATATACTGATTCCAGAATGTGTTTTCTAGATTTGTTAAAAAAAATTGTCTGTCTGTCTGTATGTGCGTAGCTAGCTTGGGAGCTGCTTCCCGCATCACGGTTACCATTGAAGCCTCGGATGATGCCCATGGAGTCTTCAACTTCAGCCCTGGCTTCCTGTCCGTTAATGGGACAGAACCTGAGAATGGGCCAAGCTCTGTGGTTCTAAAGGTGTGTTGAGTTCACTTTTTGTACATTACAATTCACTCAAAACGTGTGTATAATGTCAGACATTGAGCTGAAATGTTGAAAATTACGCTTTCATGAAAGACTCCAGTATGCTATAATCAATCTGCAGTTGTAAAATAAGATTGAATTGATTTAAAAAATCTATATAATAATAAAGTGGCTGTGTATTAATATGGGGGGGGGGGAGAAATAATGTCAGTACGAGCACAATTTGTGTGTTTCACATTCTGTTCTATTTAACTAGGATTCGTCCTTTTCCTTATGTGCTCCAACCGAAAGGATAAAACAGATTTTAACCACTGTAACAACATATTGCTCTGAATATTGGGCCTTGCAGTAAATGGACGATGTGCTCAACTGGAAATTTTGTCTCAGAGTTTCAATTAATCAGATAGCAAACTCCGGTGCAGCATCAAGCGTTGTCCGAGCTACAAATAATATAAGCATTAAACACACTGACTCAAATATGTCATGAACAATTGTACCTCATTGTACAACGTCTTGCTTCCCTCTCCCAGGTGGATCGGACCTTTGGTGATCTCTCCAATGTGACTGTGTACTGGGAGGCTGATCCAAGCTCAGAAGGGGAACTCTTGAACCAGTCTGGTAGCATTTCCTTTGAAGTCGGGCAGACATCAGAGAGCATTATCATCACTGTGGCTCAGGATGACGTCCCAGAGTTGGACAGGAATTTTACCGTGTCTTTGCTTAATGTGTCTCATGGCCGTCTGGGTGTCAAAACGTCTGCCACGCTAACTGTGCTCGCCAGTGACCACCCGTACGGTGTTTTTGTTTTCTCCAACGCCACAAGGCCTGTCCGCCTGCCTGAGGGTGACTCAGCTGTTACCCTCAGCATACTGCGACAGCAAGGCTTGATGGGACAGGTGTGTATATTTTTATGACTATTCAAGAACGTTTTTTTTAGTTTTTTTTATGACTTCCTGTGTCATTTTCTTTACATTTGTCAAGGTGCGAGTCACATTCAGGACCTTAAAAGAAGCAGATCCAGCACCTTACAGGACACCCGGAGTGGGCAGAGCTACCGAAGGGCGAGACTTCGTTCTACTCGTAGATTCGGTTGTTTTCTTGGTTAATCAAAGTGAAGCAAACATCACTGTCAGAGTGTTGGACGATGAGGATCCAGAACGAGACGAGTCTGTATTTGTCCAGTTGATCAGCGTTCAACTCGTTGAAGGAGGGCAGCGGAGGCCCAGTAAGTGAAAAAACCCCAAATACAATTAAAAAGTAAAACACTTTGTGATTTTATAAGACAGACATAGAGATATACAGAGACAGAGAAGATGTCACAACTCCTCAGTAGCAATATTAGTAATTCCTCACCGAGGATAAAGAATATATGACTTATGAGTATTTTTACTGTCTATCTGTGTTGCCTCACTGTTTGTTGAACAATCCCTTGCTTAAATGAATGAGTGAACAAAAAACGGAAATGTGTACTTCCCTGCCTGCAATATATGACAAATGTGCCTTTTAACTGGTAGGGCTGGCAACTAACAAAATCATAAATTTCAGGCCTATGAAATTAAGCAAGGCACACCTAATAATTTCTGACGCTGCACCAATGTGCTGCATCACAGTAGTTGGGAATCTCTGGCTAATAAGACAGCTCTTGTATTACATGGCGTAAAATTACATTTTACTGATTTAATGTTTCTTTGCAGTTTCCAACTCCCCCTCGCTTGGCCCGAGGATGGAAATTGTAGCCCAGGTGATCGTGGAAGCGAGTGATGATGCCTTTGGCATCCTTCAGCTGTCAGCGTCTGCAGTTAGCGTGGCGGAAGACTATGTTGGCCCTATCATAAACGTCACTCGTGTCGGGGGGATATTTGCAGACGTATCTGTCAAGTTCAGAGCTGTGCCATTGACCGCCAGAGTCAGTAAGTTTCTGGGTGGCGACATGACTGCTTACCATTTTGACTCTTCACCCTTCAACTGGATAAACGTGTGTTTCCTGCAGGCGAAGACTACAGTGTCGCCTCCAGTGATGTCGTCCTTCTTGAAGGTGAATCCAGCAAATCAGTACCCATTTATGTAATTAATGATGTGGTCCCAGAGCTGGAGGAGACTGTTGTTGTCGAGTTGATCAATCAGACTACTGGAGGAGCTCTGCTGGGAGAGCTCACACGTGCCATTATCACCATATTGCCTTCTGATGACCCTTTTGGAGCTTTTGGTTAGTTTTTTTTTCCAAGTCTGACAATATTTGTATATATGGTTTCAGAAGATTTCTAAATATTACATGTCATACCCAGTCTTCCGTGCTGTTACGGTCACCATAGAGGAACCAGCATCCGACGCCATTGAAGTTGCGCTGCCTATAGTACGTAATGCCGGTACTATTGGGACAGTGGTAGTCCAATGGCAGGCCACTGTCAAAGGTAAGCTCGCAGTGGGGGACATCAGACCCACATCGGGAGATGTCACCTTTGCTCCCGGAGAGACCATGAAGACTCTCAGAGTGGAGGTCTTACCGGATGAAGTTCCTGAAATCACTGAGGTAAAAACAAAAAAAAAAAACTCAAATCAAATCTCATGCAAATAATTACTCAATCAATCATTGAAACATGTTATATCATACTTTTATCAGATTATAAAGATAGAACTCACCAGTGCCAGTAATGGTGGAAACCTTGGAGGCGATACATCTGTTAACATTAAAGTGCCTGCCAATGACAATCCATATGGAACAGTTTACTTTGGGCAGTCTGTCTACCGCATCCAGGAGCCACTGGAAGGAGTCTTTGGAGCCAATATTACTGTCTTAAGAAGGTCGCTGTAATAACTGAAACATGATTTGCTTTTGTCGTCACCTTTTTAATCATCCCATTGCTTGGATTTCAGTGACGGGCACTTTGGCCGCTTGCAAATCCTGTACAGCACCTCACAGTTCAATCCGGTTGACTCCGCTCAGGCTGAGGGCCGGAACCTGCTGACTTACTTCGACATCCCAAAACCAGGGCTTCCAGCCACTCCCCCTCAAGGGTCATTCAATATCACCGGTCCGACGGATTCGTTGGCTGCCTGTGCTGCCGCATGCCTGAGAGAGCGTTCTTGCCAAGCCTTCTCCCTATCTTCAAACACAATCCCATCTTCCTGCACTTGGGTGACTTCAGGGGCTGACGAACTTGAAACAACGTCTCAGGTCATAACTTATATGAAAAATGTGACTGCAGCTGCTGTCTTGTTTAGCAGCCAGGCCTCAGCAGGGAGTGACTACATCCCTGTCACGGCTAAAAGTGCCTTTATGGAGGACGGCTCAGGAGAAACAAACCTCACGGTGCTTATTTTGACCGATAACTTCCCTGAAATGGATGAAAGCTTTGCCATACAGATCTTAAAGGTATTTTACATCATAAGTTTAGTGGTTTGGTCTAGTCTTTCACCCACTATATTAAATGTTGTGTAACCCGTATACATGATAATAATATATTGCCTCATGTCATTTGAAGGTTGGGCTGATGAATTTGACAGCAGACCAGAGCAACCTGCCTTCTATTGGCCAGCCAGATAAAGCAATGGTCACCATAGGGTTGAACGGGGATGCGTTTGGTGTGTTTTTGATATACAGCGCCAGTCCCAACGCTACCAATAAAGGACTTCACATGGAGGTTCACGAAGAACCTCCGGTCGCAGTTCCTTTGATCATTGAAAGAAGAGGAGGCAACTTGGGGACGGTCACTGTGGAGTGGAAGTTTGTAGGAGGAAAAGCCACACCAGATAGAGACTTCACTGGAACCGGGGGAACTCTGGTTTTTGATGGTAGGGTATCAGCCGTTAATGTGCAATAATATGCTACTAGCTTTGCCTTGTGTGTATTTCCATTTGGAACATGTCTGCAGGTGATCTCAAGAAGACAATAGAGATTGTAATCAGAGACGATATTGAGCCAGAAGACAATGAGAGCCTGATGATTGGCCTTGTTAATACGGAGGGAGGAAGTCGTATCCTCCCCAGTTCGGATACTGTCAACATTGTGATTCTGGCTAATGATAATGTGGCCGGCATCGTGGGATTCCATCCAGCATCGCGTTCAGTCATCGCCAGAGAGGGTGTGTAACCGGTTGTAATGCTTTGACAATTAGTTAGCACCTATGAGACATTTTTTTGGTTGTTTTGCAGGTGAAAAGCTGACCTTGTTAGTTTTGAGGACCACTCCAGGCCTGGGTAATGTCACACTGGATTGGGTGATACAAGGTCCCCTTGCAGAGCGGACCTTCGCTCATACTTCAGGGGGACTGTTATTTAATGAGGTACAACACTGATCATATTTTATAAGAAGACTTTTTTGTTGTGGTGATACCTTTTACTTTTTTGTTTTCTTTTAAATATCCTACAGGGACAGCTGAATAAGACCATTGTTGTACAGCTTCTTGATGATGTCACACCAGAGGACAGAGCTGAATATAAACTTTTCTTGACCAACATCCAAACTTTTGGTAACGCATGTGCGCAGTCGGTTTGTGAAGAAAAATATTCTACCAAGCAACATAATTCAGGATCCATTTCTGTGTTGAAGGTGTTGCGGCGTCAGGCCACGCCACATTTGACATTCAAGGAAGTATGGCGGTGTTGACAGTGGACACCAGCGACGAACCTTACGGGCTGTTGACCATTGCGCCATCATCCCTTAAAGTGATCACTGAGGAACGAGAGCAAAGCATAAATATCGACATCAACAGGGAGTTCGGTGCTTCAGGTCGGTTTCACCTGCTTTACACAATTCTGTGAAGTTGAGTTCATTTGAGAACTATTTTATGCAGAATTGAACTGACAGTATGTCTAACACTTCTTTGCTCAGGAGCTGTTAATATTACCTATGAGGTTCTCAAAGGTTCCCTTGAAGACCTCTCCCAGGTAGATGGGGCTCTTGCTGAACCAGGAAAAGACTTCTTGGCTGAAACTGGTTCTGTGATTCTTCAGGAGGGTCAGACTTCGGTTGCTATCCCAGTCAAAATACTGGAGGTAAAGACAGACTGTATTATTGGAGGTTAAAAGACATGCGCAACAAACGACATGGAGATCAATCTGTCATCTAAGACACAAGGATGCAATTTTAATTTGAAGCTGTTCTGTTTGTTTGTTTTACCAGGATGATATTCCAGAGTTGCAGGAATACTTCCTGGTCAACATTACATCTGCAGTACTCCTTACAACCCTTGCCACGGTTCCTCAACTCGGTATAAACCTAAATTGATTTTTTTGTTAGGGTTCAAGTTTTTGTTAGCATTTTGCCGCTAAACATTTATTGACATTTTTATTTGATAGATTGTATATTTTGCATGTTGTCTTGCTGTCTGAATAACTTTCCTTTTACACTTTCTCACAATTTTTGCTCCTTTGCTCTGTGTGAGTAGAAGTTCTGTATTGCACATTACCAGGTAATTTTTGCCTTTATGTGCACACAAGTGTAGTACAGCAGTGGTCCCCAACCACTGAGCCACGGCCTGGTACTGGTCCGTGCGACAAATTGGGCGGGCCGCTTAGAAGAAAAAAAAAAAAACACTTGCAGTACCTCCTTTTTATTTATTATTCAAGGCTGAAAAATGTTTTATTTTTAAAAGTTACCGGATTCTCTCCGTTACATCCATATGATGGATTCTTAACGCATGTCAAGATGCCTCTGTCTCTTAGTGTCTCGCATTAGGTTAATATTGAAACCACACACTAACAAAATGAGTAAAAAACACAATGTGCACGAAAACCGGTCTGCACAATATTCGGCAAGCATCCCTCCACCCCTCCGTCGAACGAAATCACCCCGGTTGCCGGTCTGCGAAAGTTATGGACTTGTAAGGAAACCAATCCATGGCAGAAAAAAGGTTGGGGACCACTGTAGTACAGCAACAGGATCAATGTTTTTATTACGAGCAAGCTGCCTTGTTACTGCTACAATGTCTGCCATAATTTGCGCTATGGTTGATCTTATGAATGGCAGAAGTCAGAGTCACACATGGCATTAGTCATGCGGTTTGGATAGCAAGTGATGCTTTCCATAAAAGAGGAATCATGCGGTTTAGATGTGAGCAGATTCACGAACCAAATTTAAACCATAGTTGGCCTGCCAGTCACTTGGTCATAGAACGACTGAAGGGAAATCCAACTTAAATATCCCTGCTCAAACCCCTCTTGGAGCTTCTAGAGTTTGCGTTGTCATGCGAGTTAAAGCTTGAAATTGACATTTAAACTAATCATCTGTATTAATCCTCTCCACAAATTATCCTGTGCCATAGACACACAGCATTTGGTGGCAGAGGTCATCATTGCTTCCAACGATGGAATTCGAGGAGTCATTGAATGGACAAACACAATGTAAGAAAAGCATGACACGTTTATTAGGATGACACGTTTAAGTTCCAATTGGGAAGATGTGTCTCATGTTAATATTCTTTGATTTCTAGGTTTGAAGTGAATGAAACATTAGGGATTTTGACCCTAGTGGCCTACAGGAACAAAGGCACATATGGGAATGTTTCTCTTTTCTTCTATGCTCAGAACCTGGAGGCTCAGGAAGGCCTGGACTACAATACCAGTGAAACGGTACAACCATGCAAACACACTCTAAAAGACAAAGGGCCCAATTCTGGTACTTATCTGGCACACGGAGTTACCTGGCCCCCGAGAAAATAGTCTGTTCTCAGTGTCAAAATGGGCGCTTTGTTGGTAGATGCCCTACGCCCCACTGGGCGTTTATGCCTCGCCCCCAACGCTTCTGCAAATCTGGTCACAAAAGACAGACTAAATTTTAATTCTCAAAATCAGGTTTATTTTGTCTCCAACATTTTGATACAAATTAGGGATTCTGCGAGGATTGACTGGGAAAAGACTATTACCCTCCCACAAGGGCACAAACGCCCTATTGCGCCCTAGTGTGAATTCTAGTAAAATACCAAAAGGTAGAAAACTCCACCGATGTCCACGGTTAAACTGCGCTTTGCGCTAGACTTGCGCTCCGAATGAAAATAGGGCCCATTGACTCTCTTCAACTGAATTTCAGGTATTAATTGCTTCGGCATGTTTTCTGCACATTCTGTCCACTCAGGTGCTTCATTTTGTCAACGGTGAAAAACACAAGTTTGTAGAGGTGCAGATCATCGATGACTTCATCCCAGAAGGAGCTGAACGATTCCAGCTGATACTTTCCAATCCGTCACCCGGGCTTGAACTTGGTACCAACACCACAGGTTAGTCTTATCTAATTAGCCCACCTGAAAACAGTAAAAGCCTCTCTTGAGCGTTTATCCCTTTTTTCATTTGTATTTAAGCAACTGTGACCATTCTGGCGAGCGACGATGGACACGGTGTTTTATCTTTTAACACCAGCAAGCCATTTTTACTGAAGGAGCCCACATCTGAGCTGGGACTGAGTGAGAGCGTGGCCACCCTCTATGTGGTTCGGAGCCCAGAGGAGGGTACATTCGGTGCCGTGACTGTGCAGTTTACAATAACAGATGCCAATGGCAGCCTTGCCAGTGGTGATCTCATACCAGCCCAAGGGTTTGTGGAGCTGGAGGATGGCGTTAGGTTTAAGGTGAGAGGAATTACTAACAGTTTTTACTTTAGACTGGATGAATTGCAGTAGTTGCAGTTATTCACCTTAGTTCTAAATTGACTACAATGACATATCGTATTTATTTTTTACTTCAAATATTTTCATTATACATTGACTAATTTAAAACATGTGAAACAGATTTTCATTTCAGATACGGTATTGATGAAACCATAAAGCTTTGAGCTTCTGATTCGTAAAAGAAATACGTACACGTCAAGGTTAACTGGGGTGCTAATATTTTGCTACATTGTACTGTATATGTGATGTAGTAGTCTTTTTTTAACCCTTGACTTGGCTGGCTGCCTGCTGCCTGCTGTCTGCCGCCGTCGGCCTCCTTAGAGTTGACACGACTTAAGCATAGCTAAATGTCCGAAATATAACTAGTGGGAGTTTATCTGCGCATTCATGCAATGGTCCGCTGCAGTCTTTGGAAGTGGAGAATCGATCGGCATGGTATTTTTGATTTTGTGGAGGTAATCACATAAGCTCACGTTTGGCCAATAAATAAATCCAAACTATTGTGCAGACCGCTTTTATATTTTCACAGGTTGAAGTCGACAAGAGTAGTAATGTTCATTTGCATTTTGGTGGCGATCAGTCACCGTTTCAGACAACAGAACTGACAATTCAAGCAATATTACACCACTTGCTTCCCTGCTGTGATGTAGACACTGAAAGCGGAAAAAAAAATCACAAGCCGAACTCCAGAAGGGAGCATGCCAATTTGTCATAAATTTCATCGCACAAAAAGCCCGTAAATCACTGAACGATCTTTTGGGGGTGGAAGTTTAAAACTGATGTAATTTTTACATGCAAACCTTTTATTGAAGTGCAAATGTTAAGATCATCCAAGTGTCCCTTTAAGATCTCTTTCTTTCTAATCACATGGGTTAAATCTTCCTGCATGCATGACTGAGGATTTCTGTGTGTTGTTTCAGATGCTGGAGATCCGAGCATTGCTGGATGCTGAGCCTGAAGTGAATGAAACCTTCACGGTGAGCCTGTCCAACCCAACCGACGGGGCACGTCTAGGCGACCAACTGCATATTGTCATCACCGTCCTAGAGAACCTTGCTCCATCTGGCTTGTTCCGTATCGGACCCACTCTCGATAGGTCGGAAACTAATGAATAAATTATTTCGAACGCTTTCATTTTATGATGTGACAGAATGGCCAAAAATGTAGTGACGTAAAAACTACATTTATGTTTCCTGTGCAGGAGTAGCACACAAGTGGTGGCAAATGAAGGCGATGGCACCATCTTCCTCACGGTTTCACGCAGTAATGGCTTGGAGTCCTCTGTCAGCGTTGAGTGGGAGACGCTGTCTGACACAGCTGCTGCTTTAGGTGAAAGCAAGAAATATTTGCAAACAGAGTTAACCCATACAAAGCAGTCATTAAAATACACTCTTGTCCTTCATTGTGTCTTGAAGAGGGTCCTCTCCCGATGATGGGTTTATATCAGACCTTTGAGGACAGCCCCACATCCGCTTGGTGTTCTGTCCCTGGAATGCCAACCATCCTTGCTGTAAGACTTGATAAGAGTCCCGCTGTGGGATCTTCCCACACACTGACCACTCTCTATCAATGGCAAGGAGTCTTTGTGCCAATAGAGGTAAATCATAAATACAGCCGTCCAAAAAGTCACTACACCTGTCTCAATGATACATCAAAAGAAAAAAACGTGTATAGAGAATTTTAGGAGACCCTTCTATGTCCTGTACTAATCTCTGATTCCTCCTTACCGGCTTTCTAGTCAGCTAGGATTCAGGACCCGAGTTCTTGTGTTGGGTTTGCACTAAAAAACACCAGCTACATTGCCATCACACATGGTGGCGTGCCCTTCGCCCCTGCCGCCAACCTCAGCATCTTAAAAGTACACAGGGACCTCAATGTGTCATTGGTCGGTACAACGCCCATTGCTGTTTTCATCATTCTCTCCATATTTGTTGAATTGACTTTTGTGGCCTTCATGTATCTTTTGTTGTTAGGAGCAAATAATAGGCGTGGAAGATCTGGAAGTGAAGCACTTCTCAATTGGTGACAGAGATTTTCTGATAGTATCAAGTCAGGTGATGGCAAATGTCGTTATTTGTTGCCGTTATCCTTTCCTGTTCTATAAAAGTATTGAAGGACTTTTTTAAACTTTTTTTTTTGTTCCATGCTACAGATATTTGTTTGGACCAGCGGCTCCTTCACGCTCCTGCAGACGCTTAACTTTCAAGAACATTTTGTCAGTGTGACTCCATTCAACCGCGCTGAAGTTCCGTATTTAGTAGTTTGCTTTAACAGTGAGACGACCAGTTGCCTGCTACTTCACTGGACTGGTGATAGATTTGGGAATCCGCAGCCCCTCCCTATCACAGGCAGGATTAGCCAAGTGGAGACAGTCCAGACAAGAGTAGAGGACACTCTTTTCTTGGCGCTTCTTCAAGGTGAGCCGCCTTTGGTTGGTCTTTCAGTGACTTCACTATATCATTTGACAATTCCTTAAATTTACATTTGGTCATGTTCATAATTCTACATAAATAAAGTATATTTTGGGTAAATGTCATTTCTTCAGGTGACCTTCCCACCTGTGAGGTGCTCCTGTGGAGATCAGGGCAACGTTTGCCCGAGTTGCTACAGTCCATTACTCACCCAAGCCTCGCCTCCATTCATCTGTTCACAGCTCCTTCTGAACTCAGTATGTGCACAAAATGGCAGTTTACTAATGTAAACGATGACAGAATCATGTCAGGTATGTGACTTGTGATGTACTTGAATTCTCTCTCCCAGTTTACGTTGTGCTCGCTGGAAGAAATAGCTCATCACTCTACGCCTGGCGGTCTGATGCCAGCCTGTTCACCATCATTTTGAAGGCCCCACCAGCGATGAGTTTCTTTTCCTGGAAAGTCCCCTCTCTCAACACCACCAAGACACTCTTGGCTTCTTCTGAGGAGAACCGCTCCAGACTTTATCAATTAACTTCAGTCTCCAATCAATCGGACTTCATCCCCAGGTATTGTGTTGTTTATCTCCTCTTGAGCTGCAAAGTTCAGTTCAGTTCTACAAAACATTTTTATTGTTTCCTTCCACCCCAGTTTTGGCGAGTTGCATTTTTTACCCGGTGACAGCGAGCTACAGATTGCGGTGAATATCTTAGATGATGATATTCCTGAAAAGCAGGAGCACTTTCGGGTTCGCTTGAAGAATCCAAAGGGTGGCGCAGAGATTGGATTTGGGGGTCAGGTGACCGTTGAGGTTCCGAGCAATGACAACGCCCACGGAGTGATTGGATTTGCGCAGGCAAGATAACATACCTTGTGCTATCAGAGTGTTACATTTGCTGTATGTATGAGATTTTTTTTTTTAAATACTGATTATAATCCCTCAAGTGGTATTAAATTGTCTACCCTTTCCAGAATTCGTTGTCTCTGGAAGCTGAGGAGTTGGAGCGGAATCATCAGATCTCCCTCACCGTGGAGAGGAGAAAGGGGACTTTTGGCCGACTGACTGTACACTGGACTGCCAGTGGGAGTGTGGCGGACATTTATCCCACTTCTGGAGTGGTGCGTAAATGCTCCTTCGTAATGCCACTTCACATTATTTGCCGGGGAGGTCTCGGTATATGTCCCAAACTTTTCACAGTTACAAACAGCAACCTAAAATAATTCTAAAGCTGCAATGTCATCCTCATAGGTTACGTTTTCAGAGGGTCAGTCGGTTGCCGTCATTCCACTGACGGTGCTGTCAGATGGTTTTGCAGAGCTGAGAGAAAGTGTTACCATTACCCTCATGGATGTGACCACGGTTGAGCTGCAAGACATTCAACAGGCTGCTGTCATTGATAAATTGCGGGCGCAAGCGCTCCTCACCATCCTACCGAATGGTTCCCCCTACGGGATGATTGAATGGCATTTGGACTCTCAGATTACTCTAACACAAGAACCACTCGGTGAGCATTTGTCAGTCCACAAAGGACGCATGTGTGATGATGAACCAAGGAAATGTCTTTTTCTTTGAAGATATTTAGACTTCATCGCTATCCAGCAGCCAGCTTGATTGTATTATGTGTTCTCTAACAAGGCAAAATCTGATTATGTTTCTTAAGAAATGGTTACAAGAAAAAAAAAACACTTTGAGACTTACTGTAAAAGTTCTTTAAGCATTTCCAGGATATAGCTAATCCGAGGTTTGTCTTAATCCATCTGAGAAGACTGTCGGATTAGTCCGAAACATATCAAGAGTATTTTAACAGTTGACATTTTGCCTGTCAACTCCCATGAGAATTCTTCTGTATTAAATAGTTCTTGTTTTGGGTTTTATTCTCTCAATTAAATAACTTTCTCTGAACTTGCAGGCTTTCCAGTCACTCTGACTTTGTCCATAATACGGGAGCACGGCTCCTCTGGCGAGTTGGAAATACATTATGAGACCAGGCCAGCCTTGTACCAACCTCCATCCAAGCAGGCCGCCGCTGATGAGGACTACATTGCCAAACATGACACCATCATTATGACAGAAGGAGCAACTGTGGCTCTTGTTACCATCACAATCCTTCCAGTAAGAATTAACTGTTGTGTCATAGAACAACAAAAATAAATTCCAATAGCTATGTCTTCATGCATAATTTGCTCTAAAATGTACAAATGTGTTTTCTTTCAGGATGACATCCCAGAACTGTCAGAGAGTTTCCTGGTAAATATCACCAGTGTGGAGCTAGTTAGTGGGCTAGCTGGGGCAAGCCAGCCCTCTGTAAAGAGACCTGGCATGGAAGTAGCTGAAATAACCATCCAGGAAAATGACGACCCTCGAGGAATCCTGCAGTTTGTAATGCCAGAAGTAAGTGTGGGATTTGGCGAAGGGCTGAGCCCTGGAAGAAATTTGCTCTATTGACGCAAAATCTGAGGGTGCATTGTAGGTGCAAAAAATTCAGCTTTATTTCTTAATCCTACTTTAGGAGAGCGCTGGAGTTATGATGGCCTATGAGATGCCGGCACCTGACAACATCTTCCACCTGACAGTGGAGCGACTTGCCGGTGCAATTGGAAGACTGGTTGCCTACTGGGAAGCTCAGCCCCTTACTGCTGATCTTAATGATTTCAGGCCCTCATCTGGCAACATCACGTTCCAAGATGGGCAGGTAAATGGATGTTATCAAATGGGAACTGTTTGACAAGTCGCTAATGACATGGTTCTTCTAGCGGAGGGCTGTGTTTGCTATCTCCATCTTGGACGAGGACCATGAGGAGGCTTTGGAAAAGTTCCAAGTCAATTTACTGCAGGTGATTGGTGGCGCTAGACTCGGAAATGTGACCTCTGTCACTGTCAGCATTCCGGCCAATGACTCACCTTTAGGACGATTTGGATTCCAACAGCTTGAGGTGCAAACTAAACCCGTAAACATGAATACATGAAACATATTTAACTAACCTTAATCTTATCTACTTCTTTTCATTTTTCAAAGTGTAAAGAACTTTTATGGACACTTTATACGTGTGTTTTCTTGTCACAATAAGTCACAAAACGTCCATCCTCTCCAAGGTTACGGTGAATGAGCCAGAGTTTGTTGAAGATCCCGCTGCTGTCGCTGTACTAGCAGTACTGCGCAGTGACAGAGGCAAGGGAGCTGTGACACTCGTGTGGCAGCTGGAAGCACAAGCTGTTCATGACCTTTCACCTCTCAATGGCACTATTGTCTTCACTGAGGTACAATGTAAATATGTAATGGGGTTTCAAAATTCTAGTAATATTCAAAAGTTGGAAACCAGGAATAAAACAGGAATTTACAAAATTGAAGGAAGGGAACTTAAATGTATTTGGGGAACATTTATTTTTGTGTAATACTGAAGAAAACACCATTATGTAATCACTTGTTATATTTAGCTACATTTGAGGGGGGAATATTACAAAACACCTCTCACAATGTTACAATATTGATCTCATAATGCATCCCTTTTTGTTTTAATGAACTATGTAATTTAGCAGTTCTGTTGGCTTTCCAGACTGAATCAATGAAGACATTTGTGATAAGAGCCCTTGCGGACAGCGTACTAGAGGGAGATGAACACTTCACTGTCAAGCTCTTTCCTGAAAGTGATGGCGGTGCTGCCATTGACCCTTTAAATGGTACTACTATTTACAACTAACCACTACGACTGAGAAACTGAATGAAATCATTGGAGTCTTGTCTTTTTATCGATGTATAAACTCTCCTCTTCTCTCACGTTATACGCCAGGTTTGGCAACTATCACTATCATGGCAGACAAGGCTGCCCTTGGTATCATAGGGCTGGCAGAGTCCTCCAAAAATATTTTCATCGGCGAACCTGAAGGATTTTATAATGGCAGCGCTGTTGTCAAGTGAGATGAACACAATGGGAAGAAATAGGACATATTCTTAGGTGTCGGTGTGGAATTTATTAATAATAATGATAATAATAATGTGTTTTTCCCAGCCTTATCCGCGGGCCAGGTGTGTTTGGTAAAGTGCAGGTGCAGTGGAATATCACACCTGCTTTGGTAGCTGAATTCACAGACCTCACTGGCTCAGTGACTATGAAAGACCAACAATCTTTTGCGTCTTTCACTTTGAAGGTACTGGCCAAAGAGGAGTGCAGGATTTACTTTCTGGTGGATAGAATAAGCTCACGCACCTGCAATACAGTGCTTTGTGTTCTTTCTGTTGCAATCCCAGGCTGTGGATGATGCCTTTCCTGAGGAACGTCGTGATTTTCTATTAACCCTGACGTCCATGACCCCAGGAATGGAAATCAGCCCCACTGCAAGACATGCCAAAATAACCATGGCTGCCAGCGACAGACCTTATGGCCTGTTCTCATTCACACAGCAGCAGATAAGCGCAATTGAGGAGGAGGAAACTGTAAGTACATGCTGCAAGTACAGCATCAAAATAACGATAACGCTGCCATTTTTGCCACTGTCGGTACTTGTTTTTCTCCTTACTGCTTCTACCCCGCTGCCACCAACACACACGCACACATTCAAATTAGTTCATTGAAAAAAATGTGTTCATGTTCACTGTATTCTTGAGTACAATGCCATTCATGATGCTTCACTGAAGTTCATACTGATTTTGTAACTTTTACTGAGGGATGGTAAGTCACCCTTCATCTTTTCTACATTGCTGTCCTGTGCAACTTCTCAAAATGCACTCTGATTGTGTCATTTTAGTCCTGGTTCCAAAAGAAAAAGTATACCTGTGACTCTTTGCCTTCAGGTGAATGTGACTATTAATCGCACTTTGGGCAGTTTGAGAAGTGTGTGGGTCACATACCAGACCTCAGGCAACACAGCAGTCAGTGGCGAAGACTTTGCTTCTGCTTCGGGACGGCTGCTCTTCACCCCAGGTCTGACATCACAACATGTTTCAGTGCGTATCCTTGACGACAGTCTTCCAGAGGGGCCTGAGATGTTCTATGTCAACATTACTGATGTGGATCTAGTCAATATCAGGTACAAATAAATTATATGTCGTAATGTAGAAGAAAATTGATTTGAGGTTGGTTTGCCTCTGCATGAGACATAACCCGTTCTTTGACTTTTAAAATTCATATAATGTGTTTATATGACTTTGTGCAATTGATTTTGCAATGTCTGTCTCCTCCTACTGGTCAGTGGTTTGGATTACACAGTGAAGGAGTCAGGTCTTCAAGTGGACCAGCCCCCAGCCATAGATGACGTCTCATCTCTTGCTATTGTAATACAGATGAATGACAACGCTGAGGGTATCTTAGAATTCAGGCATGACCACATCAGCATCACGGGTGAGTCAGAATTAGGGTGCCTTGCAGTCTTCAGTAGTTTCAATCTGTGTTCAGAAATGTCCACTATCCAACTTCTTGCGCTGCCATTTCAGTTGAGGAGAATGCGGGGAATTTGTTGATCCCAGTGTTGAGGACGGCAGGTTCTTATGGAACCGTTTCAGTAGAGTTCATTTTCAGAAGCCTGAATGCAACTCCGGGTCTTGACTACATTGCAAACAATGGCTCGGTGATGTTTGTCGAAGGCCAGAAAACCGGTTTTGTTAATGTTACAATTTTAGATGACATGGAAAGGTGAGAACCATCAGATCTAACAAAGGCAAAGTAATCTATTCATGATGACTGACATTTAAAATGATCTATGCTAGCGAATATGCAGAGATGTTCGAGATCTTGCTGGTCGAAAGCACAGGGGGGGCAGTGCTCGGCTCTCACACTGTCGCCAGGGTGACCATCAATAAGAGCGACGCTCCAGGCGGTATTGTGAGGTTCCTCAATGAGAGCCTCATCACTATCAGCAACCCCAACGACACTCAAAAACTCACGCTGGTCTTGGAGAGGGCAGGAGGCCTTTGGGGCAACGCGACGGTACCACATAAACACGTCCCATCTCATGTGATAATCTTGAATTCTAATGGTGATTTTATCTTTACGTCAAAGGTTGCTTGGATTATCCTCGGTCCAAACAGCAGAGCACCTCTTCTTCCATCCAATGCAGACATTCGAGAGCCCTTGAATGGCTCTTTTTTTTTCAATGATGGGGAGGACGGTACACGCACTATTGCACTTCGTATCCTCCCTCATGGGGAAGTGGAGGTGGAGGAAAAATTCGTAATAGAGCTTAGCCTTCTGTCTGGGGACGTGGACATCGACTCTCAGGCTGGATTCATAACACTGAAGGCAATTCAATATTTTTGTTAACAGACTCAAAATTCCTCAGACACAATCCCGATTTACAATCCTTACTATTGATTTGGTTTTCACTTCCAGATTGAAAAGTTTGGCGACCCAAATGGTATAGTTCAATTTACACAAGATGCACTTCAAGAGCGTGTCTACAACGAACCCACAGAAGCGGAAGGTCCATTCAACATCTCCTTGCACGTCACACGCCGAGAGGGTGTCACGGGTAACGTGACGGTAAAATCCTTTTAAACGCTTGAACCACAATTTGGCACGGTTAAGCTTAAGATGAATGCATAATTGTATCTTTTATTCATGCGCGCCATGAAACACTTTGATTTCGTGTTTCAGGTTCACTGGCTGATCCACTCCGACTTTGACATAGCTGGTGACTTTTTGGTATTTTCTGGCTCTGTGCTAATCATGGAAGGCCAGCGTGAGGCAGAAATAGTTATTAGCCTGAGGCCTGACTCTGTGCCAGAACTGGAGGAGCTCTACACTGTTCAGCTGACAGCAGTGGAGGGTGGCGCTACCCTGGCTCCCAATTCAATGCTTTTACGCACCCACATTAGGTTGGTTGTGTGATTATGCTGATTTTCAGGGGTCGAAATGATAGATTGAATCCAGTCACAATCTTTAAGTCTTTCTTTTTATCCTTTAGGGTACATGCTAATGATGAGCCCCACGGTGTCTTCTCCCTGACTCCTGAGCAGCAGTCTTTTTTTGTCGAAGGGGCAGGGGCAGAGGTCCGTAGAGTTCTGGTTCTAAATGCGACTCGGCTGGCGGGGCTGTTTGGCAATGTCAGTGTGGGCTACAGGGTCACTGGTGGGACCGAAGAGGTCGTGGACATGGGCATGTTTGAGGAAGGACAAACAGAAGGACAACTGTTGTTCACTGAGGGACAGGTGTTCAGTACTGTTGCGTTACACATCAGCAGCCAGGTAAGATTTGGCTCAGTTTCTTATGAGCATGACTCAATTAAGACTCAAAATGCAGTTGGAGTTCATGCGTTGTACGTTGTGAAACTGACTGCTTTTTCTTTGGCAGGTGTTTTTGTCTTTGGGCGGGAGTTTCATAGTAGAGCTAACTAATGTAAGAATGGTCAGTCCTTTACTTGGCACACCGCCGCTCCTCAATCACGAGTCTTCTGTTGCTATGGTGACTGTGCCAGAGGAAGCTGCTAGCTCAGAGGTTAGCATGTATATCATGAAACGCCCCATTATTTTTCAGATGAAAAAAAAAGCCAATAAGACGCAGTATTATTTGTTTGTTTCATGCATTCTCTGCAGGTGGGTTTCGCCTCCCTGGCTTTGTTCGTTTCAAACGTTGATACAGGGAAATGTGAAGCAAAGGTTACACGAACCGGGTTGTTTGGTGATGTCAGGGTCAAGTGGAGATCAGGGTATCCTCCAGGACTGTCTCCACCTGGTTTTAGAATTGGAACTATTGTGCCAAATTCAGGTAACAAATCCAGACCAGAGTATAAATACAAGAATAGGACTGCTCGCAAAGCATATTTGAAATGTCCTCATTCCTCCTATTCAGGCTCACTGTTTTTTACCCATGGAGAGAGGACAAAGACGATACCTCTGACAGCCCTGGCTGATGCATCTGTGCCCACTTCACATGCGTTATACCTCACGGGCGCTACCTCTGGCACTGCTGCAGGTAGCCATGTCAAGCTCAGGTAAGACTTTTCATTGCTTGGACTTGTCAGTATTTAGTCATTGCATGTATACACCAAAGCCTGAAAATTTGAATCTTACCAAGACCAACTAATAAGTACAATTCTACACCAAACGCGGACCGTATCAACTACATTATTGTGTCTGCACAGGTCGGGATTTACATTGGCAGAAGTAGAGCCGCTGGGAATCTACCAGTTTTTGCCAGAATCCCGCCAGCTAGTCATCGAGGAGGACATTCAGACTATAACGCTCTATGTGCAGAGGCTCTACGGTTCTCGTAGCAACAGCACTCGCCTGACCTACACAACAATAGCAGGCAGTGCTGCTGCAGAAGTTGATTTCATGGCCATGCCAAAGGGCCATTTGACTTTTGATTCTCCTCGCCAAACCAACAGTTCCCTCCAGCTGTCAATCCTGGATGACTCCCTCTCTGAGCCGGATGAATATTTTCACGTCAACCTCACAGTCGTTGAAATCCTTACTCCAAACTTGGTTTGGGCAGATGTCTTCCCTCGAATCAACCCACCACACAGTCTGGCAACTATCACCATTTTGGCAAGTGATGTGGCCAGTGGTGTGCTAAGTATAGGTCCTGGACTGGTCCAAGTACCCGAGGATAAGGATGAAGGGAGCCTGCAGGAGCGCAGGGTTCTCCTCAGGGTGCGCAGGTCAGACAGTGTGGCTGGAGATGTACAAGTTAAGCTCCAAGCTTATGGAGGTACTCTGATTCACTCAATGACAATTTTTCAAGTTAAAAGTACATTGTTTGAATTGATTTTCATGACTTTAATATGCCGCCAGACGGAAGCACAACACCATTCCCTTTCACGCTCGAACCTGTTTGGCCCCTAGCGAAGGAGAATCAGGACTTCCACTTGGAGTCCAGCATTGTACACTTGCCGGCTGGTCAAAATGAGACAGAGGTGATCCTCTACATCTTGGATGACTCAGAACCAGAAGGACAGGAGGTGTTTTTTATCTATCTCAGTGATCCTGAAGGTGGGGCACAGATCACTGACAGTCAACACCAAGGCTTTGGGGCCTTTTCCAAGATCACCATCCTTGGTAAGATAAATTGTGCTCAATCGCGCAAGGTTTCTCTGCCATGTGCAGTGTGCTTTATTCTGTTTTTCACTCATTATTGGCCGGAATTAGTTATATGTGCCAGTGCAACCAAATGTTCCCTGAAAGTGTGTTTGTCATCTAAATGTGTAATGTAATGTCCTGTCCCACTTTCATTAATTAGGTTGATTTCTCGTTTTGGTTTGAGCCACTGTTAACCAAATTCCCAGCTGTTATTTTGTCCTATTTTGACATTACCTCTCAATGGATTGAAAAAAATAGGTGTACTAACAATAAAAAAAATAGTGTGGTATTTTAGATTGCCGGCAAGGCCATCCGCCTGTGTGCAGTGCCCTGCCGTATGATAGTTTGCCTTCCATCGTGATGCCAAAATATTATCTTTGGTGAAGATTCTTCAAGACTCTGGAAGACCCACTACTCTGAGAATAAGCGGTATAGAAAATGGATGGAATAATTTTTAATAGATTTTGTTCTGTGCATAACAGGTAGTGACTTCCATAATGGTATAATAGGCTTCAGTCACAATTCTCTGAAGGGACAGTTTCTTGATGAAGATTCAGAGAACAGAACAGTTCAGCTGCATGTTCAAAGGCAGGAAAACAGGTAATCTAAGGTCTTGGGCTAAATGTCATGTACAATTATTCACTTCTTATTCATTTACAGTAAATGACCTTTTCTTTTTTTGCTTAGAGCCTTTGAAGATGTGCAGGTTTTCTGGAGAGCTACTTTTGACAAAGCAGCTCCGACTCTTGTCAGCAATGGGGTCAACCTGACCAAACAGCTGGCGCACACTTCCGGATTTGTGTTATGTAGGAAAGGGGAGATCTTCTGTGCGTTTACTTTGGAGGTCCAAGATGATGATGTGAGACCCAATATTGATCTTTCGGAGAGTCAAGTTTAGTCTGTAGTGTAGAAAATAAATTCCAATCTGTTCATGTTTCCATAGGAACCAGAGTACAACACTTGGTTCTTCGTGGAAGTTTTTCAGGTGGGCTCAGGCGCCGCCATTAATGAGACCAGCCGATTTGCCAACATCACCTTGGCGGAGAGTGACGATCCACAAGGTGTCGTGTACTTTGGCATTAGCCACAGGTTTCCCACTGCTGTTCCAACGACCACAAAGCTCAGTCTTCAGGTGTACAGAAGAGCAAGCACCACTTCAACAATGTCTGTGCGGTATCGTACTCTGGTATGAAACAATTATTGTTTTGTTATTATTCAAGCAGCCAACTACAAATTCACAGGCATATAGTAGATGATAAAGATAAAGATGTCCTTTATTAGTCCCACAATGGGGAAATTTGAGGTGTTACAGCAGCAAAGATATAGATCACACAGAGTCGGCGGCGTAATGTAGCCGTTAATGTATAACATTAGCAGCAGACATTCATAAAAAGCATGCAAATATACACAGTATAAACGTATCTAAGTGTAAGGAAACACTCCTAATGCCTGTCCATTATACAGAGGGGGAAACGCTGTAATGATAAAAACTACTGAATGATTGAAAATACTGCAATGATAAAAATATTGCAATGATAAAAGTACTGTAATGGTAAGAGTACTGAAATGATAGAAAAGTACTGCAATGATAAAAGTACTGTAATAGTGAACGTCCTGCAATGGTAGAAATGCTGCAGTGATAGAAGTACTGTAATAAGAATACTGTAATGGTAAACAAAATACATCATTGGTCAATATTTAAGTACACCATTGGCTGAAAGTACAGTAGTAGTGTATATAGCATCCTAGGATTGCACTAATGCCCTCCCGTTTGTAGGCCTGACCCAATGTTCTTGTTAAAAAGTCTGACAGCAGTCGGCAGGAAGGAGCGGCGAAATCTCTCTTTGGTACAGCGAGGGTGTAACAGTCTATCACTGAAGGAGCTGTGGAGTGTTCTCAGAGTGACAAATATGACAAATATAACTCGCAAAAGTAGTTGAAACCGGTGAAAAAATTTTACTCTCAGTAATCGCCAGTACTGTATTGTGTTTGTCTATGACAAACCCACTTTTGTCTCATTTGGACCATGTGCTCACTATCGCAAATCTAATGACATTCATATCCAATAAAAATCTCAAAGACATCTTAATGTGGTCTCAAAACACAATGTAGGAATTCTTAAATGCAGAGGCGTTTCCATGTAGTCATTCCCTTGCACATTATATTGTAATCCTAAAATAGTGACTGTACGTAAACACATTTAATGCAATCAAGTCAAAGTTAACATAAGAACTTTTTCATTGATTAGAGACCATGCAGAATTCTCTCCTCTCTCCTTTCTTTTACCTTGAATGCACTCGGCCAAACCAGAGACTTATTAGTCGTCGAGCACTTTCATCTTGTCATATTGGAGATTAAAGGAAAAAATTGCACTCCACAAAAATTATAACTTCACCCAGAAACACATGATGGTGCTGTCCCGCTTTCATCATCTCAACTATTATCTTTGGCTTACAAAAGCTTTGGTGTGAGACAAAAGCATTGCTCAGTCAACCTCATTTTGTCTACTTAATGTTTTCAACCAAACCAAGCGCATGTGCAGGATTTTACAGGAATTGCATACATATGCAATGCTCAACATATATGAGTACACCCCACCATATTTGCTGGAAATGCTTGAATTCTCTTTCTGAATTCATATCTATGACATGTTATAGACTAGACTATTAAAAACAAATGCCGACAAATACACATTAACATTTTTAGTTTTAATCACATTAAATAATCCAACAAACTCAGTCTCTCGACTTTGAATCAGATGGGAATGGCTCCAACTCACCTGCAACTCTAATTTGGACAAGCATGCGCCAAAGAAAATGGATGGATGATGGAAATCTGTTTAATTTACCCACAACTCACAATCTCTTCCCTCTTTAGGAGCTTTCCAGAAAGGAGATGCTCGGACCGTTTGTAATCCATCCCGCTAAAGAAGGATTGGATTTTCCTCAGCAGGAGGGCGAGCTGACCTTTGACACGGGTCGCCAGAACACATCCGTAGACATTTATCTGACCCCTGACCTGCCGTCGTCTTTCCCCCGGCCTAAGCGCTTCCAAGTGGAGCTGTTCAATGCTACAGGGGGCGCCAGAGTGCACCCTGACTTTGGCCTGGCAAATGTGACACTTGTGACAAATGTTGCAAGTGCAACTTTGTGGGCCTTTGTGGGGAAGTTGCATCAACCACTCGACCCAGCAACACTCAACCAGGTGTTGCGAGGGCTCATCGATCAGACCGCCTCGGTGTTGTCCCGAGAGCAGATGACAGCTGTGCTTGAAGCTCTGGAGAAGGTGAGCACGATAGTATCAAGTGTCCTGCAGGAAATTATCCAATTTCACAAAATTGCCCGAACCTCCGACCAGATAAATTTACAGTACTATAAATGTTTGACGACCTTGCTGTTCCGTGTTGCAATCTCCGTTTTCTTTATGTAGGTACTAGCAATGTCCGACAGAGCATCTATTCATGAAAGCAGCCGCAATTTGACCTACGACCTCCTGTGTGCGTTGGCCAAGCCCAGTCGAACAGACACACGGAGCCTCAGCCACCTCGCCGAAGTGGCTGAACGGTTCGCATTCTCCATCATCACGCGCAGTCACTGTGAGATGTGAGTATACTTCTAAACAAAGTGGATGTTTCTTTCTCCCTAAATGCAGAATTTATCACCAAACTAGATCCTGGGGGCCACTTGCAGCGTACTCCCACTTTCAAAAAGAATAAAAAAAATAATTTGCACTACTTAACTCATTCACTGCCATTGATGGATAGAGAAGCCAAAAATGCATTTTTCCTAGGCCGGCATGTATATCTTTTGATATTGCATTTTAACAAAGGTGTGTAGACTTATTATAGCCATTGATTCTTACCTCCACTGATCTGATAGTTTTGAGTGTTACTTTGTAAATTAAGGTTAAGTTTGTCAAAGTAGCCCTTGCATCCTTTGATTTTTATTTTTATTATTTATTTATTTTTTGGGTACACTGCTTTTGGAAGAAAATGCCTTAAAATGTATTTTGTTTTTTAAAAAATGCATGTCTTTGTGTTTTTTCTCCAGAAGAGGCACGATCTTGGACACATGCGCACACATGTCCATCTCTGCCTTCCAGTGGTATCCCACACAAATCAATGGACACAAATTCCGGGGTCGGAACTCAGATTTCTTCCAGCTCCCTGACACTTTGCTGTCAGTGCCGGCTGTCTCCACACCTGACTGCAACAACCTCAGCCGTATTCAGCTGACAGAGTTTCGAAGTGACCTCTGGTTTGTCACCAATGATACGATAAATGCTCTTAATCGAAAGGTAAGGATTTCAAAGGCATTTTGAACAGCAGGTGGCAGTATTACCCCATAAAAATATAGTTGAACTATATGGCAGGACCTCTTCTGTTCATGTCTAGGTTTTCTCTGCCAGTCTACAAGACAGAAAGTCAAGCCCCCTTCGGGATGGTATCGAGGTGACATATCGTATCCACACTTCCGGTCAGCCACTTAAACCGGGACGTTCCATGTGCCTTCTCTGGAACCAGACCACTGCAAGGTAGCCCACCACAGAATGGAGAGTTGACCCCTTGGCATTAAAAATGCATTGCAAAATGCTTTCATACTCTCAGAATCGCACAGATGTATGAAGGCTGTGTCGCCTTGTTGGCTAGACATGTCGTCGCGCTGCAGTGCTTTATTGTCCAGCGGTGGCAGCAGACGTGGGAGTGGAAAGTTCTCTGTTAATTGCTGGATTGAAAGACGAGATTCTAAAAACGAGTAATGTACTGATTAATCAACTGAAACGCTTATGTGGGGTTGTATGGTCGACTTATCAACCAGTCTACAAAACAGGTCAATTTAGTGAAATCTTTAAGTAAATTGGAGTGCACTACTTGACTGCAACCAGCAGAGGCACTGATAATTGAGTCTCAATGAGTTTGTGGTCTATAATAAAAAAAACCTGATCATCTGCAAGAAGTTGGACTTCTTGAATTTAGACAACTCCTCCGGGCGGCATTATTCTTCTCAGTACAACCCTGGACGGACTCTGACAAGAAGTAAGCAATCAAGTGACCATCAATTTGCCCCATATCTGAGCAAGGAAATGTAATACCAGACCCCGTCGTTAATCCAAATAATCTGTAAAGCTGGTACTGTGTGCTTCCCTTTATCTGTCACCCTCTCATATTTGAGCAAGGTCAACTTGTTAAGTGTGCACACGGCATGTCGTACAGTGCCTGAGGCCACTCTGCATTTGTCTGCAACGCTGCGAATCCTCCCACTCACCTTCAAATTAATGAGGACATTCTGGACGTCTACATTGGGGCTTAGTGGTTTGGCAGGTTCGGCTTTGCTGGAACAACTCCCTGTACAATGTTATTGCAATAATCACACTGCTGAGAGATTGGATTGGGAGGCTCATGTCCCGGGAAAGGACACAAAACTGTCACAGCAACAACTGACCTTATATTTGCTATCTTAAATCAACTGAATTGCATTGCTCAAATACCTGTGACCTAGTTTTGATATGTTGTTGATTTCATGTCTGTCTTCTGAATGGTCAAGCTGGTCATCGGATGGTCAGTACTGCAGAGTTGTGAAAGAGAGTGGGAGCTACGTGGAGTGCGCCTGCTCACACTTGTCTATCTACACGGCCTATGCGGAGTTTGCCCCCCTTGCATCATATAACCAGGCCTTCTATGCCTCCGGGTTCATCTGCATCTCGGGTACGCCACATACCACAGCAATAATTTCAAATATCTCATTAGATGGCTATGGGAAATAAATTCAGACCTGCAATTGGTTGTGTTTTTTTTTTTTCAGAATTTAATTTAATTTTAACCGTTTCAGTCACTTTGGCATCCATTGAACTGTCAACCCATCCAAAGTTAGAATAAAACCAGCGTCTGGTCATTGTCCTCCATAAACCAGGACATAGTCCGATAACTAACAAACAAACAGAATATGATACATCTCAAATGTTTTTCTCTTCTGTTTTTGCTAGTTTAGCCGTCGCTGAGGTCTGGGTTCGCTGCGTCCATCACAATGAATGTTTTCTGTTGTCCTTTTCAGCCTTTGCAATGGCCATTATTGCACACGTCCTGTGTTCCCGTTTCCCCATGTTTGCTGCCAAATTGCTAGCGCACATGATGGTGAGCTGCCTCGGAACTCAGGTAATGCTCATTTTGTTCTGTTTTAAACCACCGGAGCCGCCCGGCACTACACTACGAAACCGCAAAGGCCGCACAAAAAAAAAATGCAACATCTAAAACCTTCCTGGCACCGTGTCATGTGTTTTTGGGAGGGCAACATTAATATTCTCCTTGTACACAGACAATGCATGCACATCGTCCATCTGCTCAGCCATCACACATTGTTTGTATTCATCTTTGTAAATATTCATGAATATACAAAAGGAAAGACAATCACATGTGACCGGTTTGCATTGTTTGCGGGCTCCAGTGTCCTGACAACGAAACTATGTCTCCCGCACCCTTGCCCATTAAAAACGCAAGCTGTCACATGAGCAGTGAGCAAGATATGCGGTCTCTGCTTTGTCTCTCCGCCGTGCGTATGTGTGTATGTACGTGCGGGACTGGTAAATTTCCACAGGTAGCCCCTCTCTTTGGTTGACAAACATGAGCCTTGAGTCGTTGGGGGCTACGCACCTTGGGCTCAACCCGTTTATGGCCCGGAAAGAGCCCCTGTACCTAAATGGGTTTGGAATGGAAATTTCCATCCTGTTCTGTTTCCATGTCAATGTATGTTTAGGCCTCCTACTTGGAAGAGAAGACATTGTACTATTGTTTTGAAGACAGTTTTTCTTTCTTCTGGTCTCATCCCAATTGAATTGGATTCTGGATGCAAAGGCCTGACTGAACAGCATTTTCTTTGAAGCGTGGGTTGTCTGCCACATGGGAAACATGGATGAGCTCAGTGCAGAATGTGGCAAATTAAGATCATTTGTTGTCATTTGTCGTCACTAATTAAGCGTTTACGAACAATTGCAAACATCATTTGGCCACAAATTTGGGCAACTGAGAATATACATTACATACATTTATTAACATCCTATTTATGCTTTTAAATACATTTCTGACCCAGTACTTGTCATTTGTACTATGAAGGATGCCCTGGGGTTTCTGATCATCGATTAGGACTAGAGCCAGTCACTACCAATGTAGTGGGCTCTTCATCTGCAGTGGCGGGGCTTATGCCGCTGGCTGTTGGGAGAAAATTAAAGCTGACCCACAGTTGTCAAAAAATGCCAAAACCATGCCTCAGTGAGACCTTGAGAAGTTGGAGCGGATGAAGGAAATGGAAAAGTTGCACTTGAGGTCATGCCACTGTTTATTGACTGCTGCAAGGTGTCCAGCTGCTGTCCTTTCATGCCATTTGTCTAGAGAGAATATTCCAAGCCTGGCATGATCATCGCGATTACAGCAAGCTCTTTGGATAGCCAGTAGAGCGCTCTTGAATTAGATTCAATTAGTTGTTATTCCACCCCCCGTAACCCCTTGTGAGGAGAAGCGGTACAGATAATGGATGGATAGTTGTTAGTCGAAACAAGTTTGCTTGCTCGGTACTTGGCTTCTTCCCACAATTCAAAAACATGCACGTTAGGTGCACTGAAGTCTACAAATTGTTCTAGTGGGAATATATATTCTTGAAAAGAACCGGTGACCATTCCAGGGTGTACCCCGTCCCTCAACCGTCAGCTGACTGACAGCTGGCTTCAGCTTTCCCGCGAATCTAATCTTGAGCTCAAAAGACAATAGGAAAAAAAGCCACATGACATTAGAAGCATACGTGAAGTTGAGCAACATCAATGCAGACCTCTGCTATTCTGCTCACTATGATTATACTATGGATAAAGGTGTTCAGAATTTCAACTGATACCGCCATCTATTTAAATTGATATCCAACATTCTTTTGCTCACATAGTCGATGCTGAAGTGAACGGGACGAATGCTGATTAGCTTGCATTGTCATAAAGGCCTAATAGACCATAACATCTGTTTTCAGTCGAAATGAAGTCAGAGAAATAAAAATGAGGATTCATCCCATGAGAGTCACATCAGAGGTATTAGTGCAGTGAAGTGAAGGCTTCTCCAACTTGGTACAGCACTTTGTCCCTGTGCTCAGCAAGACAACTGAAAATTGCGTTGAATGGAAATTTACCCCATGTGTTTGTGTGCGTGTGTGTGAGTTACTGTGTGTGTATTATGACTGAGAGAGTACGAGAGATCTTTTTTTCTTTTGGTTTACAGTAATCTGGGGAGAAATGCAGACATAATGCAACAGAAGTACCTTGCCAGTATACAGTAGTACTTTTTAAAAATTTTATTTACACATGCCCATTGATTTATCCCGGATAGATAGATAGATGTGTCCTTCAGTCTATTCAATACAGTTGGGCCTTAAGACACAAGTTCAATTTGTTCTGTGATGTAATGTGTTTTTTTGATAAGAAAAATGGCCCTCGATTATATTGCACTTTATAAAAAAAAAGTAAATAATTATTATAATTATATAATTTAACAGAATGTTAAAAGTTAAACAGTGGCACCTTGTCCATACAACTCTGTGGACATACGGTATATATCTGGTTTGTAAAAAGGATCATTTCATGTCTGCACCTTGCCATAATCTGCACTTTAGTGGTGCGTGAGATCTGTTGGACCAAGTGGGACACACACACACACACACACACACACATTCTGTTAGCATCTAAGTCGCTATTGTGCATTGGTAGGCTGTCAAGGTCTTCAAGGCCTTCTCTGTTGGCCAAACATAATCAAAAAATTCTGATCATATTCACATCATATTATATCATAGAGTTGAATTTTTAGGTTAGAGTTTTTATCCAATTGGAATTCATCTAGCTTGTGCTGCCAGGCAGATTTCATAATACCAGTAGTATGCACTATTCATCCGAGGCCTTCAGATATGATCTGTGTTGTGTGAGTTAGGGCGCTTTTACAGTTGATAGACAGTTGCAATAGACAATCAGATCACGTGTTGAAAGGCTTTACGCTGAAGGTGATGAACACGTTTTGTGATTGGATACGCACTCGTAAGGGGCGCTGAGCGGAATCAACACGCCATGAAGTTGTAACTGGTAATATATTCTTGGGCTTTTTAAACCACAATGGCTGAAGGAGGAAAAAGTGTGTATTTAATTGCACATACACTTGCGAGGCCATTTTCAAGACGGCTCTTTCAAGAGAAGCTAGTTTGTCCAACACTCACTCAGTGGTGCGTAAGTGTGTTCCTGTATATTATTTCTCCAGCCGTGGTGTTATAAATGATGGTATTATAAGGTAGATTTATTCCAGTCGAACTAAGTAGGCCTTTGCTGAAGACCTACGTGTGAAATGCGCGGCTATTGTGTGCTGTGCTTGTCCAAACTTCATACTCAAAACATGCTCGTTAGTGTGCTTTTGGATGTTCACTTTCAGGAAATGGTTTCCTGTGTTACCGAACAGGGTTACCAGTTCTTGCTAAATAAAAGTTAAAGCCAATGAAAACACAATTTAATGTCCAATGCGTTGTAATAACACAGCCCCTACCCCAACTCATCTCACACATAGTCTGACTCAGTAAAGTGCTCCCCCTTTCTATGCCCACTGTTGTCCTTTATCTGAGTGAGTGTTTAGGTAACTCTTGTTCTGGTGAAAGGATTTCCTGTTAGCTCCGGGACCAGCTCCAGCATTTAAAGCTTTGCTTCTCAGCCCATAAACACAGGCGTGACAACCGCTCCTCCACGTACAACACTCTACCACCCGCCTCCCTTCCCGTATTTCAACAGAGCGAACAAGCGCTTGTGGTTACTGCTGGGATTCCCAAAAGTGTTTTGTGTAAAAGAGGCTTGAGTCAAGGTTTACAAGTATAGTCGGCTGACTCTCTGGGAGGGGGCGTGTCGGGAAGAAAGATCAACACAATGTAAATAAGACTTTTTCCTGAGGAAGTTTTACCCGTTCCCATCATGACTAATCAATCATCAAATCAAAAAACAATGAGATTTGTGTTTGACGTCAGAGAATATGTCCCATCCTATTTTTGTTCGTTTGACCGAGAGCGTTTGGGGAAAAAAAAACAGGGAGTTTTCATTGCGTGCCTGTGTGTGTGTGAGAGAGCAAGAGAGAGAGTGAGAAAGAGAGTGAGTGAGAGACTAAAGCAAGTTGTGTAAATGGCTCTGAGGGATGGAAACAACAGGGTGACCGCAGTCAGGACTTGTTTTCGGCTGAGTAGGAGTCCCATAATTCTTGCCTTTAATGTTGCAATTGTCTCATCATGAGATCAGATCAGAGCCATGTTGTTTCAATTCATACCGAATAATGTTCTTGTCCTCGTGCTGGGCCCTTTTTATCTTTCTGATGGGATTAGGTATGAATATTACCAGGCACCAAAATGTGGTCTCTCCTTCTGGTTCTCTCAAACCCGTTATCCCCCTGAAAATGACAGGGCACATCCTGTGTGACTCATCAGTTTGACCAATGATGATCTTCCCTAATCTAATTATACGCAGTCCAGTGCCCCACTTTATATTTTATTATCATTAACAGAGGCCTCATCAAGGATCCCTGCGGAAGGTTTTGTAAACAAACATGACTTTGTTTAAATGTGACCTTATTTGGACAACCCAAACCATTGCATAATCATGAAAGTGGAACATCCAAAAGTGGTGAAATTTGGAGTTCAAACCAAATGTTTTGGAAGAATATAGTAGGAAGTGTCATTTGTGAAGTCACACAAGATGTCTAGTTTGAAAATTTGTCTTGAAATGAGAGCAGCTGTTCAGTCAACCATCATGGAAGGATTATTTTTCCCACTTTGGAGGTTTCACTTGTACAAAGTTGATAGAATGCACCACTAAAATTTGTACTGTGATCTGATAAAAGTCGAAATATCTCTTAAATGCTCTTATTTTGTTGTTGTTAATGTCAAGCACCAATTCCGTGGAGGATTAAAGTTATCCTGATGGAAAAATGCAAAAGAGTTAATCACCCTTGAACAAAGTCATTAAAACGTGAAAACTTTTCAACTGGAATCGTTAACCGCTAATTCAGTCCATCAGGGTTCATTGTGTCTACCGTTCGAAACTATCACAGTTTCAACAACCACAATCAATACTTTGCCTACAATTGAAATTAACAACTGGTGGGCAAGCAATGAGCCATTCGTTCTAATACTTAAGTGTAATGCAAATGCAGTAGATGTCAGCAAGTGACTCTGCCCTTTCTGGACTCACACTTTTGCCAAATGTCTGTTGACCAAACAGCTGGTGACCTCAAAATCACTTCCATGAACTCTCCTCTATTTCCAGAAAAAGCACAATATAAACAGAAACAGGAGGCCACAGCAACCTCTCACCTTCGGCCTGGTTCTACTGTTAGCCCCTACATTGGCTAGTACCACATTGAGTTTGCGCCGGAGTATGAGGTGCTTGAGTTATTAACACCCTTTGCACATCTTATTGTCTCACGCAGAGCGGAATTCTCTGACAACTGTTGTATTATTTCAATTTGAAAACGACATGGTGGAACTTTAGCTGCACCGTTGACTCGCTAGCATTTGAGTTTGTCGTGGAAAGATGTAATAAAAAAGATTGTTCATTTTATAAAGTCTGAGTCGAACGTTTGCGTTAGCTTTCACAACAATTCTGATGGCATTTCTTTGCATACGTGCCATCCGACATGCATTGAGATGGAACCTTTTACCTGATTCTTATTTGTGAAAGAGCAAACAGGACTGCTAACACGACAGATGATAAACAACGCGGGGACCTACAGAACTCTTTAATAACATTCTATTTTTGGAGTTTGACTGCTTGGCTTGGCCGCACTCTGCATGACAAGTGAACTTTGCCGGTTTGGAAGGACATTTGTTTACCCTGAAACCATTGAGTTCATTGGTGCTTCAGATGGATACACGCAGCGGTTTCACAAGATTGCCTGAACACATGGCAGAACACGAGATAGAGACAGTAATGGCTGCAGCCATCTTAATTGCCTGAAATGAGTCGGCTAACTTCCTCAGGGAATCAGGATGTCTTCAACAGAGGAAGGATATAGCCCGTGGTTTAATCAACTGTAATCACATCTGTTAGAAATTCTTATGTTTTGTCGAATGAAGATTATTTGTTTCAATCATAAACCTGCTGTGAATTACAAACTGCAATTTAAAAATGCTTGACGCAAACCACTTATTGGACTTTGTACCAAACGTTTGTAAATATGAAAATACCAAATTTGTCGATGCTGTTGTCCACAAAACATAAAAAGAACAAGACTCGTGCAATTGCTGGCATCCACAAACAAATAGAATGCACAGATGGCACTGAGCGTTAATACCCTCATTTCCCAACCAAGCCATAAACAAACAGATCAGAGTGGCCCCTCAAGCTTCTGTAGCGTCTACATCAACCTGTAGGGGTCAGTGTAGCTCCACAAATTGGCTCACGTTCAAGTCTACAGTGCTAGACGTCTCTGGTTCTCCCTGGCACTACTCGGGTGCTTCCCAAAGGTGTGCTTCTTATGACTGGCCAATGTCAATTGGCCATTGTGCAGTTGTTTTTTTTTTTTTTCAAAATCCATCTGCCTATAATTGCTGGAACAAAATAATTTTCTGGGCACAATCACGCTATAAACAGAATCAAAGCCAAATTGAGTGCATTTGTTAAATAGCAACTCAAATGTGAACTAGAATGAAACTAAAGTAGAAAGTAAATCCTCTGGAAGACATTACCTACCCTGCAGGAGTAACTTGAATGAAACACTATTCAAACGGTTTGCAACTCAGTGACCACGAGAACTGCTGTCAGTCAACCATGTGGTTGCTTTTGGGCGATGTTGGATGTGCGAAGCTTCTTTAGAAGAACAGTGTGGCTTTCTGATCTTGAACTAATTGACTTGATAATCATCAGACTTTTAGGCTGTTCATGTTCCGCTAAAAGTGGGCCATTAGTCACACGTCTCAGACGGAGTCTATTTGGGACCAAACCAATAAAATTATTTTACTGGAAGATGACTGAAGTTTGGGAATGGCCCAAAACAGAACCAAGAGTTAAAACAAATGAAAATATTTTAAGGTGAACTGAAGTCATATTTAGGTGCGCGCAGCATATTGTGAGTTGGTTTTTTTTGTTTGTTTTTTTAAATCCGAATGAAGCAGAAGGTTAAATTTACTTGATCATCGGTATGATGAGATGCAGGTGAGGGAAGGAACAATCAGGAGCAGGTGGGCACAAGACTGCGAGAAGGAGGAGGGTGTTTTACACGCACACACACAGACGGAAATTGCGTTTTAACTTTATAATTTCCATATGTTGTAAGAAAACTTTCCAGTTTTTTAAGCTGTTTAAAAGCCAACAACAGCTACATTACGTGATGTTTTTCTGGTTGTCTCCGAAACCACAAGGAACCCTACAAGATTGTCACATAAGTGCGTAGAAAGTACAGTTTGTTGACCTTGAGAAGGTAGCCTCACTGTTTTTCAATGTGAGCGTGTATGCGTGTCGCGTGTCTTCCTTGTCTGGTCTCCAGACGCAAAAAGAGAATTTCCTTGAAAGTTACCCGTCTTTAATGAAAAGCAGATTTAACTGTGAATGTTAGTGGAGAGCTGGCCAATTGGAATGCAGCTTACTGTGCTTCATGTGGCTGTGTGCTGTTTGGCTTCTCTATTTGCTTTAGTCAAGAGAAAATAGTTCACTTTCAATCTCATGCGGACCGATCTCGGCATCTATCCATCCATTACCGGAACCGTTTCTCCTCACAAGGGACGAGGGGGGTACTGTAGCCGTAGCTATCCCAGCTGTTTTCGGGCATGTTAACCATAAAAGCATTCTGGGTATACGCCATTAACTAATTCCAATGCTCCACCCTTCCATAAATTTTGAAGGAATTTGGTCAACTCATTTCAGTCACTGCAAAGCGCATTGACACCAACTACCTCAACAGTGATAATCAATGGTGAATAAATTGAAGATTGATAAGCAATGTTTTTGGAATTTGAACCAACTAGTAAAGGTCCAGCTTCATGGGTTGAAATGTTTGACTAGATATGATGTTTTTATTTGGAGAACCCATACATGACGCAGTTTTTAATTGGACATGTTCAAGTGTTGTAGCCGCTACCAATGTGCTGACAGTCTCTACTCCAGTGGACCAATTTCTATAAAAGCTAAAGTTTGCCTTTTTTCTTGGAATCTCCTACCCAGAATACACCCTTGTCATGTTTTTTTTTCTTCTTTTCTGTTTCCCACGTAGACACAGTACATACATTGTGTTGCTGTGCAACTCTTAGCTCAATCGACTGGAGATGCCGTGTTGTGGTTGTTTGGATGGGAAACACACCAAAGGGGGTGTTTATTTGCCAACAGCTGGCTCAGCAAGTAAACCTCGGCCTGAGGTTCTACCCCAAACACCCGTGAACTTTACTTCTATCGTGTGGCCTCAGTGAACTGGAATTGCAACTCCAAAAACAAACGGCTTATCTTGTTGTGACTATGCAGTGAGGCTTGAAATATGCAACGCAGTACAACAAGTCACTGATATTTGAGATCACACACTTGCTGCAATGAAGGTTTGAGCTATTCTTTTCATTGTGATGGTGCACGCAACTCATGTTGGTGTCACCTCTTTTTTTTCTTTTTATTTCGACAATCTCACCTGTCAAACCTTGACTCCTTTCGCCGCCCATCTACCCAGAGAACGCTGGCCTACTAACCCAGCTATCAGCCACCCCCGTGTGACCTGCTTCGAGCAACTGCCTGTCCGGTGTGCTTCAGCACAGAAACGGCACGTCCGCCACGACTGACAAACTGCAGCACGTGAGCAGACTGGTGATGCTCGCAGTACAGAACAGAGCAGGAGCGGGGTTAAAAAAAAACCAAAAAGTGACACTGCCACATAAATTGCACTCGTGACGTGAATACTGCTGAGGAAGCTCTGGGAGCTCTTAATTGGCATCACTTTTCACATAAATGAATGTTTATGTCAGTCAAGACCTGACTTTACTTCCTCAATGTTTCTTCTGGAAATGTTTCAAATGAATCACGTGTGGACAGGAACATGCGGTTTCGACTAATAGGCGGACATTGCAAGTGCCAGACATGTCATCATTTAATACTTCTGTTTTTGCTTTGCTGTATTTTCATTGTGAACAAAGGCAAAGAGCCAGAGTGCAGGCTGCGGCTGGAACCAGCTAGATCAGACCGGTAGCTGTTGGGGGGAGAGGGGGGTTAGAGAAAGAGGAGGATGAGGAGGGGGGCTGGTTGGATTGCGATTATTGGTGAGGATGAAGAGGAACTTGGGGCTATAAGGAATGGATAGAATGGCTGGAGGAGGCGAGAGTAGGAGGTTAAAAGTGTTTTGCAGGGTGGATGGATGGTCTGGCATGCAGGCAGCTCTGGGTCCCCCCTCTAACCCCTCCCTACATTGGTCAGTGATGTAATGCAGGGAAGTGCTATTTATAGCCGCGCTGCTGCACAGCTTCCATAGCATCAGCACACTGGGCTACATTGATCAGTCTCCGGGAGGATGAGAGCAGCAACCACCAGTAGCATACAGGCACCGTTTTCACAATGCTTGGTCCGGGTGGAAATACAATTGTATGGCTAAGCTTTAGTCAGTATCGCTGCGCGTCCCCATTTCACCAAGAATGTTGAGACTTTCCAATGACGTTCACATTCGTCATACTAAGTCAATGTTATGCTGTGTGATATACATAATGGTCAAGCAACCACATAAAAAACCCACACACACATTAACTGCACATGGACACTGTTCATGCAAACAGCAAAATATGTGAGTTTGTGACAGAGTGGTAATTGTTTTGGTAATGTACACAAACATGTACACACACTTGCCAACATGTTAGCAAGCTGAGCTGGTTAAGAAATATAGTTGAAATTTCTCATCAAGTGTGAATGTAATCTCAAAATATTCCAAATTAAATCACAATTAAGTAATTAAACATCACACAAAAAAAATAAAGCATGAAAAAAAAAATGTGTCATAAATTTGATTGGGGTTGTAGTTTGAAATTTCTGTCACCTCATTTATCCAAAGTACAAACTACTATTCCAAACAACATCAGTACTGCTGGGGTGTTGGATCTAGATTATATGGTTTAATCCAAAGTTGTTTTTGTATTTTCACATATGCCTTGAAGACTTTCGGTGAGCAACACGTCATTGTATAACCCAGCAACTATTCAATCCTTCTGTCTGGTTTTATTTTTGGATCCTTCTTTCGTGTTTGACCCGTTCTTAGCTCCTGCAGGCTAGCCGTCACATGACACACGCTGCGCTGAATTGTACCTCCCTGTTCTCTGCTATGAGTTAGTCTGAAGCCTGAGGGTCTAGACTGGTCGACTCCTTGTGCCTTGCACAATCGAGAAGTCCAGCAGGGGACAAAGCGCAGGGCGGTAGATAGGTAGCGATAAACCCTGACACACCTGACGCCTTCCCACCCTGATAACCTTTCCCGAGAGAGGTCATCAATACCTGACTGCTTCTAACGTGCGCCTCTGTTGTTTTCGCAAGGATCTCTACAAAGACCACTTGCTGTAAATGTGTCCTCCAAACGTACCAAGCCCACCTTGACAGTAAAACTTTGCTTGTCTAAGTCCATTCTTGTTCCAAGTTCTGTGATGACAGCTTATTTGTTGAGAAGACAGCAAACAGCTGTACTCTAGTGTTGAAGTAGTGGAAATAGTCCAATTTATATTTATGTGAGTCTGTGTATAATGAGTTTCCATAGGCGGGCAATTTACAAAATGTTGCCGGTCCGTCATTTGTCATTCATCAGCGGAATGGACAGCAGTCCGTCATGTTATTTTAACGGCACTTAGGTCAAGTAAATTTCTGTCTGTTTAATGTCCAAGTGGGTTTTCAGAATTGAATACAACCCAAAAAAAATGCCAAAGAGTTGGCATGTTGAATCTGGGCATTTCCATGGATGTGTACTACGATTGTGAATTTGCGCAAGCTTGGTTGAAACCTCCACTGACGAAATGGACAGCTGTCGCTTTCTCAAGCCCATACAGCCGAAATACAGGCAGAGTCCTGCATGCACTCTGGCTTTAGAATTAGATGAAAAGCTCTCCTTGCCAGATACATTCCCTGTTGTTATTGTTTTCGAAATTCTATGGGTGTGTCCCGCCATGCTGGCACGCTCTGAGCTACCTGAATAGCTTCTCCTCTCAGGCTCATTTCCAGGAACTGAGTTTCTTTCCTGTGCCATCCCACCCACTCACAGCCTTGGATGGGGAAATGACTGACTCAGAAGTCTTTTTTTGGGTCTAATAATGGCTCGTATTCAAGATAGAGGAAATGGCCATTTCATGTTTTTATTTTCCCTCCCTTAGTTTCTCTCAAAGAGACCACAATGTTGGAAAAAGCTGTTTCAAACGCTGTGTTTTTTTCCTGGCTGGCTGTTTTTGTATTGCAATAATAATCATTTAAAACATGGCCCACATCAGAAGGGTAGGGAAAAAAAAGTGAAGGATACGACGCAGTTAAAAACAAATGTAAATGTGATGAAATTTGATTGTTATAAAATAGTGGCTATTTTTATCTGAATAAAACAGAAAATTACGAATTAAGTGTTACAAACTGTCCGACATGATAAAAAAAATATTTTTGGGTGGTGTTTGCAGCGATTATGTTTCTTGACAGATTATAATTGCTTTTCATTTTAATGGACGAGTTTATAGGGGCGGCACGGTGGTTGACTGGTTAGCACGATGGCCTCACAGTGCAGAGGTCTTCATATTGAAGTTTGCATGTCCTCCCCGTGCCTGCGTGGGTTTCCTCCAGGTACTCCGGTTTTACTCCCACGTTCCAAGGACATGCATGGCAGGTTGATTGGACACCCTGAATTGCCCCTAGGTATGAGTGTGAGCACGGATGGTTGTTCGTCTCTGTGTGCCCTGCGATTGGCTGGCAACCAGTTCAGGGCGTCCCCCGCCTACTGCCCGAAGATAGCTGGGATAGGCTCCAGCACCCCCGCGACCCTAGTGAGGAGAAGCGGTACAGAGAGGTACTTTTGGAATTTGACTAACCACATGATGACCTTCAGTTAATTAGAGTGAGTTTACCATGTTTCAAAATTTCAGGATGTCATGTACAAATGGCCCCTCCTGTTCTTTGCATTTTTCTGTAAGTCGCCCTCAATGGAAACATTTGGACGTCCCTGATATGTAGAGTCCCATTTAAGACATAATGCTGTCACTACATGCGTTCAGATTCGTTCCTTTATTGCAGTGTCTGATGGATGTAATGTGAGGTGCAACTGACAACAGGTGATCATTCACTCGTCTCTTTTGCGGCACTCCCTTGGCACTGAGCCAACAGCATGCGAGTTAGGTAACAAGCGCCCTGCCCCGTTGGCACCGGCCTTTCTTTCATCCGAGGTTAATGATGCTTTCAGGTGGCCGCCAGTGTCACGGTATTGTCTGCTGCCCTCATTGGTTTTTCCACACTCCTGGCCATGTTTCCCATGTTTATTCCCTCTTGCAATTCTCCCTGGCGCTCAAGTGCCAACTTCATTTTTGTCATAAGCATGTATTTGCTTCCATACACAAAAATGTTTTTGGTATGAATTTCCAGCTACATAAAATTTACTGTGGCTTAAAGAAAATGTGAGTACTGCTGCAACAAAATACACAAAATTGCTGACTTCTCCATCTTGCTTCTCACAAACGTTCACTCTTGGATTTAACAAAAAAAAAAAAAAATTTTTTCTAAAAGTGGTTTCATGCTGTTTAGTTAGTTGAAGTTTACTGCCAAACTATACATGAAAGAATTACAGATTGTCGGCATTAAAAAAAAAAACTTTGCCTTTAAGTTTGCTATCTTAATGCTAACACAATGAGAAATCCCATTGCCAATGTCCTCTCATGGAACCACTGCATTAACTATAAAATACTTTTCAAGTAGTTTTCTTTCTTTTACTTTTACAGATCTGCTTCCTGGTGTCCACTTTCCGTGGCCGGCTGTTTTCCGAGGACAGCTGTGCAGCTCTGGCGCTCTTCTCTCACTACTTCCACCTCAGCCAGTTCTTCTGGATGCTCATCCAGGTAATAGCGGGTGTCAGTTAGCTTGATCAACAGTCGACCATTTTTGTTCATCAATTTTTTTTCATTTCAAGTCTTTTTTTTGTCTTTGTTGGATTTATGAGCGGGTCAAAATGAAAGTAGACTACAATTCTGCAGGACTTGACCTTTGAACCTTGACTGGTACCACTTAGCAACATAAGCAGCTTCTAAACCCTCCTATTATGACCGCCCCCCCCCTTTTTTTTTAGGTTGTTGGCGGTCTTTTTTTTTTTTCATTGTTGTTGCATAATGGACATATTCATGCAGGCGTGTGATTCTCAGATCTAGCCCGAAAATTCCTTTGCTGCTGGAACACCCCAAAAAATGTTGTCATGTGTTCTCTGCTGGAGGTCAAGAGAATCATCTAAACACAAAAGAAAGCCAATTATGTAATATTAACGTTGTAGCTCTTGTCGTTAGCCCATTTTAATCCTTCATAGAAAACATAGATGAATTATGATGTGCAGCGAAAGCACAGGAATTCCATGACCTTGACCCAATGTGCTCCAGATAAAACCTTTCCTCCGCCCTCAACCACTTATAGTCCCTTACCACACAATGGTCGCCTATTTGAAAAAGAATTCACATCAAAACTTAACGCTAAGGAAGTATGTATGCTTGGGAAAAAAAATCCCAACTTTCTCTTTTCCTCTCATTGACCTCCATTCATCCGCTTGCACGGGTCACGTACAATGACTTTGTTTCTATCACGCACTTTGGCAAATCACATCATAATTATTCTAACGCCCCGGGCACCTCTTCTATTATTGGTGCAGTATTCGAAGATTCACTTTAATTAAACTACTCGAGAGCTACCGCAGTATTTGTTCTACTTACTGTAAAGAATTGTTGCTTTTTTTCCTTTTTTTCGTCAGTTGGGTTTAACATCATTTGAAATGTCTACCTACGTCTTCAAGGCATACGATTATTGTTGTATTGCACTGGAGAGGGGAGCCCTCTAATCTCGTTGCACACTTGAGTACAATGACAATAAAGGGATTTCTATTCTATTCTATTCTATTTCTATTCTAATAAATTAAAGCATTCAAACCCATAAAGATACACCTCAGTTAAATTTGAGATCATTTGAGCGAGAACTGGGCTGGCTATTATTTGGCCCAAAAAATGATGTGAAACGTTATACTATATATCCTTTATTATGGATTTGGGTTAGTTTTGTTTTTTGTTTTTTTTTAGGTTACTGCAAATAATTGCTCCAAATGAAATTTTTTTTTAGTTTTTTTTTTTGGGGGGGGGTTGCTGTCTATAATTTTTTATAGAATTTAAAAAGAAACATTATTTAACCCAACCATACGTACAAATCTAAAACTATATTTACATAATCAGAGAACAGATATGAACATGACAGTGGAGGCAGTTGAACTCACGAACACACCACACATCAGCTCACAAAACTCCAGACGCTGACAATTAAGATATTACGTTATATCACTGCCACTCTGATTGTAATTGATGCCTGTCACCGAACCTCTTTGTCCTCTCCAAAGTTTATCCATTGATCACACCTCCTATGAAGAGCCCAGCTCTTGATATTAACAGGCGGCATCAAACCCAACTCAAACCACAAGAAAATCAATACGTGCAGCATGCATGGGATGGACGGCGGGGTGTTTATCTGTGCCAACGGATGAGTGGAATTGCACATTTAATAGTTAGGGGAACATCCACGAACGCGCTGCCAGAAGGCATTCAATATCTGGACTGGATTTTGCTTGCATGGCTGAAAGGCGGGGCTCAAAACATCAGCTTTTTGGGAGCACTGCGTAATGTTACATAACTGAGCTTCCCTTTTTTTAAATTCTATGGGCAATATTAGCTTGCACTTTGTCTTTGCTGGTTTGTCACACAAACAGTGCTGTGTTTTGCCTTCATGTGCTGCCAATGGGGCATGATGCTCCTGTCCAGTCAGTGACCCATTCATCCTCACAGTTGAGGCAACAACAAGCGGTAATTTCACTTTAAGATTACAGCTTCATGGTGCTCTGGCTTGCAATGAAGAAAATGGTCTCCTGTCATTGCTATGGTGACCCTGCAAGCAAGAGCGGCCTATTGACTAGCCAGGATTTTGTTAACACCAACATTGGGGTACTTTACAAAGTGCTTGCCAAGACAGACAACGTCTTTTCGAGACATTATGTAACAACACGGATGAGCCTTTTTGCCGTCTCTATTTTCACAGTCAACATTTCCCGTTGTTGATTTAATCAAACCACATGACTTTGCCTTTCAAGTCGGCAGCAACTTCAGATGGCGCAGTACTTTTTTTTAACATTAAATCAACTTGAAAAATGACAAATTTGACTGCAGCTCAGTTGCAAAAGTCTTAATTCTCTGAATTTTGTGGCCAGTGTACACACCAGACACACAAAGCTCATTCAATTAAGTCATGAAATCAGGATGCACAAACCGTTGAATACTTAACATTCTATTGAATTATTTCCTTGTCTGTTATGAAGTAAAATACTATACCGTGCTATTTTGCTGTTGTTGTTTTTTTTCTTGCCGTGTTAAGAGGATCGACGAGATGAATAGCATTTCCATTCATTTTAACTCGTTTGGAATACAAATTTTTTGGATCACGAGCATGATCATGGAACAGGCCCCACTATGCTGTAGAATTGTTAATGTGCAACATAATCCCTTTATGGATTATCTGTGGTTTATTTGGACTTCAAAACAATTTTCCCGTGGGAAATGAATAGAAATAAATCAAGTCAGTCAAAGCGCCAACATAAAAAATAAATAAATAAATAAACTCCCCATGGAATGTTTTTAGTAACATTTCAACAACTGTGACTGTTACACAAATGTAATTCTAACAAAGGCATAAGAGGATGTGTTCCGTCAAACTTTTTTTCCCCCAATTTCTACTGGTTAGGCACTGCAAATCAAATAAAGTTTTCACTTTTCAAAGCTTTTCATTTTGAAGTCTTGCTAAAAAGAAAAAAAGCCAAAGAAAAAGCTCAAATTATGTTGATGGAAGCTGTGAAACTTTCAATCTTGGTTAAATTGTGTACTTTAAAACAAAAAAAGGCTGCAATATATTTTTTACTTGTGCTTCATAGGAAAAACAGGACACATCATTTTCCTGGGACACATTGTAACATTTCCCTCAGACACAACTATCAGGAAATAAACATACTTGTCTGGCTAACCACAGGAAAAACAATCTTTTTTTTTTTTATATGCTCTTTTTCCAACTTCGCCCTTCACTATCAGAAGTCAGTGAGTTCACCTCAAAGGCAACATCATCCATTTATTGTGACTCGCCGCCTCATGTCCAAGGCAAAAGCCAATCTTGCTTCTGACATTTCCCTATTGTCTTCGTGACACACACTTGAGCTGTTACATAAGCGCAGTGTTGCTTTGTGGGGCCGCACGAGTGAAGCTGCGTCCAATGCGATACTTGTTATACAATATAGTTACGATGATGAGGTGGTTAGGGGGGGGGCAGAGGTTGCCTGAGGCGGAGGTCATCATCCCATAAGCTCTTGTTGCATCACACACGGTGCTGTCGTTGCAAATGTGTTTAACAAACAGATGGACAATCACAAACACCGTCAGCTTTATAGGTGTCGTATAAAGGTTCATTACGCTGAACAACGAGCAGCGCCATTCTTTATGTCCTCCCTGATTACGAGGGAGGTCTGAACACTTCATTTCAATATTGTGAACTTTACGCTCTGCTCCTGACACAGGCGTTTGCTCAGATAAGCTTTTTATTTGAACAAACGTGTCTGTTGCTTACACCTGCGCATGCTCACGGTGAAGGTGCTTACGTAATGTGTTTGATAGACAAATCATCGAAGACTGTTACCAAGAAAACGCAGCCACCCAGCCATTTTTTTGGTCCTCATTCCACTTGTGGGAGAGCTGGAGCATATCCTAGCTTGTTTTGGGGCATGAACATACCCTGGACTGGTCGCCAGTGAACTGCAAGGGTACACTAGAGGTGTGTCTGAAAATTTGCGTGACTGAAAACTACAAATGACAGGTTGTCCCCTTCAAAATAATCCATCTGAACTTTAACGCGCCTTCATACACACCTGGAAGTATTCAATGTCCTTCTCGGTCAGGAACTGTCAGATGCACAGGGCATTGTGAGCTGGCATGTTGTCATTATGAAATAGCCACGAGCTGTCCTGCCAGAACTCTTGCCTCTCCTTGCACACCGAATGTCCCAGGATTTCTTTGTGGACAGGCTTGAAGGGAAAACATTTGTATCTCATGTTGAGTCGAAAGCTAAAGAATAAAAATGTGTCTTCAAACGAGTTTTAAAAGCGGACAGAGATGAAGCTTGCCTAACATTTAATGAAAGCTCATTGCATAAGGAGGGACCGGCAACAGAAAAGGCGCGACCCCCCCTGAGGCTGGGCTTAGTCCTCGGTACCTCCAGCAGCATATGATCCTTTGGCAACACTAGTCCTGATAATATTACTTGATCTACAAATATTGCCGCCTAATTGGCAGCAGGTGTAAAATGGTGGCAATCAGGTTTGAAGCGAAGAATGGAATTGGAAGCGTTAGCGGAGTAGACAAACAAATCACGTTACCGAGTTACAGAAAATAAATAGATTGCGCTGATAATTTTGAGGCAGACGTGAACCATATAAAAGCCAAGTTTTGATTGAATTCCAAGTGTGTCGTAATTGGATGCATCTGCCAATCTTGCGCATTATTTTGTTTACAAAGCCAAAGAATTTGCTCAGGGAGAGGCCACCACAAAATTTCCCACTACGCACAAATGAATCAGTTGCATGACTCCTTCTTGTGACTCGCTCCAACTCAGTCCTTAGATCATTCACACATGCCAAAAGTGAAATGCTGAATGGATGTCACTATAATGTTTGTTTCAGGCATTTAAAAAATGATAACAATCAGAAAAGAGCCCTTCTTCCCATTGCTTCTTATTTTTCTTTTGCACTATAACCCGTGATGCAAGTATGTTGTTTGTTTCCTGGCATTATGCAACAAATAATAAACAGCTAACAATTCACGTCCTAAGGTGATTTCTTTGACCTATTTCCCCAGGCGGTGAATTTCTGGCAGGTGCTTGTAATGAATGACGAGCACACTGATCGTCGATACTTGCTGTACTTCCTGTTGGGCTGGGGTCTTCCCGCCCTCGTTATCATCATCCTGGTCATTGTGCTGCTCGGAGGCTTTGACTGGAGCATCCACGCCGTCTACGGATTGGTGCAAGGGGATGTGTGAGTAGGCGCTGGGTGTGTGTGTGTGTGTGTGTGTGGTTTTTTTTAAGTGCCGAAACTTGTTTTCTCAAGTAAACACCTGATCTGGAGACATCATGTAAGGCGATTGCTCAGCCAATCAAATGAATGAACGTAGGAATGAGTCAGTCATTTGCATGCATCGCCTGACGGAGAAACTTGAGTCTTCACCTCAGAGTTGGAAGTTCACCACCGGCAAAACAAATTTGAAACCTGGCCCCTCGGTGTGTTTGTTGGTGTGAGCTATAAATAACATCTTAATTTCTATAAGTAGAAACAACGTTAATCCTTAAAACAAACCAATGTGCTCACATGGAAAAGCACCTTTTCTATGGCTGGTATTGTATGTGTTGTGCACATAGTATGAAAGTCAAACACTACTAAAGTTTGGACCCTGAAATCACTTCTAAAATTAACTGGCGGCCTTAGGTGTGTCTGTTATCCTTGGGGCCGCTGTGCACGCCAGCTTCCTGTGGGCGGGAAAGTGCCCGTGATACAGCGGGTGCATAGATGCAACATTTGCAGATACAGAGGACTATTCAACGTGCCCAGAAAAAAAACTTGGCCTTCTTCTTTTGCGGGAAGGAGCCAGCATTCATCATAATATCCCGTTGCTTTCACCGTCACCACTGGGATGCTGATACCTTCGAAGACACAACATTAGGTACATCTGCCACTCGCAGTTGAGGTTTACTGTCAAACAAAATGTCAAGCAAAGTGAATTAAACATTAGGTATTTAAAACAACCATGTAACTTTTCCTTATACAAACGTACGTTTAATGCTAAGGCAAACAAATCAATGTGGTGACATTATAATTTTTGTTGTATATACAGACGATATAACAATACACACAGGCGTATGTTTTTTATCGTGCGTAATATTACTGCAGAGAGACATTCTTCATCATCTCTCTTCATGCCTCTATCTTACTGCAGCCCAGACCAAACTAAACTTGTTTATGATTTCATTCAGCGTACCCGATGAAGAGGTCAATCAGTGTCGATTATTTACGCTACACAGAACAGTATCTGATAGTTTTTGTTTTTAAACATTTGCAAATGCTTGGAAACTTTCAATGGAAATGAATAAGAATAAATTTAAAGTAGTGTAGTGGTGCAAATTACTGTCTTTCATGTACATAAATGGCTCGCTGTCAGTGCCTCGATCGACTGCCTGTCCGAAGCATGCGTAAAAACAATGAGTGGGTTGCGTCAGGAAGGACGTCGGCCGTCACTGCGCCATACAAATCGGCAACAATTTATTGATTGATTTATTTATTTTTTAGCAGCAGGACCAGGAATGAACAGAACCTCACTTTTGGCCTGAGAAAGCATTCATAACCTTTCCTATTTCCTACAAGCGTGCTTGTTTTTTATTTCCTGATCCCCAGCCTGAAGTCAGTCAATAGACTTATGAGTAATGTGCTTTCGGCTTTCTTATGAGATTTTCACGACATTAAGCTACTCCCCCCTCTGCACTCCACCCTTCCACAAGGCCACTACAGGACAAATATCCATATTAGAGAGCCTGTTTACACTCTCACAGTCCATCTATGTGATGCAATTGTCTATTTGGCATACCACATGCCATGTTATGGCTACTACTGTGCCAAATAGTTCTCTCTGTAGTCACTGGATCTGGATTCCACTCTCCCACCACATTTGTGAAATAGACTGCCACATGGGTGTTTTGGTGCTTGCTTGGCTCTTACAGTTTTGTAATAGGAAGGTGCGGATTTTCCCAGATTCAGCTGGGAAAAGTGATGCTGCGATGGAACCGAGACAGGGAGGATCGTGAAAACAATCACATCAAGAGAACGGCCTGATGACCGTTTTCTGAGACACACCTGCCATTATCCACCGCCGATGTTATGCTGCAGCCAAAACGTGGTATAATTGTTGAGCATTGTACTCCCCGAATGTAGGACACGAGATATAATATATGAACAGAAGAGGTTGTTTTATCCATTACACTGAAAGCCCCAAGCAACATGGCTGATGCAATATTTTATGAGTGCGGTCCAAGATAACCTGACCTGCTTAGTGGTGTCATGACATCACATGATGTATCTTTTTTGGCGTTTTACTTCCTGTCTTTCTCTAATTTTCCTTCACGTGTGCTTAGGTGCTTCATCCCAAATATCTACGCTGCTCTGTGCACCGCTGTGCTGGTGCCGCTCATCTGCCTAGTTGTCGTACTGGTCGTCTTCATCCACGCCTACAAAGTCTCCCAGCAGTGGAAGGCATACGATGACATCTATCGCGGACGCACAAACAGCACAGGTGTTGTTGTGAACATGCAAGAATATAGTTCTGATATAATGCTGCAACTTTCTGGATCTGCAAATTTATTTCTGCTAGACATGCATTTAATTACTTTTTAGATGCTTAGTGAGTTATTTGCCATGTGGCCCCATATTGAACTTCCACTCATACGTATGAGTGATTGTGAGACTGATAACACGATATTTGACACTCTTAGTCATATCTGAAACCTTGCGACACAAATGAGTCACATGACGCTGAGGAATTTGGATATTTTCGCTTTGGGGTGTACTCACTTTTGTTGTCCACAGTGTAGGCAAAAATGTAGAGCACTGTCATAATAATTTTTGATTTTTCATCACTGTTAGATTTTATTTCATTTTGCCTTTTTTTTTTTTTTAAATTGGTTTTTACAGCAGGTTTGTTTGTATTTGTTCATTTCTTTTTTCAAAATGTTTTCGTTTTAGTATCGTTTTCATTAGTTTTAATATTCGTTTCAGTTTTTTTTTAGATATATTTAGTATTTATTGAGTTCAAGATTTAAAAAAAACACTGTAACCAAATATACAATTCTCAGACAATTTACATTCCTTCTTCTGTAGCTAGGGACGTAAAGCAATCCTGAAATAAATACATTTGAAATAAACCCCGAGAGTTTGCTATAATTGCAGTTAGTTTTATAAACCACCATCAGCAGAATGTCATGTGTTGCGTGAGGAAGGCAGAACTAGAGCGTGATAGGAACCAGAAGCGTGAACAACAGCTAAAGAAAAGCAAATTGTTGAGTGTGCGACGCCTGAGAGCAAAGCACAAGCAGGCACAATCGGGAATGTTTCGTTTTTCATGCCGCGTTGAAAAACATCTCCCAACGTTTGACTTCAACCACAAAGCGATGAGATAATCTTGAGGCTAATCTGTGTGAGAGTGCAGCATGCGGGGCCGCACGTACAAACTCAGACGGAACACGTGAGACTGTCGACGTCACTGAAATGCGGGTTCTTGCACTTTTGTTCAGACCTAAATAGACAGTATGAAAAAAAGCACCTCCGAGCATATGGATTATCTAACAATGGTCTTTATTTGGAGCAAAGCCTTTTCAGAACACCCACTGGCTCCACAAGGTGTGTTTACATGACAAGATGTCCCTTTCAGCTGATTAAATATCTGGTATTGCAGTCTTAGGCCGGTGCGGTGTTCCCTCCCTGCACTTTGATCACTGATTGGTGAGGAATGTTAGCACACACAAACGAGATGGGTGAGGTTTGCTTGCATAGCGCTATTATTAATTTTTTTATTTTTTTTTATTTATTTTTTTTTTATCCAGTCTTCGGATTATTGCATTAGTATTCCGTTTTCTCTTGAAGCCTCGTGATGTGCCGCTTTGTAAAGCAAACACTTGTTTATCTGCGGTCAGTATTCGGGTTAAGGTCAAAATTACAATTTCGGAGTCATTCCGAGTACTTGAGCGGAGAAAGCTACCCACCTCATTTAGCCACGTGCATGTCGTGTATCTTCATGAACGACCAATCAGCAGCTAGTGTCAGATGGCGGAGGATTTTGCCGAACATTCTGCCACGCTATAGTCGTTCATTTCCCGTTCACAAACGAGAATGTAAGAGAACGTGATGTCATTTCCCGTTCACAAACGATTCAATGAGTGGGGGGGGGGGGGGTTTCAGTGGTAAGGCGAACGATTTGGTGAGCAAATCTTTTGAACGATTCTTTTTGCTAAACTGATTCTAATGATTCAATTCACTTAATACAACTGCCCTGCCTGTCACTAATTGAAACGACGATGCTTTGACAACTTCATGATACGTATTATACGTCATCCTTGCTGTTTGCCACACCGCACATATAAGCATACACATTTTATAAACCCAAATAAGGGCATATTTGGGTTATTTTTACATGGCTTTTAAAACACTGAATAATGCAAATATTCATGTTTTAAAAAGTTTATTGATTGCGTGTAAAGTCATGTAGTCAATGTCATTGTTCCCACGCTGAACCGTACATATTGTATATTTGCTAAGACTACCTGATGATGCTTGATAGGTTTGAAGGGAGGTTATGGGGTTAAATCAGCACTCCTGGCATTTCCCTTGTGTCTTTCAATTACAGCACAGCCTTAGTAACAAAATATGCAGTGTGGATGCAAAAACAGTGCCGCTATGCGTGCGGGTTGACGTGCGCGACTTCATGCTCGATCCAACTGCTTGTTGTTACAGCTGTCGACCTCTGTGAGACAAGCCATGTCAGCATCGGCCACTCTTGCTACTCAACTGTTTTGGTTGAACCCACTCTCTCTTCTCGGTTTATCCTCTCACAGCAGGACGCCCGCCCGATTCCATGTAAAGCGGCGGCCGTCCTGCGGAGAGAAGCAGCTCGTCTGATAGGTCATGAGCAGGCTCGTGCCATCGGGGGTTCAGGTGTTTATTTCTTATGTCAGCCAGACGGAATCATACTCAACCTCCGTGTCTGCCGAGCAATAAGACTGACCTCGGTCAGCATGAATGTGCATTCACTGCGTAGGCAACAATATTTTCCCATTTGACCTGAAAAGCTTTGCTGAATAATATTGATGCTACACTGGCATGTGATCAGAAGAATAAGATTTGGGTCCCCCTGGGTCACGCATTTAACATCCTCTACCACTTTATTTCAACACTTCTCTTTTTGAATGTTAATGAAAACGATCTCAGTACATTATATGACATGTTGCAAGTGTGGCATGTGGTAAACCTTTCAACTCAAGCTTAAGTCTCTAAATATGTTCCCAGAAGGGCTAATATTGATTCTAGAGTATTTAGTTGTGTTTACAAACTTTACAGCACATCAAAAACAATATTATTTGCAAGATTTGATGGTATTATTCTCTATTATCTTGTGTTTTAGTGGTGCAATGATTAGTTGATTAATTATCAAATTAATTGATAACACTGGTCAACTATTTTTTCTACATTTTTAATCAGAGATGCAGTTAAACTTTCTGTCCTTGTTTTTTTTTTCTTCTGGCACATCAGGTTCAGATAATATGATCAAAATAATAATAATATATTATATTATTCTTAATGTAATATAGTATATAGTATTAGTAGTATTTATGAATTCAGGATTTTTCTGAAACTTTATACCTATAAATTATAATAAAAAATATAAATAAAAAGATAAAAAAAGAGCACAAAAATCCATATTGCGTGAGCTTTTTTAGGTCAAACTTTAAAAAAGTCTCAAGTGGTGCTAGGAAAAAACATTTCTTAAATCAGCGTAGAAAGTACATCGAGGGACACGTAAAGCCATCTTAACTAATATGTGTTATTATTTTTAGGGCTTGGTTTAAAAAATCAATATATCCATTTAAATTGATTTTGATTTTCCTTTTCAAAGCCCGATATCGATTCATTAAAACATATATCGATACTTTTAATAACGTCTTTTTTTCCCCCATCATTTTACATGACATTACGTGAGATATTGTCACGGCGCAAAAGTATGATATGTAAACAAAATGGTGGAAGCCAACAAGAATGAAGGCAAAGGTATTTATGGATTTGATCAGGTCATGTTAAATGAATCGTACATGATTAATGTTACTGCATTGGCTTCAATTCTTAATATAAATACTAATATTTTTACTAATGCACCAAGTTACAGCAAGCGGTTTGTACTAATTGCAGCATTGGTTCGACTGAGAAGGCCTTCCATACGAAAGTAAAATTGGTACTGCATGAAATCAGCCCTTGCGCCCTTGTGTATAGAATCGATTTTGGAAATTTGAATTGATACCCAGTCTAATTTATTTTTATTTTTTTTTTTATAATCTATTAATCAGTTACAGTTCTTGTGTCATTTAAAATTGTCCAAATGCTCAGAATTTTATTTTTATTTCATAAATATACTAAATATTCTCAGATTTCTCTAGTGCAGCAGATTGATCCAACTAAAATGTTTCAAACATCTGCTTTTACTTTGCAAAAGATTTTTTTGCCTCCTTTGTGACATTTTACTGAGCAAACCAAAAACTGAATTATAATTAAATTGTGATTGCGTATTCTGCACTGTCAATTTTAAATCATGTAAAACTGTTGAATAAAGTAAATTAAAATGTGTTCTTTTTACCCAGTTCATCTATTAATTGCCAAAATAAGTGACAGATTAATTGATTCTTAAAATATTTTTTAGTTGTAGCCCAATTGTATTTTCTGTAAATACACACAATACTAGCCGATTCCCAATCATGAAGACCCAAGTGAAGGAGTCAGTACTTTTGCAGCGTGACTGCTACTTGGCTTTCTTTTTTTCTTCCTTCTCAGCTTTGGAATGTGCTTACATGGTTGGAAAACTCAAAAGTGGGGCGGGAGGGAGAGCGGGGGGGGGTATGTCGAGACATATGAGGGAGAGGAGGAAGAGTGAGGTGGAGCTAGAGTAAGAGACAGAACGTCCTGAGACAAGTGATGGTGTGGAAGGAGCCAGCCAGACAGTCAGACAGGAAAGGGAAGGGAAGGGAAGTTTGCGCTGGGATACGGAGCACGAGCAGATCGAGAAAGAAGTTGACGAGGTGGTGGAAGTGGCACCCAAGTGAAACGTGGGCCCCGTGTTTCAACCCTACTTGTGAAGTGAAGTGTACAGTCTGTCCTGCACACGGGTTAGTGACGCAGCAGCCAATTTGGATGTGTTGCAAGGTTGCTTTCAAATCCACACTCTTAGCTTCACGTAGGCTTATCTGAGCTGTTGCAATACGTTCACAGCGTCACAGGATTAAGAGGAATGAATATTTTCCCACCCCATTAAAAAGAGGCCTTCTTATTAATGATGCTTTTAGAAGTGCGTCTTTTCAAGATGTTGCAATTAGCTCGATGCAATACTGTTAAATCGCAAACACGGTTTGTCTTATCATCAGCACTTGACAAACTCCCTGCACACCCAAAAAAAGTAAAATAAAATAATATATAAAAAAAAAAGAGGCAGCGGTTTCTTCAGTAGCGCCCAATTCAGAAACACATTCATAAAAAAAGCGCATGGGACCTCACCTTTTGTCTTCCAAACATTTGACTGAGCCCAGTTTCAAGCTAGTGAGCTGGACGATGCAAAAAAAAAAAAGAATTCCAATGAACTTTGTCCATGAGCTAAAAATGAATACCTACAGAATTTTAGTGCAAATCCAAATAAAGACACTTAAATTGCACAATCACGCACTTCTTCCTATGGGAAAAATGAAGTTAAGGCTTGTCTCGTCTTCCGTCCAACTTACATTTTCTGCATTTATACTAAAGTGTCAAATATGTTCTGTATTCAGTTCTCCACGTTAGACTGCATGAAATGTCTTCATATTTTTTTCTCTCTTTGTGTTCCAGAGGTGCCGCTGGTCCTCTACCTATTCCTGCTCGTCTCTCTGGTGTGGTTGTGGGCGGGACTTCATATGGGCTACAAGCACATGTGGATGCTTGTCCTCTACATCATCTCCAACTGCTTGCTGGTGAGATCATTAGCCTACTGAATTAGCTAATATTTGTGTAGCTGTTCATTTATTGACTCAAATATTGTGAAGAGTTGTGAATGTTGGTCTTTGTAGAGCATTATGGTCAAGTAACCCCGAGGCAAACGTCAACTCCCGGAGGCACCCCAAGCCTCTCATGAAAATAGATTCTTAAAATTTTTGGGGCGTTTAAAGCCGTTATTATTCATTTCGTATGAGTTTACGTGCTTAAAAAAACATGACACTGTTTGTTTTGATCATTTCGACATTGCCTTCTCATGCATTGGACTATTCCATCTTCTTATTGCATGTTTGATTCAAAATTATTGGTGAGCCAGATGCAGTCGTGTTGAAATAAAGAGGGCCGCGTTTTCATCACCAAGATGCGTTACAGTGGTAAATTATATTCAATGTTAAGTTTCCTATCAATTACAGTAACCAGCATATAATAACACAAAATTTGGGCTGGGTATCGATTCAAATTTCCAAAGTCGATTTGATTCATTACACAAGGGCCTAATTCGATTCAGTTTTCGATTCACAATTCATTTTATTGGTTTTCCATTCAATCAAAGAGTTCACGCAGTACCAGTTTAACTTTTATATGGAAGGAATTCACTGAAAAAACAATGCTGAAATTAGTACAAACTTGCTGTAACTTGGTGCATTCGTAAAAATGTTCATTTTTACATTAAGAATTTAAGCCAATGCAGTTACATTAATCATGTACGTTTTATTTAACATGACCTGATCAAAACAATAAATACATCTGCCTTCCCTGCTTCCGCCGTTTTTTCTTAATGCGCTACTTTTGGGTGGTAAGATCTCGCTTGACACGTGAAGTCATGTAAATATATGGGGAAAAAGACGTGATTAAAAGTATTGATATTTGGTTTTATGAATCGATATCGGGCTATGAAAAGGAAAATGGATGAAAATTGATTTACCGATTTATTTATTTTTAATCCCAGCCCTACACTAAATACTATATGTCACATTTTGTGTATTATGAAGGAATTTGAGTTGTGCAGACCGGAACGCAATCCCAATCCCAATTTTTCATTGTGTGCGGACTTGAGCAGTTCTGTGAAAATACTAAATAGTATTGGACTTGGAAAGTCCTTTAATTTCCCTTTTTTTTTTAAATAGCACATAGATATATTGCTCTGCAACGACCTCCTTGGAAGAATAATGTGTATCCACTTTTATAAATAAGAGACCCTTGTCCAGTCTGACTGTTTGTGTTTCTCTTTTCGTCACTGCGGTGTAGACGTAATGCGCCTGTAAAAGTGTGTGGTAGGGCTTGGTGATATGTGGCATATATGTGTAAAAGACAACAACGTGGCACTAAAGTCAATTTATTTTTGTTGGAACCAACGCATGATAATGAGCAATGATGTCAAAGCCAACAGACAATGTTGAGCTTCAAGACAGCCAATGTGATCGGTGACATCATGCCATCGGTTCTTTGTGGCCAATAGCGTAACCATGCTCCTGAAAGTCAAAGGTCGGTGTTTGCCAGGAAAAAACAGGACATTTTTACTAGTCTTGGAGCACTCATGTGACATTCCACAACAGAAACGATGTCACATTTTTGAAGAGGTTTGCGCCGCCATTCTGTCCCGGTTTTCCAACATCTGTACACTTTTAAAACTAATAGTATAGTGTCCACTGAATAGAGGGGAAAAAATATATCAAAAACTATTACTAGTATCATATTAAAGAGTGTTATTTTTCTGGGTATATTTTTTTTTTGACGGCTGGAATAGATTAATGGTCGGTCTCTAAATTCCAACGGGGAAAAGTAATTTAAGATACCATATCTGAAGGCCCCATTATTTGTTTATAAATGCGTCGTCTTCTATTAGAACTAGAACGTCCCTGCATGACAATGAGTTTTGTAATACAGAAAATCTAATCTTGATGGTAATTGCAAAGACAGCTGTACAAATTATGGAGTCATCAACATAAGAAGGAAAAGAGGAGAATAACAAACACTGTCCTGTCTTAGATCCGGGCTGTTGTTTTTCTTCAGCATCGTGCTGGGAATTTTCCGTCTTAAAAAGCTTCCGTGTTTACGCTCGGTGCTGTGGATGTGCATTTGGGGCACGTACCTTTGAGCAGTTTCTTACTTGGTGCCAATAAAAAGCTACAGGTTACTGCGCAGAACTACGTTTGTGTTTGTGCGGCTGTGTTGTCAGCCGGGTGTGACTCTTTTGTCAGTCAGAAACCTCAAAGCTTGCGTGTCACTCTTTTTCTCTTCACTCCCTCGATCCATCTCAATTATTGCTCCACACCTGTGACACAACGGACTGAAATGAGGAGACACTAACCCAATCCTCGCATCCATTCCCCGTCCTAAGCGCTTGCTGACTCAACTCATTGTACCCTCGCAACCAATTGTTCATGTCTGCCGGGCTGCAAGCTGGCTGCTTTACAATTCAATTTCACCTCTCTTTTCACATTCATTCAACTTTTGTCCTCCTTCTAATAATAGAACGAGTGTTATCTGTGTGCTGAGAGAGGAAAAGCATTGTACGCGGTTCAAATTGAATTCACTTCAACGTCAGCGATTAATTTTAATTAGCTTGTTTTGTGAGGTGTTGCCAGGGAAAAAGAAGGTGCGCAGAGTGATGTTTGGGCGTGTTCTTTACGATCGTGTTGAAGCATTTCAAATGTCAAATAACATGCCTTCTACTATGCTTCATCCACATCACCTACTTGTGGCCACTCCCCCCTTTCGTTCATACTCGCATTTCCACCACCGTCCGTCCATCTCTCTTTTGTTCTGTTTGGCCTTCTCTAAGCGCATGTTCTCTCCACTGATCAGGGTACGCTTACATAACAAGCCTCTCTCTATTGGCTGCATACGCTGCTAATGATGATGAGCACCCATGTTGCTTTTATGTCCGTGGAGCTGCGTTCATGGTTGCTGTCCTGCAAACATTGACACGTGGTTGCAGGCATCAAGCAAACGTAGGATTGTAGTTTGCCTTGAATATCATAAACCCATGAACACTTTTGGGTGTCCTTTATATTCTATCCTACTAGAAAGCAACAAAACTAGGGCTGTCAATGTTAAAGCATTCACTCTGAAGATTAATCTAATAACATTTAACGCAGTTAACTCAGTTTTTCTAAAGATGTCTCTGTTTAGATCGTATTGTTACGGCCCTTGGCTAGGGCCCACCTACGAGGCCACGCCCCTCATGTCTTGCGTTAACTCTTCCACCCTTTCGTACTAAAGTAAATGGACTAGTATCCTGCCTCTTCCTCATCGTTGGCCTGCTTTCCTGCTCGTTCGTTATCGGTGGACTGCTTTCCCGCTCGTTCCTCGTTGGTGGACTGCTTTCCCGCTCGTTACTAATGGACCGCCCTATCAACGAGCACCACCTGTGCAGCTGGGACCAATAAAAGGACCTCGGTTCTGCTGCTCAGGGCGGCTGGGACTTAAGAGTTCCGTTCGCCTCGCTCGCGCTATTTATGTCTCTTGCATGGACTTTTGTAAATTTTGGAGACACTTGTTAGTGTTTACTTGTACACATTTGTGAAGGTGGTTAATACCTTTTGGTTAAGCTCATTTGTTCAAAACCTACCTCTTTTCTTCACTAAAAATAAATTGTAAACTCTCTCCAAACCTTTTTACAACGTGGTCTACGTTACTTCCCTCCTTCCCTAGCAGAGCCGGTCGTAACACGTATCACAAGGACCAAAGAACGCTATTAGAATAGATTTTACATTAATGTCAAAATAAATACATTTCTGTTACAAGATTCACAAAAAATAGTAGTTGAAAAATGTGATTAATCGCAGTTAATTATGGAAATATTTTATGATTAATTAGTTGAACAGCACTGACCATAACAAAAAAAGTTAAAGCCTACTAGAACATCTGAAATGTATTTAAATTTAATCAGAGGCACTTTCAATGGTGGCAGTTGTGTGCTGACGTCTATTTATTACAACTTGTAATGTTAAAAGAACAACAAACAATGGAAAACCGAAATCGCTGCTGATACTTTTTGAAAACCACAGGGAAGGTCACCTGTATGCATTCACATTCACACTTTACTGCTCCCCCCCTTCAAGCATTTCATCTACGTCTGCGGTTTCAGACATCACCCGGTGATAGGTGTCGTGAAATACAAGATGGCCTCGCGGTATTTGGCGCCCCTGTGTTTTGGGGTAATTCACATCCTGGCACTGTTTGATCAGGAAGGTTTGATAATGCTGCAGAAGTGGTTGAAGCACAAATACCAGGGCGCCAATGATGTCATGTCCCAAGGATGACGTCATCCTCCATTAGCACTGCTTGAACCGATGCTTATTTCTGTGAACCTCTTATGATGCATGTAAAGTTTACACCCAAAAAAAAAAACTGTCGGAAACAGAAGTTATATGACGCAATATGAATTAATTGATGTCAATTAAATGTTTTTCCTCCCTCACCTGCTTCACAGGGGCTGTATGTGTTTGCAGTCTACTTTGTCATGCACAACCAGCTGTGTTGGCCCGCTAAAGCCACTTACAACGTGGAAATGAGTGGCCAGGACAGTCCAGACTCCGCCTATCAGGGAGGGGGCCCTACCACTGTTGGGGCTGACATCAACAAATCAACACAAAACCTCATCAGCGCTATGGAAGAGGTAACACACCAAGGGGGCACACGTTCTAAGGTTTTGAAATATTAGGCTTGCCACCATACGGCGCTTGAATCTCAATTTTGCACTTGCCAGTCATAGAAGGAACAATGGCCATTTCAAGAAAAATGAATATTAATTTTGCAGAATATTGAATTGTATGTAGTCTTACAGATTTGAACACCAAATTTTTGTGGGCCCTCAATAACTTTCAGTCTAAAATATTTGGTCAAGGTTCGGAACTGTACAGTTCAGGGATTCACTTGTAGACCTAAATTGCTCATGAAATGTGTCTGCAGCTTTGTGACGGGTTCTGGAAAAAGAAAAATAGTATGTAATGAACTTCCTGTTTCGGATGAATTTATTCGTTGGTTCTGACTGTATTGTCCTGCCCCAAAAAAAGTTCAACGTGTCATCAATTCATCCTAACGATTACAGCTTATTCTCATAAATCCTCCTGTATATTTGTAATTTTACCACAAAATCACATAAAGACGTGATTCACCTAGTATCACAAAAAGTCATCATTAATTAGTATGACTCTTGACGGAAACTGATGGATTCCTCTTAAATCTTTTCACAGAATAGTGACCGCTCCTACTCTCCCTCTTCTCTTGCCCCGGTTATCCCCATTGTTCCCAGGCCTTCATTCCCATGTCTCCTGGTGTCCATTGCCGCTCCTACTTCACATATTTCTCACATCAGCTGAGTGCGCTGTACTCCGCAGGGAACATTTATGCCACACTCCGATTCACGTTATGTAACAATCTTGCTGCGTAAACAGCCAAATGGTCATTGTCCACTCGTCTTGTGCAACCTCACTCTTACGAGCAGTTGGCAGTGCCATGCGACGTTGTTGCGTTTGAGCCAGTGTACACACAAAGGCGCACATCACTCTTAATACTGGCTCTGGATCCTCAAGACAGCCTCTGGAGGATGCCCTAGAAGGAAGAGTGAGCGAGTTAGAAGTCCCTCCGCTCACGGGGAATCCTCTAATCTTATTTTATTCATGAGAGCACACTCCTGCCTCTCCGGGATTTATCTCGAGAGCGATAAGAGCCCCACACCACTTGGCAAGACTATGAGTGCTTACAGGTATTTCTAATCTCGGAAAGAAATTGGAGCGAAATTATAACACGCAAAAAAAATGGTCTCAGTCCCATCTTGAATATCATTTGTCTGTCCTGCTGGGAAGTCAACACAGGAGCCCTGTGTTTTTCTCCTGTCGTTGTGTGCAAGTATATCATTTTTGCCATGGTCTGATTTTGAAGTGGAAACCCGACCAAACCGGCGCAAGTAGAAACTATGCAATGGAAACGCCGTAAATAAGAAAAATCATTGCGTTATCGACTTCCATCTCCAGCACGCCTCATCAATCCTGTTCCTTGACTGCCGGCCGGCGTCCTGTCTGTTTTCCTTCTCAACCTGCTGCAACACACCTGATTCAAATGATCAGGATTGTTATTTAGCTTCAGCAGACCTTGCTGATCATTGCATCATTTGAACATACCTGTTGCAGCAGGGTGAGACGGAGACCAGGCAGGACACAAACACTCGAGGAATAGGATTGAGGACCCCTGATCTACAGTAGTGAGGATAAAAGCAGGTGTTCTTCGAATTCCAAAATTAACAATTCCTAAAAACAACAAATTTCATCCGGATCACTGTGACATAGTTGAACAAAATCATCCTGAATTGGATTTTAATGGATGTCATATGTCTGACAAATTTGGTCGTGATTGGCTGCACCCTGAATATCGGATCATTTCTTTACAACCTCATGAATAATTGTGAGCAAAATATATTGAGTTTATCGTAGCCTTTCTGAGTTTCTCACCGACACGGTACAAAAGATAAGTACTGGAGAAAATGTAAATGAAGTCGGGGTCCAGAACGGCTTAAGACGCTGTCCTCCATATTGGACACTCGGATGGAGCAGACAATGGAGTCAGACGAGTTTATGGAAGGCTGTAAAAGTCAAGCTGGGTATTCTCTTAAATGAGAGAGTTCTTGTCAAGACCTCCCATTGATTGGCAACATGTCCAGGGTGTCGACTATACTATAATAGTAAATAAATGGGTTGATTCTTGTTAAAACTCAGATCTACTTTTCCTGGATGTACACAAAAAAAATTTGGTTGAAAGCTGGTGAATCAATATATTCATATTAATGCAAAAAACTAAACAGGCAAACCTAAACCAATACAAACTTGGCTAAAGGTGTAAAGGATTCCAGTACAAGTCCTTTATGACTTGTCTGTTTTGTCTTGTGCTTGAGTTATTAGCTGGCTGTTTAACTCCCTAAAACTCAAACACCCACGTGACCTCCCATTCACCCCATGAACTCACTACGACCTTGTTCTTAACCTTTTGGGGTGCTTGAACGATGTGCACTCTGGCTGACCCAAACTCATCACAGAACCATGACGGCGCCACTGACACAATGTGCGCGAGGATAACGATCAAAATGGACTTTCCTCAGCCCCACCCTGTATTTGTGTTATGTTCCTATTTTCTGTTTGTGAGATAAAGATCCTACCAAAAAAAATGTAGATTTATAAAAACGTGCCCGATGACTTTTTGTCAGGTGTCAGCAGACTGGGAGCGTGCGTCGCTGAGGACCAGTATTCAGCCCATGAGCGGTTTCAAGCCCAGTCCAGTGATGGGGACGTACGACCCCGCTGACGGTGGCTTCATCAACGCCGACCTGGTCACCGCCGACGAGGAGTCCCAGGAATTTGATGACCTCATATTTGCCTTAAAAACTGGTGAGGACCCCCAAAGCGCAGATGTGAAAAAAAGCTAAAAGTAAAAAAAAAGATTTTTAAAAAGTACAAAGCAAACAACAATAAGCGCAAAATAAGTCAGATGCACTGTAGAATATGCAATAATTCTTTAGATCAATGAGTCTCCATTTCTTTTTTTAACACCAAATGCCACCTCAAAAATACATGGCTTCATGACTAACATTTTTTTCCTGAAAAATATGTTTTAGCTCACCACTGTCACAACAATACATGAAGACAAACAATACATATAGTAAATATAACACATTTCACAACAGCTGGAGAAAATATGCTTTAATTTGAAATGAAAATGAATAAACTAAATATCTGTCTTGGACACATCACAGTTTAGCTATTTATTGAAATGAGTCTTAAAACACAGAAAATTAAATGGAAAAAAATACAACTATTTTGTGATAACAATTTCTATTTTCAAGAAGTTCTGTTATCCCCAGGATATCATCATCCCCATCGCTCTCCTCCCGTCTTTATTTCAAAAACGGTGGGAGATGCAGAGACTTGTTTTTCCAGTGTCAAGTCAACAACGACCAGTGGAAGAACTACACAGTGGCAGCGAGCCAGTCCGCAGAGCGCGTTATATTTGATCTATGTGCATTTTTTATTTTAACAATGCTCACCTGCGCATCACTTGTGTGTGCTCCTTAACAAAATGTAACATATATGGCTTATTGAACTCCATCACCACACACACACGCACACACACGTAGACTGCAGTCAAGTGACGAAATGGAGTTTTCAGAACTGTTCAATTATCCGATTAAAGCTCAGTGCTACTGAGTTGCAACGCCGTCAGGCAACATTCTCAACATCATATCAAACCTACGAAGTATAAAATAGTGACTTCGCTATGATTCATCTTTTCGTGTAAGCATCTCTTCCTGGTTTCTATTTCATTTCAGCGTAATCTCAGTGTGTCATTTACCGAGAACAAACCGGTTTGCTGTGACTGTGCCTCCAAGTGCTTTAAAGCAATGCTTTCACATAGGAGCGTATTCAGCCCATCGTTTCTCTCTAAAACAATATCTTCACCTGGACAAACATCTCACGTATGAATTTGACAATTTACGTATGACCGTCACTATAGTTTTCAACGCTGTACCGCTGCACCGCATCATGCTGCGAGGTGTTTCTAATAGTTTGGCTGTCATTTACCTTCAGTACATGTTTGACACTTGTCAGTCAGAGTGGTTTCCGTTGGAGTCATGAGTGCAATTCTTTCCACAAATGCTATTGTTGAATTAAGGAATTGACTCCCACAATCCTCACATTGAACTCCAAACAGAAATAGACTTCTGTGCTGACTATCCATCCATTATCTGTACCGCTTGTCCTCACAAGGGTCACGGGTGGTGCTGTAGCCTATCCCAGCGGTCTTCAGCCAGTAGGCGGGGGACACCTTGAACTGGTTGCCAGCCAATGGCAGGGCCTGTGCTGACCTTGTCAGTCATTTTTTCCTTTTTTTTTTTTTTTATTTTTTTTTAACAGAAATCTTTTATTGAATACTCAATTGTGTATTTATTACCAATTTCCTTTCAGGGTTGGCCAGCATTTTGAGGAGGTGAGGCAAAAATCAAATGAACCCAGAACGTGGGTAGGTCACTCTGATAAGTAGAAAATGGATAAATATTTGGATTACTTGAAGTCAGTAATTTAAGTGGGCTGATACGCAGCGCTACAGCGTAACGTATATGTAAATAAAGTTGGATGTAAATAAAACATTTTCTGGTCCGTCTTCATCATCCGCCAGTGACCTGGCTACTCGTTTGTCAGTCCATCCGTTGGAAGTCTGTCTGTCCATTAGTTGATTCGGACCGGTCCGTCAGTCCGACAGAATGCTGAATGAACACAACCCCATCTCAGAATTATATTTACTTGCTAATATATGGTGCTGAGAAACCTTCATTGTATGACACAGCACACGTCTCTGGTGTTAGCGGCTAACTGCTAGCAGCGAGCACCCGCCTGGCAACAGCATCTAACGGCTGTCGCCTTGCTTTGCTTTTTTTTTTTTTGCTTTTTCAGTGATCATGTGGGCTAATTCAATTTTGTAATTCACTCCCCCCATATTTAAAGGAAGGGATGTGCTTTAAATTGCACTTTGACATCTTTTTCATTCATGGTCCATGTATAAAAGAAGAAGGTATCTTGCGTTATATTGCACTAAAAGTTGTGTTCATAAAATCTAAGAGCTACTACACGAACTTGTGTGTTGAAGCCCAACTGAGCGCTGGACACCTCCCCCTGTGACTTTCGACCTCTCCCCTCCGCCACATGTCACAGTGAACTTTTCACCCGCCCCAAGACCAGTAGAGCGAGGCAGTCGACTGGAAAAATAATTGTCTAATCACAATTACATAAGTGGGCGAGGCCGAAATGCAGCGCAGTAATGAGGCTCTTCACACACTTCATTGGCTCGTGAAGCATTAAACACGTTTGTCTAGTCAGCATATGGGCTGATTATTAACATGCTGCTTTTACTGTGAAAGCAAAGCATTTTCTTATCATCTGCCTGACACGCACACACACAGCATGGGGTGTGAGTTTGTCCCATGCTTAAAGAATGCTTACACTTCTCATTTCAGTTGACGGACAGACAGCTGTCAATCACCCTCAGATTTCTTGAAAATTTTCTCAATTATTAAATTGTACAGGATGCGAGAGCTTTACGTAGGGGGACGCGTCCATCAATCAGTGGTGGACTTTTGAACAGGTGAATCGATTTACTTTGAGTACCTTTTGCGTCGAATTTGACCAGATTTGAATTGACAGGAATGAAAAATACCATAAATAACATTTCACCCTGAAAATTGATGGCTTTTCTCCAAGTGGCCCAAAATACACGAAAATGAAAAGATTTGTATAACATGGAATTCTTTTGTGCAGGTGTTACAAAGCTTATGTACAACAAATCAGTTTCATTTGACAAAATGGATTTTAGATTTACCAGTAAATAAAAGAAAGTTGCGAAATTTCACATTGTGAACCTGTACATGCATTTTTCTCTAATAAATTTAAAATGCTCAGTGCCCACAACTATGGTGTTGATTTGCCTTCGAAGAGTTAATTGACTGCCAAGTCTCATATGACTCGTCTCCACACAGCTACGGCGAAACCTCAAAATGTCAGTGGCCCGTACGGGGATCGAACCCGCGACCTTGGCGTTATTAGCACCACGCTCTAACCAACTGAGCTAACCGGCCACGTGTCGAGGGTGTCAAAGAACTATCCGAATATGATCAGAAACATACTGAAAAGTGCTGTTTCAGTAGTGTGGGTACTTGCGTTTCAGGACTGTAAATGAGTGAATTTTAGTAGTGTGTGCAAGTAAAACGTTATTGTGTCAGAGTCTTTTGTGCGATAGGCATTTAAGTAGTGTGTATGACGATGTTTAAGTAAAAAAAGAATAAGAATTCAGTTAGTTTGTGTGAAAGCTTTTCAGTGTCGCGGTTCACTGCATATCTGTTGTGTGTTTGTATGTGTGTGTGAGTGTGCGCGTGTGCCTGTGAGAGACCAAAAACTTCTTGAGAGTTTTGCGGACTGCAGTACTGCTTTTGAAAATGTTTCAGTAGTGTGCATGGAAGATTTTAGTAGGGTATTTGAGTGTTTTTCTGTTGTATTTGAACATGAATGTTTAAGTAGTAAGAGTGCCATGAAAAATTATTTGCCCTCTTCTAAAATTCTAGTTTTGTATTTTTCCAGTTTCCTCAGTTTACATTCATGTTTAAGCTCATCAAACAAATGTAGAGGTCAGAAAATGATAAGTAAACTTAAAATGTAGTTTTAAAATGGTTATTTGATTCATTAAAGAAAAAAACTATTTAAAGCTGGCTTACCCTTTGTGAAACCTTGAATTTACTGTGGCTGATCACATTTTTCACGTAATTTTATGGTCTGGGGTTGCTCTGTTAGTTCAGGACCTGGATCACTTGCTGTCATTGATGGAACTGTGACTTCTGCTCTTTACCAGAAAATCTTGAGGAAGAATGTCTGGCTGTTTGTGACCTCAAGTTGAAGCGCATTTGGGTTCTGCAACACAATAACAATCGACACACACACACACACAGCAAGTCATCTTGTGACTGTCTTAAAAATGCAAAATGGAGGTTTTGGTGTGGCCTAGTCGCAGTCCCGACATAAGAGCGTTTCAGTCATGTATTCTAGTATACCTCTTATCTGATAAGGCAGAGATTAAATCACTAATGTCTTACATAATTACATGGCACACTACTAATGTGGCTGCCAGGATGGCCGAGTGGTCTAAGGCGCCGCGTTCAGGACCCAGTCTCCCCAGGAGGCCTGGGTTCGAATCTCGAAGTTTTGGCTGCCAGGATGGCCGAGTGGTCTAAGGTGCCGTGTTCAGGACCCAGTCTCCCTAGGAGGCCTGGGTTCGAATCTTGAATTTCCCCATTGTGGGACTAATAAAGGGAATATTATTATTATTATTATTATTATTATTATTATTAACAAGCGTGTCTGTTTTTGTTTCAGGGAGCGGTCTTAATGTGAGTGACAATGAGTCCATCCCAGGCAGCCACGACGGGGGCAGTGTCAGCAGCTCCCAAATTGTGGAGCTGCGAAGGATCCCCATCGCCGACACACACCTCTAACACCTCACGTCCTCATAGCACAACACAGTATTTTTTATACCACGATGATTTGCACTAAAATGTGGACTAGAACATTTTCATCAAGAGCTTTGATATGATTTGTACTGCTTTTATATGGATGTATGAACCTTTATCAGAATGTTGTACTAAATTAATGGATGCAGTTTGACTGGGTGGAAATTTGGGAATTTTTGTAGCGATCTTCTAAATGTGATAGAGCTTGTTTAACAGTTTTTAATAAATATTATTCCATCTATTTTAATTGTGGATGTTTTTTTTGTTATGGATTTTCTAGAAATGTATCAATATTTCTGGAAAAACTGAAATTTATTTTATGCATTGTTGAGTTATTAAGAAAAGCAGGTAATAAACCGTCATATAAAGCTTTCAGTTCATCTGCTTCAACTCATGAAGTTCCATGAACTTTTTTTTTTTTACAACAAAAGCCTGTGATATTGACTTTAATTTTGTTTAATGTTTTTATGTTTATAAAAACAAACACATTTCCTCTTCCTGCACCGTCTTGATTTTATGAATTTGTGGATTACCGGGATTGTCAATTATTTTATTTAATTTCAATTTATTACGATACTCATAATGAACAATTTTGCCAATGTTGGTGAGGTGTCGCGGCACTTCTAAATTAAACCTGTTCGTCACGTGAGAAGAAAAAAAAAAACAACGCTTTAAAAACGACTTTAGAACAACAAAAATTTTAAATTAAAAAAAAAAAACTTCAGAGTCTGGTAGTAAGTTATGAAATATGTTACTATGAGACCAGTTACTACTTGTATCCTATCTCGCCTTTTTTTTGTGTAATTTCCCGATATTGAATCACGTATCGATAAATGCGCACTTCAGATTACTCGATACATGCGTCAAAGTCTTGGCACGTTTTGACCCATCACTCTCTTTCTGTCCTATTCGCTTCATTGTTTGTTTGCTGTCTTTTGTCACATTCCCAAATTAAGTCATGGTGAGTCTTATTCCGGTGTTTGTAACTTTGAATCTTGCTTTTGGATTTTGTTGATTTGTTTTTGATTTTATTCCTCGCGCATGTGTGCGTTTACTTTCCTGTTTTGTTCTTTTGCAATTGAATTCCCATTTTGAGTGTAATCCTCCCCGCTTCCATGCTTTTGAGCCCTCAATCATGCATATTTGTGACAATTATAAAATATGCATCGTTCATTAATCGCAGCTATCAATTGTTAGTTGCTAAATGTTGCCATATGGCGGTTTGCCGTGTTTGTTAGCATTAAGCTAAGCGGAGTTAGCAAGCTTTGTGCTGGTTTTCAATACTTGTGTAATTCTCTTTGTTTTATATTTACTTTGAGAACAAACTACAACTGGGAGTGGCATTGCAGCCTTCTTTTTTTGTTCAATATTTGCCAAACTGCTTCCAAATATGACGCGAGTTGAAATGAGTTCTCTGCCGCTCCAAAGCGACTCAAATTTGCGCTTGCAAGTCAAGAGCAAAAATGTGGCCAAATGATGTTTTGTATGGCAACAAACTTTGGTTTATGCTTACTTGAATTCTGAGGCTCCTGTGTATTTAAAATATGTCTCTGATAACATAATACATATTTCTTGTTTTTTTTAGCTCTAATCAGCTGATGGATTCTGGCAATGTCACAGATAAACACGGCGGAGTGTGTTATTTGAAGAAGTGCAGAAACAAATATTAGAATTGTCCCCTTTCCATGTGCTCATGACTTCATTCTCCTTCCTGAGGGTGAACAAGGATAAAACTGGAGGAGCAGGAAGAATACTCTTATCTATTATCGAGGGAGGGCTGGGGGTACATTTCCTAACCAGATGCATGACTGCCTTTTTGAAGACGGAAAAAATATGCGCCTGCCCACAAATAGCAAAAGCGATGTATAACTGACGCTCATTGAAATGCATTGGGAATTTTAGTCTACTTTTTTAACCGAAGTCGCAATTTGCACTTATAGGCATTTTCATGCAGGTATTAATTCAACAATAAATCGAATTTTAGTGGTGCATAACTGTACTGAGTTCTGTTTCAAAAATGTTGCGGTGAGAGATGTTTTCAATGTTCTGTGCCTCCGATGTCATTGAAAATGGTGAACAACATCTGTGTGAAGGCTTCCGGCATTCATTCACACAATAACAATATTACATAACATTTCTTTAATCATGTCTTACATTTATCATACAATGGATTGCCGTCAGATAATATAATCCATTTGCGAAATATATCGTTTTTAATAGCACTGGAATGTCCACCTTCCAGCGAGACGTATTCACGCTGTTATTTTTCAGAAGAGCGGAGCAAAACGCAGCTGAAGATCTCATAAAGATAGTCGACTCTTCATTTCAAATGTGATGATTGACTTGAATTTGATAAGCTGTCGCAAGCGCGGCCTCCACGCCAGTTAAGGTTACATCATTCGCTGTGATGTGCACGTTGTTATTTCACTCTGACAGTCGGCTGTTTGATAAGGACACTGGGACTCATGAATTTTTTTTTTTAATGCAGAGGCTTCATCTTGGTTAGAATCAAATGGATACTCTGTGTTTTCCTTATGCTTTGCTTTTTCAAAACAGCATTGTTATCGTTGAACAGGCAGAATCTGAGCTCTTTCTTGCACGTTGATAGGTTGACGCCAATCTGCACTGTCATGACGACAAAAACAAGATCATATCACATTTGAAATGCAACCGATGGGTGTGAGCGTGTGAAACGTGATCATCATCTATTGTTGTCGTCATAATGTAAGGAAACCAAGTCATGTCCCTTTTGAGTCAAAGCTTTTGCTGCAAAGGGAGCCACGGTTTGACCTAATTTGACATTCTTTGAATCAATGCACCAGAGAATAATGCTCTCTTTGATTCATCCTGTTTGTTCTGTTTTGGCATCCCCCAACGTGACCTTCTGCAGAGAACATTGTGTGCAGCAGCAATAGCAGCAAACTCAATAACAGAGTGGTCAGTCTGGAGCTGTATCACTCAATCCGCACCCTGTGACATCCATCCGTGAGTTGAAAAGTTGCACAAACCGGATTTGACCAATAGGAGACTCACATCCAAATATGCAAGGTAAGCATCATCTATACTTAGCCTTTTTTTAACTAAGACGAGAGAAACTCTGACAAATGACTTCACTGATAGCGTGTTAAAATCTTCCAGAAAGTGCTGAAAGCTACGGAGGATTTGTCAATCCGTGTATTACGCACATGACGCTTGTACTCAAACCACATTCCCCATGCTGCTGACACTTTTGTCTAACGGGCGAAAAAAAGAAGAAAAAAATAAAGGCCTCAAATGCTTCATTCGGTGAAAAAAGAGAGACAAAATTTGCACTTTATTCCATATTTGTTTTCCCGCTTTCTCCGGCGAGGTAACTCGAGCCAGACCCACATCCGTGCCGCCAGGTTGTAGAGCAGGACTGCCATCCCGCCGTTTTATTTGAGGCTGCTGAAAGGTGACGTGGCCTTTTGGCTCTTTAGCGTGCACTCAATCCAAAGGCCAGGAAGATAAAAATGGAGCTGCGCTCGGTCCGACACTTGCAGCAGCACCAACACAAATGTTAGACGACAACAATAAGAGCAAAAATATTTGCTCCTATGAAACGAGAGGTCGAGATATTTAACAAGGCAAGGGATAATTGATTTACAAAATCATGCAATGTCTGATCACTATTGTGTGAGAGAAATTCTCCATAAAGTTTGAGAAGCCTTGCTTGAGAAGCATGCGGACGGTGCATGTTGTCGCCTCTCTCACCTCTCACTCAACTCTGAGCTGAAACACGAATCTGCAAAGTGAAAGGCAACGCTCTCGGCCTAAGCAAACAGCCTTCTAGGGGACGGGGGATAATAGACACATCAAGTCAGCAACGACACACACACACACACACACACATTTGATTGTGTAGATGGCAGCTCCACTATACACAGTGAGCCCAGTGTGGAGTCCTATGTGTATTCTGCTCATGCTTACGTGTATGTCCAAGCAAATCCCGGGATGTTCTTGCTTTTCACTGCATGTACATCCTAAATGGATGGCATGCATGAATGAATGCTACCGCCGTATACACGTTGCACCCAAGTGTCGGACAGTTGACACGGAACGCTCCTTGCTGATATTTTTAACCCCCGCTGAAGCTTGGAATAGTTGTGTAAGTTGTTGAACCATCAACTTTGAGTTTTTTACGTCAGAGAGGCTTTTTCGTGCCACAAAGTCTCATTTGGTCTTTTCCCAACACGCCCTTGAGCAAGTAATCGCCGCCGCGACGCTCATCATCACGGTCGTCAGCGATGAACGTCACTGCGGTCTCGTTGGATTTGCATCGATCGATGATTCTGTCTTTAGAAATCCTCATTACAGACTTATATAAGCGGCCATTATCAAACATAGAGCACAGGACGGACAACGACGTTGCAAAAGCAAGCGTAGGTTTGCTGGTGCGGCGATAAAGAGAGAGCAACAGTGTTGAGCTCAGTGGGAAGTCATGTGACCTTTCCCAAATGATGTCACGAGTGACCCATCAGCGAAAGAAAGTCACCACAGCACACAGGCTGTTTGTGTGTGAGCACAACCACATGAAACCAGTTCAATCCTGCAGCACTTAGAGACCTAATCATGTCAAACTGCACACTAGCAGTCATTGTTGTGCGCCAGATTATATTGGGAGAGCAAAGGCGCTACATGGACCACCTCCTCGATGAGCAATAGATCTGTGTCATCATTTTATCATGCTTTCTTAATGTCTGTGTCTCAACAGTCAACAGAAGTGACAAAATGGCCGCCCCTTGAGATGGCTAAAAACACGTGGATTTTGTTGCTTAACTCGTGTTCCACAATAACATTGTTAATATTCATCAGAATGCCATGTTTGGACTTTTCACATTACATCCTTTTAAATTACAAGTATTTTCAAATACTGTGATCTAATAAGAGACATGACACTTGCAGATTGCATGCAGTACTCACTAAGGCGGCGATCGCTCAGATCGTTCATCTGGAAGGAAGCAAAGAGAGTGAGAAATCCTGAGTTATTTTCACACAATGAAGACACTCATCCAAAATCCAGTAGTCATCCAAGTGAGTCACAGAACTGGAGTAGACCGGCCTTGGTCAGCCTTGATGACACCGACATTCGCGACTAAACACAAGAGAAGTGTCATGTAGCGTGTCTTTTAGTCTATTTTGTATCCTGACGTCACTCACGTCTGCGTTTTGCGCATCACTTCTTTTAGCTCATTTGTGACTTTCATTAAATTGTCACTGGACACGACAATTGACACAACAAAAACCGTCGCTAGGCAACAAGTTGTACGCAGCAACAAGCTTTCAAATGCGTTTGTGTGCATGTATGCGCTTCGTGCCTTGACTCTGTTTGTGTGAGTGTGTGTGTGTGTGTGCGTGTTAGCCACCTGGTCATGTCTTTGCTTTCAGCATAGCAGACAGCAGCTGTGCAGACGGAGCAGGCTTGGTGTCGGTCCAGCCCAAAGGAGCAAAGGTTGACGATGAGGCGGGAATTGCCCACTGGTCCACTCCGGTTTGGAGAGGTGGAAAATTGGGGAACACGAGACGCAAGCGTCTGAGCTTATCTGGCTACGAAATGAAGGAGGAGAAATTTGTTATCCAGACAAGTCAGCAGTGAGGATTTAAAGTAATGTTGTGCTACACTAGCAGCTAAGCTCTCATTAAAAATACAAGTATAGAATGATGCAGAGTGTATACGTGTTGATGTGCTCCATGGAACTTCCATGGAAAAGTTTTATCCAGAGCTTCAATTTAACTGTTGCATTCAGTTGTCCAATACCGTTGTTGCATTTTCAGATCCAAACGATGCTCGTATGCAGATTGACTTCAACTTATTGCACTAAGTGGATCAAACGGTGGCAGTTGGACCTGGACTTTGTCACATTTGAGGTATGCACAAGGCCATCGTGTTATGTTATTTTGGAAGTGGGTTATCACCTTGAGGCGGCTACGGGAATCTGGGTTAGTGAGGGCCGCTCCATGTGAGGTGCTTTGGAATTTGGTGTGATGCTTTATAGAGCTCACAGGCCTCACATAAATGTTGACTTCTTGATCTCGTGAACACAAGAAAGGAAGAGTGTGCAGAATTTGATTCGAAGCTTCATTGAGCTGCAGTGTGTGGACTGGAAGAATAACTTACCAAAAAGGCTTTTAAAATAGAATCGAATAGAATAGTGTCCGGTGGTGTAGTGGTAAATTCTCCAGGTCATGAGCTTTGAACCAAGAACAATCAGACCTGTGAGGCGCAACCATGAGGTGACTGCGCCGCCAGTGTTAAGATCACCCATTCATCCATTTTCTACACCGTTCATTGTCGTCTGCGGTGAGCTGGAGCCTATCCCAGTAAACTGGATGAAAGTACACCCTTAGACTGGTTTCCAGCCAATCACAGGACGCATCTAGACAAACAACCATTTGCACTCACAATCACAATTATGGACAATTAAATGTCTTTAATTAATTAACCTAATGGGTGTTTTCTCAAGACCAGAAAGCCAGTCATGAGATTCAAACCCAGAACCTCAGAACTGTGAGGCATACGTTCTATCCACTCTCTCACTGTGTTGCTACGGTACATTAGTGTACTGCTCATGTTTGAACAAAATCCTTGCAGCCAGTCAATTGTGTAGTCTGCATGGAAGGAATGCACATGTAATAAGGCACAGACGCAGTTGAGTGGAGCAAAAGTATTAAATGTGCAGACATCTGAAGGTTGGCAGGGTTTGCCCGGAGATCGGGCTTCTGCACACCGGCTGTATGAAGTAGACGGCTAACATATCAGTGAGGCGTGACTGGAAAGCGCAGATCCCCACGCCGCCCACCCTTGTCGCACCTGTTGTTTTTCAGGAGGGCGCTCAAAGCGTGTGGTGGGGGTTGGGGTGGTCTTTGCAGCCTGTGACTCAGTAGAATGCGAGCGGGTATGTCAGCAAAGAGGCTGTGAGTCAGCCCGAGCTATAAAAAGGAAGCTGAGGGTAAAATAAGACGAGTAGTGAAACAGCAAACCTTGGTCTGGTATGGGGAGCGCAACGTAAGGTGACCAAGGACTTTTGGCAATCAGTGTGGCAGAGGGTGGACGAAGGAAGATTGCATAAATGCTCATCTAGTGACAACTTGCATAACCTTCCAACACTTCTCGGCAACATTTACGTTACTGGCGCAACAATCATGTGAACCATCTCCTTTTGCAGAATCACACCTTGACCCCGCCCCCACTGCCAAATCCTGCGTGACATAACCCAAAAGAATGTGTCTCTCCACCGGGCCTCCCCAAATAAAACTGACATGCACAATTTGGGGAGCATCTCCCTCCTTCTCTTCTGGCCTTACTTAATAAGACCATTTTACAAGGCAGACTTTGGTCTAGAGACACTGCAGGATTTTTCTGTGTCACAGATTGAACAGGATATTTTATATTCATAAAGAATAACGTTTTGCTGTAACACCAGAGTTTCCTCTCTGGGGGTCAAGAAAGATTTTTTTTTTTAAATGTACATGGAACATTGTGCTGGGGACAAGACGTGACTTTGAGGCCCTCACTTCACGCACATAGTGAAAGCATAGTTTGAAGGTTGAGGTGAGAGTTCAGGCCCGACGGATTGAGTTCAGTGCAGTTGTGTGTGTGTGTGCGCTTCAGAGTGGCACGCCAAGCATGCATGAACGCTGGTATAATAGTGATGAGGGTCCGAGGCTATCAGGTGTCTCTCCATGCTAAAGTCAGAGCCAAGCAACAACCTTCCAAAGCCCCACCGAGGATATTTTCGAAGCTCTTCAATTGGCAGCAATGCATTACGCTAATAAGTCGACTGCGCCGCGACATTTTCCTTCGTAAACGGTTGCACTTTGATCCTGCGAGATGAAGAAAGACGACTGTGGCTGAGATTTACAAGAGGAATCTGACATGTCTCAATAATGAGTCACTGATAGAAAGTGAATCATATATATTTGTCTATCAATCTTTGGGAGTGACAGGAAGAATTAAATGGCAGAAAGTAAATAATTGTCACAAGTATCCACTTTTTGTGACATTTGGTTTATTGGTATGCTGTCGCTGCTGTGAGATTTATTTTTGAATGAAAAGTAGGTTCCTTGGTTCAGTATCGTTTGGGAAGCACGACAGTGATCTTGAATGTCAACACTGGCGCGTTAAGGACACGTTAAATCCAACGTAAACCAACACGGATGCCGGTGCAAGCGACTAAAACCAGTGCGATGTGATCGCACAAGCTGCTGTTGATATGTCACAGTGCAAAAATGAATGTGTCATTTTGAGTCATACAGGAAGCACAAATAGGACGATTTTTTAAATTTGTGTCTTTGCCATCCACAGCGGCATGTTGAGTGTAAACAACTTGTGTCCGCTGGCAAGGTCGAAAAACAGCGTCGCTTTCAGCAGCAGCAGCCTGGCGCAGAAGTGCCTAGAACTGGAATGAAGCAGCTGCTTCGGCAGAAGGGGGGGAAAAAACTCTCCCCACACTTCTCTGCCTCTTCTTCTGCAGCCCCTTTTTGTCTTTGTGTCTGCTGAAGAATACTGGCTTTGTAACACAGCACGGAAGCTGCTGCGTGAGCGTGCACTTTACATGTGTCGATATGTTTTGTGCTTTCACTCAGAGATGATGTGCATGAATCATTTCACGTGACTTCCTTGAGGGTGTAAACATGAAAAAAAACTCACTGAAGATGAAAATTTAGAGAGCAAAACCAGAAGAAAATAGGGTAAGTATGTCATGAATGTGGGCCAGAACATTAGGTAGACTTGCACGATCCAATTGCGGTCGATGCATGCATTTGAATAATCTACACTGACTAGAATAAATGCTACGAACAGAAGTGAAATATTTCGGGATTTCATTTGTTGATGATTATTACTTCCAGCGAAAGGAAATGAACAAAAAAGTCACAATCTATCAGAATTTGCCAAAGTTAACCCAATTGGGGTCGAAAATTAACCAATCCACTACTTGGGTTAATTTGTCTCTCTTGCTGTTTTGTTTTTTTTTTTTGCACCCAATCTCCAAATAAAATGTTCATTATTTCAACCCGCTTCTATGCTGATAACCTGTTAACCTGATAACCCATTCCTTGATAGCTTCAACTCACCAGTATGGGTACTTTTTACTCCTGGTGCTTGACCCAACGTGCTTGGTATTAACAACCTAGGATTAGCTTCTTGCCTTTTAGACCCAATCATGGGTTACAGACGTCACCCCATTTGGATTCATTTGAACCCAGCAGTTTTCAAAGTGTATCTGCCCTGTGATTGGCTGATGACCAGGGTGTAACCCGCCTCCAGCCCCCACATCCTACCGAGTACAAATGCTGTAGAAAATGGATGGAATGTGCAGCGTTTAAAATGCAGGCTCGACTTCATTACAATTGTGCAGGGGTACCTAATAAAGTGGTCATCATTGGTCACTTCAAATTACAGCTGTGTTTGTTTCAAAGGACGTGCATGCAGTGGCTGTTCTGTGTGCTTGTGGGGTGTGTGTGTGTGTATTGCTATGATGTCACAATGATGTCATACTGAGCTCTGGAGTGGATTGTGGGTTGTGGAATTATCTCGTGTGAGGAAACAGCTGAGACCCGTGTGGCGTCAGCATTTATGAGCAACGCTCGCTTACATGCTCGATGCTGACAATAATCCCCTCCTCCGTTCATTTTGCCCTTTAGGGGTCAGACACCCACAAAGGGTCCCCCACTCCCAACCCACTAAAAAGTCAAAAGGCGGAGACGGCGGGGGTTACAAGTGACACAACCGCTGAGTCATCAGTAATCTAGTGAAGCTAACACTCCCCCCCCCAAAAAAAAAAGAATTTTTGTTCAGGCACGTAGCACACGAGGGATCAACCGTCCTGCTCCAGTTATGCAACAGCTAAGGGCTTTCTTCCTCTCACTTCTTTTTTTCCTCTCTCTCTGCTCAATCTGCAGCGGACGTCTCGCACGACAATCCCAAGCAAGGTTATTATACTTTGGGACTTTAAATCCATGTTCAATTTATTTCATTTTGAGTTTTTTTTTTTTAAATTGAGTCAGTTTTAATTTGTTTTCAGAGTGGCTTTGTTAGGTTTAGTGTTTTCAAAAACAGTTTAGTTTAGTTTTAGTATTAGTTTTCACTTTTAAAGAAGTTTTACTTGTGTAGAATATTGGAAACACACCATGATAAATATTGTTTAGTAGAAATTAAACAAAAATATTTTGGTCATGCAGGGTGCAGTTTATCAGTCCACTGACATTGAATTAAAATAAGCTCAGGGCGTAATACTAAAGTTAGGTGCATGCACGCACCCATGCCTCGTTTGCCAATTAAATTGCCAACTTCTAAAGTGAATTTGTGGCTTGAATTTTTGTTGAGAAGTTTTAAACCCAGTTGTACAGCATGAAATAAAAAAGCAAAAGCGCGTTTTGCCAAATGTGCATTTTGAGCTGTGTTAAATGACATAAGCAGCCGAAACCACACGAAAACTCGTCTCCACGGACTTTTTTTTATTTTTATTGGCTGAAGCTTGATGATGTCGCTTCTTTGTGATAAACATTAAGAGGACTACAACTCCCAGACGACAGTTCCACTTTCTGTTCTTTCTCTTCTGGAGCTTCAAGGAACCAAAGTTAGGTTACTTGAAAACATTTACTTTAAAATTCTGTGAATAACACGCACCCATGTGTGAAGCATATTAAGTTATGTTGGGTAAAACATGCGCTATAAATCAGAGATTCTATTTTTCTTTCAACAATTCCTAGGTACTGTCTAGGTACCCGTGAACAATTTTCGTCCCTTAAGCGAGCTCTTACCCGACTCCCAATTTTTTTTTTAGAGTGTTTCTAAGTCACGTGCGACTTGGATCAAAATGGATGGATGGTAATTTGTTTACTGAAAACTTTATTGCCGTCAGCCTTTGTTTGAGCATATGGCAACACAATGAAACTTAGAATTGAATTTCATGTAAATATCTCATAAAACAATGTTAAAACATACACTGTAAACAAAATGTAAAAAAAAAACTCACCTCGTTCATTACAGCAAGGGCAGTTAATATCTTGCTTTAACAGACATTGTTATACTTTTCATGGCCTCTAGAGGCGCTGTTATACTGATATCAGGAATGCAGTCAGGCAACATGTGCTTTCTATACATGACCCACATTGGTGGAAGTTCAATAGTATATAGGAGCTTTGTATGGCTAAAAAAATAAATAAAAGGCAACAGACATCATGTCGAATGGTCATTTAGAACAAAATGTTTATTCAAATCAAAAAAGGGAAGAACTAGACAAAAAAATGAAATCATTCAGAACTTAGCATATTCATAGAATATCCATACATCGTCACGATTAACAGAAGAAAACACAAATATAGAAACGGAGAATGAAGAAAGTTCAGCGAGTGGTATTGCACTTTGTTTCTAAAATGTTTCAGACATCATCTCCCCGATCTGTTTGTCCTCTGAACATTTCAGTTCCTGCTTTTTTTTTTTTTTTTTTTTTTTTTTTTTTAAAATCAGCTTAATCTTACTTTTGGACTTACTCAAACCGGTGGACTCGTGCGGAATCGACCGGCGTGGAGCAAATATGTCAGCTTATTCATCATTGTGAAACATAAGAGCGTCAAACAAATACAACAGAAGAGGGGGAAAAAAAGGTGGAAGAGAAGGCAGTTTTACATCTTCGTCAGAGGAGGAGGGCTGATCAACAGCCTGAGAGACCGCATGGGTTGTCTGTTTGTTAAACTACACTAATGCCCTCTGATAAGTGGAAAAAAAATTATGCGGCCTCTCTCGGCTGTCTTGTCTTGCCTCTAAAAAGGACTCGTTTTTCCCTTTTTGTCCTTTTGAATGGGATTGAAAACATACAAGCGAACGAAAAAGTAACAAGAATCAACGAGAGGCCCAAAAAAAAAAAAAAAGTATTTTCTGTGTCAAGGCCACAAAGATAAGATCACTTGAATGATCTGCAGTTTGTCACTCGTCGTCAGAAGAGTTCTCGTTGTCGGCTGGATCTCCACACATGCACACATACTCACACGCCACATAATGTAAACTAATCTTTCAAGATTAAATAATGCATCCACGTCCTACACAACATTGCTTAGCTGAAACGTGATCAGTACCATTTTTTTTTTCATCCAGACCTTCACCATGTAATGCTTTTTTTTTTTTTTTTTTAAATAAAAAAAAGTGCTGCGCATCCTATTTCCTGACAAACCGATTATCACTGCAGCTGGCCTATTGTGTTGAATGAGTGAGAAAACCAATGTAGTACTCATGTCAACCTACGACTACTTGTTCTGACCAGACTGCGCAATTAGGTTTGCTTCTCCAGACTAGAAGCGGCGTCAGTGCTCATCTTTTTTTTTTTTTTTTTTTTTTTTTTTTTAAATCAAGCATTCTGGCATCACTGGTCTGAGAAACTGAGCAAATGCAGCAGGACAAAAGGGAATGTGTCTACAAAAGCTGCCTAGCTCATGTCGTTTGTCTAAATCGTTTTGGTAGCATGAAACAAACTGAACTCTTCATTATTCTTAACAGTGCAATTAAAACAACTTTTTTTTCCTGCTAGTTTTCACACTGCTTTAACACACGAAACAGTGCTTTTTGGGCACTAAGAGAACGAGAAAAAGGGGCAGCAGACATACATTAAGGGAAAAAAGTCTCCATGTTTTTAGTAGCAAAATGAGGCCTGCAAAGCCCCGCTCCAAACTCCCTCCACACACATACACACAAATAATTCTATGATCGGATCGAACAAAAGGAGAGAAGCCATACGGGATCCAAGCAACGTCTTGAAAGAGCTTCTAGTTAGACAAAAGTGTGCTGCGGTTGTTGGTGTTAAAAAAACTAAAATAAAATAGCCCGGTTGTTGTAAATCACTCAGGAAATGTCAAAGAAAAATGTGAAACAGCTTTAAAGGAAAACAAAATCAGTGCATTGTTCTTTTTCAGCCTTGCATCTCCCACAGTCTGGAAAAGCAAGCGGTTAAACAGAGCCACTCGAGTCAAGTCACAAAGAAAGATGTGCAAAACAAAATCCCAAAAAATGAGGCAGGAGGACTTTTTGCTCTGTCGGTGGCGCTCTCGTCGAGGGTGACCGCATCTTGGGTGATGGCGTTGGTTTTCTTTTTCTAATGCGGCCTGGACGTGACTGGTGAAGCCCCGTGTCCTTTATGTGCCACACCTTCAGACTCTCCCTCGCTCCTGTCGGCTCGCCATACAGATGGAAAATGTCTGTATGCAGACCACCCCCCAGCAAGCGAGTGAGCCACCAAAACGGTGACTTCTCCTTTTGTGTCATTGAAGGAACATATTTGTCCAATCCCAAGTCAGTCTTTGTTGGTTAGTTCCTTCCGATTTCTCTCTTGGCGTCAGAGACGCCATTTTAGGAGAAGAATGAACAACGTGGAGCCTTGTAGCATGCAGGTTTCTTTGGGTTCCCGAGTCAGCCAAGGGAATTTTAGGACGACATCTCAGCGTGATGGACAGGAGTCGGGCCTGCTCACTTCTGGACGGTCGGCGTGATCGGGGTTAGGATCCACCTGGGGAGCAGGAAAAATAGTCATTATTATTATATCAAATACCACCCAGAGTTATAATTACTTTAGATTTTTCAGGATACTTAGTTTTTAATTTCATTTTGACTTTTGATTTTTTTTTTAATTCATTTAGTTTTGAACAAACTTGTTAGTTTTTAATATTTCCCAAATGCTTTGGTTTTTATTGGTTTTAGTGTTATTATTTAAGTATTGCGTAATAAAGTACACAACAATTCTCAAAAGACTGTCTATGGGTGAAGCAGTGAAATCCAACCGTTGCTGGACATTTCAGAGGGCGGCCATTTTGACACTTTATGTCGACTGAAAATGACGTCACAGTTGCTCAAGGCTCAGCTCACGACCAATCATGGCTCAGCTTCAGAAACAGGTGAGTCGTGATTGGCCATTACCTGAGCAACTATGATGTCATCAATTAATTAATCAAAAAGTCATGTTTAGACTAGTGGAGGTGACACACAGACCATATTAAAACAAATAATTTTGGGGAGTTGATTTCTGCTTTGAAAAAAGAAAAAGGGGAAAAATATTCAAATAAATGATTCAATTAAAATGAATTGAGGATTGAAACATTTTAAGTACTTTCTTTTTTGAAAACAAAAACATGTGGAAGATAAATGCAAATTGTTGTATTTAAAAATTAAATACAGAATTGTACTTAAGAATGCAGCGTACATAAAAAGTACACTATGCTGAATTTTTGTTTAAAGAGGTTGATTCATTCATGATTCCATTTCATGTTGAAAATATTATTTGCAGCCAATTCAGTGACTCTTTTGCGTACCGCTAGAGGGAGCCTGTGTACCACTAGTGGTAAACTTTACGAATCACTGTATTATGCAGTAATTAATTTATTTGTATAAACAATTGTAAAAAAATAAAACAAAAAGACGTGTCCATAAAAATTATCACGCTTTCTCTCTGACGCCACATAAACGTCCGCATTCACTTATTGACAGCTGACACGAGATCATTCATTTACTTTTTGGGTTTTATTTAAATTAAATAACAAAATGTTTAGCTATAATAACTTTCTCTCCAAAAGATCCCTTCACAGCTTTACAGATGCCATGTCTACACTGCAGGAATTTTGTTTTCAGGCAAAGTTGCCTACAGCATGATGAGGTTGCATGAGTCATTTTTAAGGTTTTCATTTATTCAGTGTGCGTCTACTTGAGTTCAGGCCACTAATTGAGGAAGTCCAGTATGTAACCTTACCTCCGAATAGAGAGGGGGCGGCTGGAAACGAAACTCGTGAATGTAGGCAAACAGAGGTCCGTCCAGATCCTCGCGAGCGGCTGGCACATCCAGACTGCTCTGCCGCTGCTCTTCCGTCACAATTTCTGCATAGCTTGGAGGAGCTACGGGAGAAGAGACTCGCATTAGCGCTCTGGGAAACTTCACTCTAAAATGAACATTTTCCAAAGGAGCAGCAGGCGCATCCGGCTTACCTTCAGGTCTCTCGGGCAGACCCATCCCCAGCCAGCTCATGCTGCACTGGCTGCTCACGCTGGATGTGCGCGAGCCAAAGGGATGCAAGGGGATGGTTCCGATGACTAGCGGCAGGTTCAGGGAAAGGTTTATTGCCCCTGGTATGTCCACATACACCTAAAGAAGCACACAAGGAGACCACTTAAGACGACTCAGAGGCCACAAGTTCTTTAAGTGACCTGAAGGGATATTGTAGACTCTCTCGGTAAAGTGGGTCAATGTCTTCAAGTCAGATTCTTATAGTAGATGCGAGGAAAATCCTCGTGGCTGTTTACAGGGTAAAGAGGTAATAAGTGTCCTCGAGGCAGGTGTTTGCCTGAGATACACTGGGATAATGCTCTTAGCAGCATGTGGAGATAACACCTGGTGCAAACCAGGACCTGGATCGGCAATGCAGGGATCCAGAAGAACTTTTTTTTTTTTTTTACTAGGCGAACAGTGACTAACCTGAAATTTTAGGGGTGCAGGTAGAAAATTTAGACTGTAAATTGACATGCGAAGTAAATATTCACATTTCCACTCATTTTAACTAGATGACTGATAAATGGGGGCCGGGGGCTGAGATGTGGAGCAGATATTGGTCAGCAACAAAAAAAAATATTCACAAGGAATAATTAAAAAAAAAAAAATATGCAAATGCCACTATTTAGGGGCCTGCAATGCAATCGTACAATTTTTAAAAAATCGAAGATTAAATCCTCTATTGGGGTCGCAATTTTGGCATGTTAAATGTTGAATACAGTACAAGAAATGTTTTCGCACAGTTCATTGGATAATTTTATACAAGCCAACAATAAAACACCAAATACACTTTTGAATCGATTCTATGAAATGATGTGAAGGTGTATTACTCCATTCGGACTCAGTTTCCTTCAACCGACAGTAGATTCAAAACAATCGCCGTCATTTGGAAATAATCTCTTATTGTGCCCGCTTTTCACAATTTCCTTCTTGAAATACTAAGTTCCTAAGCTCGACTACACTACAAATATTCATAGGTGGTTACCATGAGCGAGTATTCCACTCTGATGATGCTGCAGTCCAGGATGGAGGGCGACACGGGCGGGATCTTGAGCATTTTGCCGCTCCAGGTCTCCGTCTTGCCCGAGGACAGGGACTCGCCCCTCAGGTTGGCCACCAGCTGCTTGACCTCCTTCATCTTCCCTTTGGCATAGAAAGTCTGCGTCTGGTAGATGGCCGCCTTCGGCACCACCATGCGTGACGAGCAGTTCTCGATCTCTGCAAAGATCTGGATCGACTCTCCTGGAACATCATGGTGGGAGAAGAGACAAAGCCATGAAATCACTTAAGGTTTATAGAATGTATGACTCAAGTTTATCAGCTGCATTCTTACCTGGGGTGTACCCCTTCCGCTCAATTTTGGCACTTAGGGAAATTGGACCTGAGGTGCAGAACCAACAGCAAAGTGTCTTGTCCTTTGTGCCGGCCTGTGGTGACTGGAAAAAAAAAAAGACAAGATCCCAAGGTCAGTTTTTTTGTGGTATTAGAAGAAAAAAGGGCAATCTATTTCATTTTAATGGTCTTTTCTTTTTTTTTTTTTAAATCATGTTTGTGGTAATAAATACACAAATTTGCTGTCGTGCTTGTCCTCAAACAGTTTCGTCTTAAATTAAACAAACATGTATTTTGTTGAAATATTGAAGAAGAGTACACACACTACCACAGGAAAAACATCTAAACTCCAAAGCCGAAAGCTGAGGTTCATTCGGGGGTCAAATGATACCTATGTTTCATAGAATAGGCCATCCAAAAAAAAATTGTGGTCACAAAATAAACGCAGACTTGACCACAGCAGTACTAAATTTAGGGTTCCTGAAAAGTGAAGGAACCGTTAAATGAATTTCCAACCTCAAGTTTCATCCAAAGTTCTGATCTTATACAACAACACCAGGGCGGTAACCATAAATGCCATTCTTGGAATTACATAAACTGGTTGCAAAAGTTTCCAAGGTTGTGACACGCAAAGGGAAAATTGGGTCTCGGATGAGTCATTGTTGTTGTGTCACACGTCCTCCTTACCAGCAGTAACGGAGTGTTGATGTCGATGTGCTCAAAGACTGTGAATTCCTTCTTGGTCTTGATGGGCAGCAGCCATGGCCTGTGGAGTTCTGCCTTCACCCAATAGCGCACGCTGCCATGCTTCCCTTCGAAAGAGGTAGCCAGAGGTCTGCACAGAACATGAAAAAAAAAAGTTACGTTAACCCCGTAATAAGCTTAATAAAGAGGTCGGGTTTTTTTTACGTCTTGCCGGGTGAAAACACTCACGTCTGTGGAAGCTCCAGGCTGAATGCATACTCGTGTCTTCCTGAATGGATAGTGGTGAGACCTTCCTCAGAGTTGTCATCATCTGAAAAACAAGGCGGACGCTATTCCAAACACATGTATACCATACCTGGACACATTGCTCTACGAGGGCATCTGAAAGTCATACCACAGAAAAAGTAAAAGAAAAAAAAACAGGAGGGTGGGGGGGGGGCAGAAGAGAACAAAAAGGATTTTACTATGATATCTGCCTGGAAATAAGTAATGCATTGCAGGGATGCAAGCGCATTGGACCCAGCCCACCATGCAAATGCTAAAAACAAATACAAATAAAAAGCCACAAAACATTCCCTCCACCCCCCCTATAAATCTAGACTGCTCTTCTGAGGACTTTCATTAAGACAAAAATGGTCCCTTCAGGAACAAGTTACCGACTCATGATTGATGAAACCACGATTCTGGGCACACAATAAAAGTTAGGAGCGGAATATCAACTGACCAAGGAATCCACAATAAAAAAACACCAAAGTCTGCTTAGCAACAACCACACCATAATGTGCAGCTTTCTCAGCTCCAGTGTGGAATAAATATACATTTGCCATTGACGCCATAAGGAGGCAAGTCAAAAGCTGCTTCTGCCAGCTCAGCACTCCCTCCCCTCCTGCAAGCAGCAGACGTGTGGTAAACAAGTGCTGGGCTGTCAGTCAAAGGCAGCAGCAGGAGGAGACCGGCCGAAACCGGTGCGAGCAGCTCATGCACACACACTCACCCCACTCCACCCCCACTAGCCTGCACAGACATACACACATGCATTCATTACACATTCAGTGTGCGACACTGCAGCCTGCACAGCTCGGCTCTGGAAAAAAAATACTACAGCGTTTTTATTCTCCACTATAGAGTAAAGAACCATGCTTCTGCATAGTCTATTCTTCATGAGTAATTTGCTCCTAATTACCACTCTAAACAACCAATTTGTTACACTTATATTTGAAAGTAGTTAATAGATGCTAGTCAAAGCAAGCCAGTTTATCATAGATGTCCCCATATGGATTCTAAGAGGGATGACAACAGAGCAAAAGAAATTATGAGCTTCGGTTTTTAATGATGCCATGACATCATTGCTTTTGTATTCATGATCTCACCTTTGTTTGATCACAGAGCTCCCTAACGTTTGCTGATACTTATTTAGTTATTTCCTTCCCTTTTTTCATTCCTAGAATTCATAAATGTGCATAGCTCAATGTATTTCACGCATTTTATTGCATCATTACACTTCTTGTGCAATATGTGAGAATTGTGTGACACAAAATGTAAATTGTTTAAATGAAGTATTTAAAAAAAAAAAAATGTTTTTCTATCCACAAGGATGTTTCGTTTTCCAACTTTTTGAATCCATGATGTTCAATTCTTCACGGTTTTTGTAGCATCATAACCCTACTATGACATTATTGCCGAATAATATAATGTAGTGCATGATTAGTCACCCACCGTAACTTGGGGTGCAAACACCTCAATTCTCATATTTGCCCATTCATGTTAGCCATAAATTCAATAATAATTCAATGACAATTCAAGCCTGAGTTAAATTAAATTTGAGGTGATCCTAATACATTTCCTTGCATTTAAATTTAATAATACAGAAATACCCAAGATTAACATTTGATATTTGCATACTGATAAAAACTTGCTTTGCAGTCATATCTGCAATGGTGACGTCATTGGGCCACACATGAGCATCTCAGCCAATCACAGCAAGGGGAGGGAGGAGTCAGGGCTGTAAACCCGCCTACTCCCAATCCAGTTTTCTGAACAGGATTGAACCGCTTTGAACAATGGGTGGAAACTTCAGAAAAGCCACAAAGAAACATATTTGACCGCATGAATGTGACTTAAATTTCACCAACTAAGCCGTGGAGACACTCATGCATGTTCTAAACCTCTCATCCCGCTTCGAAAATGCCTCTTATTGTCTTCTTTTTGCCCCCAAATGAAGTGAAAAATCCAGCTGGGCTCCGGCTGTCATTCATTCTGATCAATTGCCTCCATCAGGTAACCACGTATGCGGCTGTCATACCAACTCAAAAACAAATAAAGCTCGACTATTAAACCACCCAAAAATTAATTATGTTGTGGTTTTTTTTGTTTATTAATGCGCCTTGCAGCAAAAAAAAATAAATAAAAAACTTAAGGACCCAAGTAAAAGCCAGTCTTACCTCTCTCGTGTCCAATTAGAACATCTTTATGGTTGAGATATTCCACTTCCTCCGTGTAGTTCTGCGTGTAAGCGGTGTTGGATCCGGCGTTCCGCGACTCGGTCCAGCGAACTTTGGCGAAGCCTTTAGCGTGGATCTTGAGGGACTTGACGCGGATCTCGCCAGTCACCTCGACGATCACCCTCCCTGAGACGCAGTCCCCGCTGGAGAACACGGCCACGTTGCTGTCATTGAGACAGTCGTAGCTCACCGTGAAGCTCTTTACCTTCCCGAGCACCATGGTTGCAGGCTTAAAAAATTGTAGGCTACACGCACGCACCAAGAAATGTTTAAGAAACGGCGTGTCTGGTGAAGGGGGAATGAGTTAAAAAAAGGAAACAAAATGTTGGTGCCTCCCTGCGAGAAGCAGTAGGCACGATCAGTGGTGCCGATGTGTGCGGTTCATTGAGGTGTGTGAAGGCTGAATAACAGCAATGGATGCTGTTATCGTCCGCCTCTCAGCCGCTTGGTCTCCGGTTAAAGACAAGGTAGCCTGGCAGCTCCGCTCTCTTTAAGCGACCAGAGATATAGAAAAACAAGCCCGTGCGCATGCGCAACCATCACTCACTGCCCCCTCCTTCCGCCTTGTGCAAAGGAGGAGAGGGCCAGATGACAAGTTTGCTCAAACAGCTGAAAGATGGCATCAAGATACTGCTCTGGAACGTAATATAATAGATGTGCAATTTAAACAAAGGAAAAAAAAAGAGAAAATCCTTGTTCCTTTACCAAGTCAAGCATTATCCCCACGCTAGATATTCCTGAGTTGATCATATTCCAACAATGCGTGGGCATATGGTTTGGCTACACTGTGCATATGTGTGCGCGGATATACAAAATAATTCACACATATGCTCCACAACACATCACGCAGAGCACACAGCCTCTTGCACCGACGAATCGGTAAAAAATGCAGGAGGTGTTGGAAGAAATGGGTCATGAGTATTTCAATCATAGTAAAATGACATATTCAACTCCAATTGATGTTTTGCATGAAACTGTAAAAAGGATCCGTTCACAATTGGGAGCGGGTGGGATCAGGGATCTCATTGTGTCAGAACAGAAAAACAACTTCAACAAGCTCAAAACGCCACCTGCAGCCCACTGTGGTTACTGCAACGTGATGCGAGGCCACTTGTTGAGCAGCACTGCATATCTCGATAACACAGTACTGCAAAAATAAAATACAATTACAAAAAAAAACACGCGTTAGGGTAGAGAATTGACAAGTGGTCCTCGGTTTGATTCCACTAGTTTGGCGCTTGAGCAATCAGGCACTCCCCATGTACTGGGGAAACCACACTGTGCTCAGTCTGTCACCAGTGCTTTAAGGATTTGTAAAAAGCTAAACTAAATGTTTTTGCAATATAAAATCGATAGATGGATATTTAATATTATAACCATGCTTTCAGTAAAAAAGGGCACTCAATAAGTGTATAGAGAGTGGGAACACAATGCAAAAATAAACTGTTTATTGTGTGTTAACGGGCAGATTTCATGGCCCTTAAAATGAAGCATCCATAGTCCAAATGTTTTCTTAGATTGTCCCATTTTTTTAGGAAATGAATTATGTAGACAAACGAAATAACAGCGTGAAGGATTGTGCCATAAAACACCAATGGCATATGGCTTTACTTTGGCACCATTGGAAGAGGCAGGCAGAGGAGGCGGGTTTCAATGCATTCTTTTATTTTTTTATGGCTGCGCTGATATTAATGTCATAGTCACATATATGAAATGTTTTACTCCCCTAAAATTACCTAAAATCATTCGCCCAGTTTTTGGACATTAACCCCACACTTTTTCACTCGGAATGAATGGCTTAATAAAATCTAAAAGTTGTACTGCATCGTCTATATAGACTTAAGAATGATCAATGCTTCCCTCTAGCGGTTTTAAGGTGTCATTACACATACAAAGACGTAGAGAGGTTGCTCGATTTACGACGGAGTTCCGTTCCTCTAAACATACGCTAACGAAGTATTAAAGTCGTAATTTCAACAGATATTTGTATGACAAAATACTTGTAGATTTTAATTAGAAAACAATGACTTGAAAATCAGTAAGTGGGGTGGTAAAGGAACCGTACACCAAAAGTAGTTAAGTCTTAATTTGCTATTATTTTTTCCAATTCGAGCCTGATATGTGTCTATATTTTAAGCTCGTATTTTTTTTGTTTCCCCCCCTAAAAGTTGCTCTTAATTTTTTTTTACTTAACCCGGATGTTGTTAACGCCAAAGTAACAGTTGCAGGCATAATTTAGGAATCTGTGACGAACCTTTTTTATTTTATTTTATTTCTATTTTGACGTTTCCACCCACTTCATATCAACAATGGGTACTATCGTTTACGCAGTAATCGCTTTGGTGTGTCTATTTCAAATGTATGCTGAAAGTTTGTGTTACGATGCAACAAGACCTAACATCGTGATGTTGATGACTGATGCATTTGTGAGTCGACATCTTTATAACGCGTCTTCTGTATTTTATTTGACGTGCATCCTTAGGCAAACATAATCATGCTCAGTTTTGACACTTGTAATAGATATACTACGTAGTGTAGCATTGGTGTCCTCTGCAGTGGTGTCAACTTAATGGTGCTTAATATGTGTCCCTTTAAGGTTCAGACGTTACGTGAGACGTGTTTCTACATTGCAGAGCTGTACCACATAGCTGCAAACTACAATAAATGAATACATAAAATCTCTCTCAGAGTCAAACCAGATCTGCTTATTTATTTATTTTTTGAACAGTACTTGTAGTGGGTCCTTTTTATTATTACCTGTTCTTGTATGTGCAGGATGGGCGCTTAACATTTGATCCTGGCAGCAAAGTTGTGCAGCTTCCATATATAAACTACCTCAGAGAACTGGGGAGCACCTTCATCAATGCTTACACCAACTCGCCAATATGCTGCCCATCCCGTGCAGGCAAGTCATCAATCTATATCCAAATTGGTGTTCATCATAATCCAGTTATGGTTTTTCAACTTTAAACGGAGTAATATTGTTGAAACATGATGATGTATGTTGTCTGTAGCCATGTGGAGCGGCCAGTTTGCTCACCTCACCAAGGCTTGGAACAATTACAAGTGCCTTGATGCAAATGCGACCACATGGATGGATTTGCTGGAGAAGAATGGCTACCTTACAAAGATGCTTGGCAAACTGGACTACACGTCAGGGGGACATTCGCTAAGGTACCTGGCAGAGATGCGGGGGCCGTTGGATACATGTCAAGTTTGTAAGGGTTGTCTTTGTACTCATCAACCATAACATTTTATGGACCGTAGTGAAATCTAAAACATTACAATGACGATATTGTTCAATTCTGACTGACACTGTAATTCAACAATGTGTTGAGGATTGTGGTTTGCAATGTGAGGACCGCATGATACTGAGAGCTGTTGCGCCACCAATGTAGCTAAACAATATGATGTGTTGTCGTTCTACATTGCTAACCCCAGTTACCCAAAAAAATCTTTATTCACAATAATTTGCATATTTGAGAATTAATACCTGTCTGACACATGTATTGCAGTCAGAAACATATTGTTTCTAGACTCATATGTGTCAACTTTGTTACTACTTAAAATGGCCATCAAGAGGACTCGTTTTGAAGACGTGATCAACATCAAGATGACTGTGGCGACGGAGATTTGGAGGATCCCAGCAGTATCCCTCTAGAAGTGTGTGAAGGCATAGCAGAAGGCTGGGAAAGTCCATTCGGCTCCAGGGGGATTGCGTCTATAAGGGGATAACTTGTTGTTTGATTTTGAACTGTCTTTTGAGACAAGTCCTGGAACATTTCTGACAAACCTTTTACAACTTTGTCTACATCTCACATGATGATGTTCATGTTTTTACAGTAATCGTGTTGAGGCTTGGACACGCGACGTTCACTTCCTGCTTCGCCAAGAGGGTCGGCCTGTCACCCAGCTGGTTGGAAACATGTCAACAGTGAGAGTCAATACCGTGGACTGGAATAAAACAGATTTTGCTACTGAATGGATCCATCAGAAGGCTGCGTCCTCCCACCGACCTTTTGCCCTTTACCTCGGCATCAATTTACCTCACACCTATAAGACTGATTCCTTGGGGCCCACTGCCGGAGGGTCCACCTTTCGCTCATCTCCTTACTGGCTGAAAAAGGCACGATTCGTCATTCCTCTTCCTATCTCTGATTTCCTGCAGCTAAATTTCTCACTTATGTGCACAGGTTCATTCTGAGCTCATCTCTGTTCCAACATGGCTCCCTTTGACTGCCATGCACCCTGTTGACTACTACTCCACCTTTACCAAAAACTGCAGTGGGGATTTCACAAAAGATGAAGTCAAGAGAATCCGGGCCTTCTACTATGCCATGTGTGCTGAAGCAGATGCGATGTTGGGTTGGTTGACTGCTAAATCCGACATTTTAGGACGGATTATGTCCACATCAAGCGGCTGAAAAATATTTATATAATGCCTCTAAAAATGTGATTTAAGACTCTGTGAGGCAACTAAATGGTCTTGAGTGCCTGAATACAAAACAGAAGATGATAGGCCCATAAACAAACAACAGTGAAAGTGACCAAAGGGAAGGTCTGGCAAAGAGGAAGCGCCGAAATTCAGGAGTGCACGCCAAACAAAAGATTTTTATCCAAGTATTACCAATTATGGTTTTATTTACAAATATGTCATCTTATCTGACCATTGTAAATTTCTGTATTCGACAGAAAGTAACTGGTAAATGCTTAATTTTTGTGAAGGATCTTAAATTAAAACTGAAAATATACACTTGAATCACAGAATGAAAAATAACATCAATTATGACGCGCATAAAATAAGATGAGATAACGCTCCCACTCACCCGCTTCCCTAAAGAGGATAAACACAGAAGAAAATTGATGGGTGATACCACGTTAACGTTCCGCCCACAGGACAGATCATTTCCGCATTACGAGACACGGGTTTGCTCAACAACACTGTCGTGATCTTCACGGCCGACCATGGAGAGCTGGCTATGGAGCACCGTCAGTTCTACAAGATGTCCATGTTTGAAGGAAGCTCACACGTTCCCTTGCTCATCATGGGACCTGGGCTAACGTCAGGCTTGCAAGTCAAACAGCTCGTATCATTAGTTGACCTCTACCCTACTTTGCTGGGTAAGGAAAATGAGACAATTAAAGCATATCTCTGTTATTGTGTAAAGATTGCATTTTTGATACTCACGTTTGTCTTTTATTGCAGACGTTGCTGAAATCTCCGAAATAGGGAACCTCAGTGGCTACTCGTTGCTTCCTTTTCTATCCAAGTATAGCAGGTTTCCCAAGAGGGAACATCCAGACTGGGTTCTGAGTGAATATCATGGCTGCAATGTCAATGCCTCAACCTACATGCTGAGAAGTGGCAAGTGGAAATACATCGCCTATGCTGATGGACTGAGTGTGCCTCCTCAACTTTTTGGTAAGCATGTAACTATTCTTACCTCATTCAAAAGTGATCTCTGAAATCGATCGTAGACTCATTTGTTGTTATTTCTCTGCTGCAGACCTAACACTGGACAAGGAAGAACTTCACAATGTGGCCTTCAAATACCCTGATGTGAAGGCGCAGCTCGACAAACGGTTACGTAGCATTGTAGACTATCCGAACGTTTCTGCAACTGTCCATGTCTACAATAAAAAAGAATTTGCTGCCTGGCGCCAAAGTGTAGGAAGCAACTACAATCAGGTGATTGGTAACCTCAGGTGGCACGTTGATTGGCAAAAAGATGTCGTAACCAATGAAAGACTTATTGACAGGTGGCTGGACGATTCTTTATGATACTAGCGTATACTTTATATTAATATGATAAAAATATTTTTATACTGTGTTCAGTTTGAGTGTTATGAATGCTGCTCTGATTTTCATTTTGAGTTATTTGGATTATTAAACTATACGACATATTGTCTCCCATTTGTATCCTCAGATGTGATCATTTCAGGTATAGTTTGATGTGCAATATTTTGGATTTTTATTCATTTGTTACCCATTTTTGTGTGTTTTTTCTACTTTTCTTATTTCTTTTGATAAATGTTCATTTTAGTGTATGTTTTTGCCCTTGGATTGCGTCAACAATGCATTATCTCTGTTTTCTGATTTTGATGATAAATAAGCCAAACAAAATCTAGAGCACAGTCTTAATTTTCACAATGCTTAATTAACATCAATAGAAAATATGGTGCCTTTGTTTATTTTTATTTAGCGTTACGTGCACTTCCGTAAATACACTCCCGTTTGGACGCACCAGGAACTCATGATGTTTTATAGTGAAAGGTGTGAATGATGACGTTTAATAGACTTCCGGGTCACTGGCAGTCACCGTGCAAATTGTCGACGTAAATAGTGGGTGTCTACGTTTGTATTCATTTATTCAGGATTCACAATGTCATTTACGCTATGAATGATAATAAACACTAGTGGTTTAAATTTCCAGGCGTTTGGCGCTAACAGTCAATGTTTAAGGAGGACATAAAAAACAAATAGGTGAACTTTGTGAGTAAATTAGCGTAATCGCTAAAGTGTATCACAGCTAGTCAGTGCTATTTGTTGACAGCCTTTGTTAATCTGATACGCATAATGACTTTCTATTCCTTACAGGTACCGACGCCATGTCAAGCAAAGAGGTGAAAGCCGCTCTGAAGAGTGCCAAAGAGGCTATAAAAAGCAAGGAGTTCAAAGAGGCGTTGAAACATTGCAAGGTGATTATAAAATGTCGCCATGATTTTGAGAGCAATACTGTATTGCACCAGGAGTTCTCCACATACGTCGCAAATGTTTACAATATCATGCATTTACGACTTAACTACTTTACAGACATATGTGCAAATTTCGCTTTGGGCACTACTTATGCCTGTGTAAGTGGAGAATCGATCGACACGGTATTTTTGATTTTGTGGAGGTGATCACATGAGCTCACGTTTGATGTAATTAAATCCAAATTATTGTGCAGAACGCTTTTATACTTGAAGTAGACAAGTGTGGTGATGTGCATGTGCATTTTGGTGGCGATCGGTCACCGTTTTAGACTTCAAACTGACAATGCGAGCAATATTACCTCGTTTGCCTCCCTGGTGTGACGTAACGCTGAAACCGGAAAAAAATAACAAGCCGAGCTCCAAAAGGGGGCGTGCCAATTTGTTGTAAATCTTATCACTAAAAAAAATACTTAGGGTGGAGAATTTTAGTACTGATTTCATTTTTACATGCAAACCTATTATTTAAGTGCCATGTTAATATCAAGGAATCGTCTCTTTAACTTTCTTATGCCTAACAGACTGTTTTGAAGCTTGAAAAAAACAACTACAATGCCTGGGTGTTCATCGGCCTGGCAGCCAGTGAGCTGGAGCAACCAGATCAGGCACAGACGGCCTACAGGAAGGCTGTGGAGCTGGAGCCGGAGCAGTTACTGGCATGGCAGGTAGTAAGGGATAAACTGTTTCATCAAATTACACACGAGCGTGTACACTTTCTTTCTGTTCTGACTTAGGGCCTGAGCAATTTATACGAGAAGATAGATCAGTGGGATTTCAAAATTGAGCTCCCCAATGTCTATCAGAAGCTTGTCGAGTTGTATGCAAGGTAAAATATGAGAGTGTTTGAAGACAACACTTTTGTGTGACACTTCTTTTTTTGTTGTTGTTGAAATTGTGCCATTGTATCCTCTTTTCCCAGCTCGGACAAAAACAAGTGCTACGAGGTGATTGGAAAGCTGCAAGAGATACATCAATCCGACAAAGAATATTCCAAGGTTTGTAGTTGACATTATTCATCTCTGTGGTCATTGCGCATACAGGCAAAATAGAATATCTTAGAAAAATGTTTTTAATTCAGTAAATTCCTAAAAGTGAAAGTAATTTCTAATATTTTACACATTCATTAAACACACATACATTTAGATGTTAATGTGTTTTTTTTGTTAGTTTAAACAATAATGATCCAAATTGTAAAAGATAAAATGATGAAATATGTCTGAGTTGCACCTTTTGAAATACTGAAATAAATAAAAGTTTTCCACAATAGTCTAATTCCTTGAGATTGTGTGTTTGACTATTCTCGTTGCATGCTTTTGTAGTTGGCAAAGGTTTGGCTGCAATTGATTCAACTAAAAGAGGACGATGGCCTAGACAAGAAAGCCTTACTGCTGCTATGGCAACAGATGGCCCAGCTCCTGTCCAACTGCCTCAGTGACAATGAGCAGTACACCGAAACTCAAAAGCATGTAAGAGTTGCCCTACTACAAAATTAATTTCTCATATTAGTTGCATAGTTAATCTGCTGTGTCGTGTATCAGTTAAGCACAGCTTTTGAGAAGGCCATGGTTCTCGTTGAGCCGACACCTGGAGAAGAACACCGGAAGCTGTCGGTCGACCACATCAATTGTCTCTCCAAAGTAAGTGCATCTCGTCAGCCATCAGCAGAATTGCCTTAGACAATTTTTACACATTAGAAAAAATCTGTTCAATTTGAATTAAGGCAAACAATTTTCTTTCCTTTTTTTTGACTTTTTTTCTGAAAATGTTAAATGACAGAGGCACTATTAGAATAACCGTTTGTTGTTGCCGGACACTTTGCTTGTTGGCCAACCACATGCCAGGCAAAATCTCAAAATGACCTTGAATGTCTTTGCCACAGCTGCCTGAAGAGGAGGAGAAAATGAAACGAGCGTGCGAGTCGACGCTGTCTCTCTACCCAGCCCAAAGTTATCCTCTTGAAGTCCTTTGTTCCCACTACCTCCAAAAAGGTTCACATAGTGTATTAGCCGACTTGTTTAAAAATATTTACAGACAAAAGATGCAGAAAGGTCGTGAATGGGGAAAATGAAGCTTCATGAAGCAATTGTGATATTTTTGGACTCTTCAATGATGCTTTTGGTTTCAAGATCAAGGCTTGTGCCAATTTATACAAATGTAATAAATTTCCACTGCATTTATAACCCAAGAGTGCCAGAGGAGTAAAAAAATGATCACAAGTGATTCATTTTCCCGTCACTACAAAAAGGGTCTAATGCGTTGCAGGTGACCAGAGTGAGGAGGCTGTCAGTTGCTTTTCACGGCTTCGTATTTTGGCACCGGATAACGCTTGGTGTGATTTGGGATTTGGCACGAAAGCACTGCAAGAGGGCAGGTATAAAGACGGCATTAAGGACCTTGCGCAAGGTTTGTATGCACGCAATCGCACATTCTGGCCACTGAATTAGATGCCCTTTCACAATGGATTGAGCCATTGTAGCAAACTTTTTGCCCAGGCAGTTATATATTTAAAAATGTTGTTATAATAGTTGTACTTAGCAGTGATATAGAACTGCCATGTGTCATACGGAGATGTGAGTTTAGGGAAAGTATACCTCAAGTCATGCAGCTGTCAAAGTTGACATCTTTTTAATTTTGTTAGGATTGAAGAAAAGGAACTTCAACCCTGCGTGGTACAGCCTGGCGGCGGCTCAGCTTAAAGTGCACAAATACTCAGACTGCTCTAAATCGTGTGCTCAAGGTATTACACGCAACATGTGTATATTATTGAAGTAACTGCTTAAAACCAGCATCAGGGAATCGATTGTGTGTGTGCTTTTGTTTCAATAGGTTTAACAGCATGTGTGCCTGGAGACAAGGAATTGAGGGTCCGACTATTAAAGTTAAGACTTGAAGCTTTGGTCAGGAGTGGAGAGGAGAAGGCTGCAGAACAGGCTTTGGAGACGTTTTCCCTGGTAATACATCACACTTGTTATTTATTATCCCTCGTTTTGTCATGTGGGTGATATAGACCTCAAGGATTTATGATGTCTAAACGTGCAGCAGGTCGCACTGACCCATCAATGTTTTTGCTGAACCAAATAAGCATAACAGGAGAGTTAATGAGCATGACTTGCGTTTGAATCACTATCACAAATTAAGTCACTGATTACTTTTATATGGACTGAAATAACCTCATCATTATAAGGAACATATTTTGATTGTGGCGTTTATGTTTGTTTATAAAATGCATTATTCATAACCTGATGTTCAGCTTTTCATCTCAGTACATTTTGTCTTCCTGTCCTTTAGATCCCTGATGCCGACAAAGACCCGATACTAATAGCCCTTAAAGGCCGTGCTTACCTCAACAAAGGAAAAGTATTTGAGTCGCTAAATGTCAGTTTGACCACACATACATGCACACAATTGTAAAAAAAAATGCTTCTTAAAAAGTAGCTCAGTGCACTGTAAAAAATGAATAAATAAAAAAAGATTTTTACATCTGTATGTTTCACAGGTTTCATCGCAGCTGGCAGCTGCCAACCCGAACTCGGCGCATGCGTCGGCGCTCAAGGGGCTGGCCCACTTAGCTGAGGACCAGAAGCAGCTTGCAGAGCAGAGGTAAAAGCGCAGTCTGAACCACAACTTGAACATTGAATATCATCAGTCAGCATCATTTTTTCCCTATTTGCTCCCCAGTTTCCTCATGGCAGCTGCACAAAACCCCGACTGCGGCGAGTATTTTTTCTTGCTGGGCCGACTCTACTGGATCATGGGGGACGAGACCCGTAAAGACAGAAGCAAAGCACATTCACATTTTCTCAAAGTTAGTAAGAAATAACTGTTGGATTTCTGAAAAGCTTGTTGCTTTCTTAAGCCTTGCTTGTGTATCTCAGGCTGCCAAGTTAGACCCACACCTCGGTTGTGCATTCCGCTACCTTGGACATTATTATCGGGAGGTGGCCAACGACTCATGTCGGGCACGTGGCTGCTATAAGAAGGCCTTTGACTTGGATAGCGATGATGCCGAGTCTGGCGCGGCTGCCGTCGATCTCAGCATGACGCTTGAAGAAATGGTATAGTCTGCACTCATGTTTCATTTGCTTCATTGTCCAGTATTGATTGACTTGTTTTCATGTTTCTAGAATAACATTTTTAAAGTTACATTAGGTAAAAAAAAAATGTCCCAAAACTGGGCGAATGATTTTAGGTAATTTTAGGGTAGTAAAACGTTTCATATATGTGACTAGTAGTTTATATATATATATATATATATATATAATTTTTTTTTTAAGGACACCGCATTGGCAATACTCCAGTCAGTGATCGAGAAGGCCACACCGGGTTCTGCTAAATGGGCCTGGATGAGACGAGGCCTTTACTACTTAAAAGTCGGACAGCATCAACTGGCTATTGCAGAGTAAGGACCCCAATGTTAAATTCAAGCATTTGTTATTGTTATTGATGTCTAATTTGTTTGTAGTCTCCAGGCAGCTCTGAGAGCAGATCCGGAGGACTGGGTCTGTTGGGAATGTTTAGGTGAGGCCTACCTTAACCGCCAGAGTTTCACAGCTGCTCTGAAGGCCTTTGGACAGGCCCACATTCTTCAGCCGACCTCCATCTACAGTGTCTACCAGGCCGCTGCCATCAAACAGACCATGGGAAAATTCAAAGAGGCCGTCACTGAGTATTTGCAGATCACAGCACAGCACGACTACGTACCCGCTCTTAAAGGTAGAACATTGGATGTGTTTGTGTGTGTGTGTGTGTGTGTGAGAGACACTGCCCGATTGCTTTTTCTCTCATTTGCAAAATTTAATTTGACTTGAATGATGTGTTATTGAGGTCTTGGTGAATGTCAGCTCTCCCTGGCAAAAAGTTTAATGGAGGACTGCAGGGACGGTGGAGCCATTGACTTGATTGAGCAAGCCATACAGAACCTCTTCAAGTAAGTCTGAATTTGAAATGTGGCACTTGCAAGTTTTCTCTTATCTCATCTACAGTTACGTTTGCTGCAGTACATTTGTAACAGTCTATGTGACTTCTTGGTATAACCCAGGGCTTCTCAATTATTTTCTGCAGTACGACATGTTCGCCAGGGTCACACGCGCCCACCTTAGCGTTGCGGGGCACGGCCCACCGTTTGAGAAGCACTGGTAAAATCAATGAACTGTATTGTCAAGTTCCATCCTCCATTACAGTCGGTACCCAAAAACTATTAATGCAAAGTGTTAATGCATAACAACTTCTGAAAATGGAAATGCTATAACAGCTACAGTATTTTTTTTTTCCGAGTAACCAAATATATTACGGAAAATCATATCAGGTTTTATTGCAACTAATCAAGTTGGTTGTTTTGAATTATTTTATTCAAATGGCTGTTGCACGTTGTCATGCCGCTATGTCACATTATTACCATCGCGCCAACGCACTCCACAAGCCTGATCAGCATTTCCGGACCCGACCGAACTGATTGGTGGAAATGGAGCTCACGTGATCTTTGTCACTGTTGTGCTCCTCAGGGCTGTGAAGCTGCGCTCTGACTTGTCCTGCCTGTGGAAGCTGCTGGGTGATGCCTGCTCCGCTGTCAGCACAGTGTCTCCAAAGAAGGCTCAGGTTCAGATGCCGGCAGCACTGGCTGGATTGGACCCACAAGTTCAGGTCCACATGCTGAACCAGACTCAGACGCTCAGCGTCGGTGAAAAGTATGACACCTGCCAGTTACTACATTTTCCATTGTTACTGGCGATTTGTGCTGCTTTCATTCCAAGCTGAACAGTGAATGTTGCATTTTTGTATCCACAGGTGTTACACACGTGCGTTGAAGCTCATGCCAGAGGTTGCCAGTCTGTGGTATGATCTGGGACTCAATTTTCATCATCAAGCTCGCCTGACCTGTGATGCAGAGGAGGAGCAATCATTACTGCGAGAGAAAGCTCAACAAGTACGAAAACAGCAATTAAATTTTCTTTCATCCCACGTGTCATTTAAATATCATTTTGGCTTTTTCAGTGTTTACGAAAGGCGATTATGATGGACAGTGGCAACCATAACTATTGGAACGCTTTGGGAGTGATCAACACCAGCAAAGGTATTGTGGTATTGTTTATCTACCGGCCAAAATTGATGGTATATGCTACATTTTATCATCAGCTACATTTAACTTGCTGGGTCATCTGTGTGGATAAACAGCTATGTATTCTGGTTCCCATTTAAATTGTTTAAATGAGTGACTATGATGTTCACCTTTTCCCATGACTTCAGGTCTGGAGAATTTGGCCCTGGCTCAGCATTGCTTCATCAAGTCCATTCAAGTTGAACCAAATGTAAGTATGGTTGGTTTGATGGTGATACACGTGCTTCAAATAGTTTTCTTATGATTTATTATTTATTTACAGAATGTTGTTGCCTGGACCAACCTTGGCTCCTTGTATATGAAAAAGGACAATATAGAGGTGTGTGTTTCATATTCCACTTAACATCTTGATTATTGTGTTTCACTCGTGGTGAGTGATACATGTACTCGCGTTGTTAATGCTTTGTCTAGCTTGCGCATGAGGCCTTCAAGGTTGCACAGTCATTGGAGCCACTGTATGTCAACTGCTGGATTGGACAGGTAGCCTTTTTTTTTTAGATTTACAAAATTTTCACCTGGACATTTGTGTAACTGCTGAGAGAAAAAAACGTTTTTTTTTTTAATGCCTGTTGCTGGTACTGTAAGTAAAATGATACATTTTTAGGGTTACATTTTTCCGTCCTTCCAGGCACTGATCGCGGAGCGAGTGGGAAGCGATGACACCATGGACCTTTTCAGACACACGACTGAACTGAGCACACACGTTCGTGAACACCACCCTTTTTTTTTTTAACTTGAACCGTATGTATAACCTTTTTGGGTTTCATGTTTCTCTCCTGTCCTCCTGATTACTCATCTTCATCCAGACGGAGGGAGTGAAAGGTTACGCCCACTGGGTGTGTTCTACCTTGTTGGATAAGAGCAAGAGAGACTCTGAACTGTACCGCTACAACATAATCCAGATGAATGCCATCTCTGCGGCCCAGGTGGCACTCAGCAAGTACACCGGTGCGCTTCCAAAGTCAACTGTAGTTGCATGTGGGTCAAAAAGATGATCTTGTTAAATGCAAAGTTTTTTTTTCCAGAAAGAATCCAGTCAGATGCGGATGCCTTCATCATGCTGGGCTTTTTGGCTGAACATCTGCAGTTGAAGAGACAGGCTGTTCAAGCGTACAACAGGTAGAAGTGAAAACACTAAAAGTACTTTAGAATCACGTTTAGTACGGAAGGTCTCCACAAAACCGAATGTCTGACTTGAAATATCGTGGCACATTGGGTGATATTGTGCCATGGTACAATGGTAATACACATGATAAAGTGGATGTCACTGTCAACTTCTCTGTATTTTTTCTCATCTGCAAAATTTGTGAAAACTGCTTCTATCGTGTCAGCAAAAAAAAGTAGCCAACCAACAAGCAGAAATCATTATGGCAGAAAAGCACTAGCAATAACGGACTAATTGGTAAACTCTCTCAATACAGTACGTTTGCACTTCCTATCTGAAAGATCTCAATGTTGTTTCACTACATCGCCACAAGGTGGCAGCAAATCGCATTGTAACATTTTATCATTGTGTTTTTAATTCTCTCCCCTCAGAGCTGTTGAGCTGCTTCGGTCCTCGTCCTTCACGGAACAACTATCGTTTGCTCGGAGCAATTATGCCCGTGCTTTGTGGTAAGAAATTCCCCTAAATCTGAGCTAACTTAGTCTTTTACTGAGAGTACCTCTATTCACAGTTGTTTCTGCCTCCCAAAATCAATTTTATTATTTCCCTCTCAGTGCTGGTGGCCGGTGGCAGGAGGCAGTCCATATTTTTAACTGCACTCCCCTAGAGGAGCTCAGTGACCTTTCAGGGCTGGCCCTGGCCTACTGCAAGGCAGGACTCATACCGGAGAGCATCAGCAGTAAGTAGCAGCCCTGAAGCCCTTTGAGGCCGTTTGCTTGCACCACTGTGAAATGTTTGATATGTGCTCTGTAGCATACGAGCGTGCTCTGGCTGTGGCCTCCAGTGAGAAGCAGACAGCATACGTCTTGACAGCTCTCGCCCTGCTGCATCACCAGCAGGGCAATGTCGACTCTGCCAAGACCCTGCTGTTCAAATGGTAAGTCTGCTATATTAGTGATTCACAACCACTGTGCTGCTGCGCAAGCATGTATTGTGAGAGATCATCAGGTGTGTCGAGGGAAATTTCAAATTTTACTAAATCAACATTTATTTATTGCAATTATATGTCTATGCCAGCAATATGCAGAGACTGTCAGAATAAGTATTGTATTTTCACGACCATAGGGCGCACCGTAATATTGGGCGCAGGTATGTCAAAACATACCATAGCTTAGCATGCATGCATGTTAGCGTATGTTCTTAAAAAGTCAGCGGGAGCCAAACTGAGTTCAGTTGTTCAGGCCCCATCCACAAATCCATCAAAGTTGTCTTCTGTATACGAAATGAACAGCTGGGCAAGTTCGCCATCAAACATGGCAGGTTCCCTCTTGTCATTGTCATTCAGTCAGTCACTCTCACTGCCGCACGGCCCCTCGGATATGATGCCTTTTGTGAAAACTGGAACAGCTGTCCAAGCAAACACATTTGCTTGACGGTCACTTGATCACACAATGCAGATGTTGGGAAGTCACTACTCAACACACTATGTACGGTCACCGTGTTACATCAAAACCAAAACTATCACCCAACTTCAACTGAACTGCATACTAGCAAACAATGAAACAACCAAAACAAGGAGGAAAGAAATACAACGCCAGTCATATAGCAAGTGCTACAAAGCATACTGGGAGTGCTTCAGCCTCAGCCAATCAGATGCCTGGTTAGAGAGCTGTCGTGAGTGGTGTGCTTTGTGCAGTGTCTGTTGTGTCTCAAACCTTCACCAACAGAGGGTGCTAACACACTGTTAAATTCTCCATGTCAGTCCAGCGGAGCTTTCATGAAAGTACACATTTTTAGAACTCGGTCCACACGTAAGACACTCCGCATGATAAGGCCGTCCATTTTGGAGAAAATTCGTGCCTTTTAGGTGCGCACTATGGTTGTGAAAATACGGTAAATGCTTTCCCACTAAATGGCAAAAGGTACAATTAGATAAAATGCAACTTTGGCTCCACAGTGCACTCACTGACAATCTGTCCTCCACAGCTCCATGTTGAAGGAACCAGTCCCAGAGTCTCTTTTGTGTTTATGTGCCATTGGATTGGTCCACAACGATACAACGCTAGCCGCTGCTGCCCGTACTGAGCTGCTCAAACAAGGCTCGTCCTGTGCAACTGTTATCGAACAGCGCTGTCTTCTCACCTGCACCTTACTGGCGCTGCAGGGCAACTACAATGCAGTGCAAAGAGAGGCCTCCAGAGCTGTACATAGGTGAGCTCGAAAAAAACGTTTCTCTCTGGTGACAATGAAACAAGTGGAAATTTGAGATTGCATTTTACCTGTCATCTTCTCCTGGGGCCTTTGCTTCTTTCAGCTATCCGGGGAACTCTTCTTTGTGGTCACTATTGTCCAAACTAGTACCCAAGTACTACCCGAGGAAAGCAAATGTAACCCTTATGCAAACACCAAAACACACTGGCGTTTCTTGCCAAATTATGTTGAAAGGTAATGTAATGCTGTGTCTTCCAGGGGGGTGCGACGGCTGGACATGTTGCTTGTCTCTCCAGTATGACCCAGGGAAAGGTACACTAGCCAGTGTGCAATGATAAATTGCATTATCTTTATCTTTGCTGCGTCCCTTCACTACAGGGAGGAACAATTTCAGAATGCTAAATACGATTATTTTAACCTGTAGAGAGCACTGCTGTACAGTGGAGTGAACCAGTTGGCCTGTGGAAGACACTCTGGAGAGGATGCGCACAGGAATGCTCTGAAGACCATGCAGAGAGCTGTGTTGCTCTGTCCTGGTAGATTTACACACATCTCGCAAGCACACGTTTGGGAATGCCCAAATGTTACGCTTTATTATATCAGTCTAGAAGATTTAAAGATGTGTAGCTGAGAAGCATTTTTTCACAAATTGCTGGCTGGCCTATACATTACAGTTAAGTACTGAGTCCACGTTTTCTTTAGCAAGGTGCCAGTGTTTTACTAGTGTCGCCTCTACTTCCAGACGATCCAGCAGCGTGGGCGGGATTAATGGCTGCCTGTCACACAGAAAACACTTCCTGTTATCTCTCTGGCTCAGCCGCACGTAGGCAAGGACTCGAGCAAACCCTCATGTCAGTGGTTTCTGAGAAAGGTATGTTTTGTTAGTCACGGTATCTTGTATACTGGGGATAAAAATGGAGTTGATCCCTTGCTGAATTTGTAACTTTGCTCACTTACAAAGACATGAACCATCTCTGATTGTGTGGTGTTTTTTTTTTTTTTTTGGTTATGAATTCACAATAAACGCAATACAGTAGTTTTACATATTATTGAGTGAACTAAATAGTTGATCCCCAAATAGAACATAAGTTCTGTAATTGCTGGAGAACCCCTTGTTGGTAACCACAGTAAAGAGACATTTCATGTAGTTGGTCAGCAAGTTTATACACAGCTCAGAAGGGATTTTTGGCCCTCTCCTCTTTGCAGGAATGCAAATTGGAAGTGCAGTCCCTTTGCAGCCTTTCCGTTGTTTTGATGTCTGTCAACTGACTAGGCCGCTCTTGAGCCACTCCATTGTTGCCATGGCAGAATGTTTTGGCTCATTTTTGTGCATGATGGTAGCTTTGCACACTGAACAATAAAATGTCATATCCGATGTCCTGAAAGTGCAAGGGCACCTCATGTTTTGGTACATATGACAGAAACCACAGTTAAATGAAGACTTGTGTATCCCAGTGAGCAGCGTGGAGGAGTTAGAGCGCCCCCTAGCCCAATCTCTGGAAGGATGGGTACTACAACAGGCAGTGAGTAGTCTCATGCTGAGTGGACAACTTGAGCAAGCAGAAGCACTATGCTTACAGGTGACATTTACACGCTCATATTCTCCCATTTTCAGTCTTGTTTTGTAATTTACTATATTGTACACATGTTTTATACCAAATATTCACAAACATTTTACAACAATCACTCTTGCATGCAATGCAAATTAGATCACACACGAGTGTAATCTATCCCTGCTGTACTTCGTTCCAGGTGCTGAATGTGTCCCCAGAGAATCCCGCAGTGACATTGTCGCTGAGACAAGTACAGTGTCAGCGCCTCCTTGAGGCCGCCGGTGGTACTTTCCTTTCTGAAGCGGCCTTGGAGCAGCTCAACAGTGCTGTGATGTTGAACCCCAACAATATCGCGGCGTGGCATGTGAGGATGAGATATCACAGCCATTTTAAGCACCACTGGTCCATCGGGCTATTGTGTTTTGCCTCACTGTTCACATTCATAGAGTATAACAATTCTAGAGAAATAAGCCAACCAAGGAAAACTGGTTTATTTTTAATGCTTGACTTGTTTTATATTGTGATGGTCTTGGAATACTGTATTGGCAGCAAAGATTACATATTATATTCTGCAGTAGGACCTCCTAATTGTGTCCACTGAACAAATGTGCAGTCTGCAGCTTCTTGTGATGCTAGCAATGCCCAATTTGAAGGGGCTACTAGAAATACAGTCTAAACTATAGTTGATATATTTGAAAATGTAAATATGTTATAAGTGATTGTAGGTTCAACTTTATAGAATTGGTCCACATTTGAGTTATCATAACTAAGATCATCAATAATGTAAACTCATATCATTGTGATACTAACTACTGCGTCTCCTCTAACACTCTCCTAGTGGTTAGCTGCGGTGTACATCAGCCAGGGTCTGCTTGTGCAGGCAGTCATGGCTCTCAGACAGAGTTTGCAAATCGCCTCCCAGTTTGGCCTGCACTGCAGTCAAGTAGCCAGCTTGCTGCGTCTCAGCCTACTGGCCCTGAGGCCCTGTATGGTGAGTGTGTGTTTGTTATCATAAACGTCGCATAGGACAACATGAAGCAGTAGAGATGAAAGACGTCCAGCTGTAGGATTAGCCAAGGTCAAATGGAAAGTCAAACAGACCTTTATTATTCAAATTGAGAGGATAGTAAATCCCTTTTCATCCTACAGCAGATTAAGATTTTTGGGGAAGAGCAGATTAAAAAAAAAAAAAACATCCTAAATAGGTGGGACAGCATTCACAACACAATTATAAAAGAGGGAAGGTTGTATTTCCCATGTTCATCTTTACCTGTGTATGTGCGTGCTTGATCTGACTTTTTCAGGCAGGCGTCCCCGGAAATGATTGGAAGGATCTGGTCCAACAAGCTACGACAGAAGCCTCGAAGCTAGGTTCCTTCCCTGTGGCTCTTCTCTTCCAGGCCCTGCTACAATTTGTTACCAAGATGGCTGCCAGGTAGGCCCCCCAGCATTATTTTAAGAGTGTCAAAAGCCCTCTTATGGGGTACTTGGGTATTTTATTGAAAACACTTATGGCCTTAGAGAAGGTTGCACTAAATTCGGGCAGAATCCTTGTACCTTCAAAATGCTCACTTTTCAAGAAAACCCCACAAACCAGCATGCACACACATGCTGACCGACCAAATGGAATGGATTTGTGAAAAAATATGAAATTTCCCAAATTGTGAGATAAGACGCTTCGGCCCGATGCCAGCGATATGTGACCTTGAGAAAAAGAAATCCCATAGGAAATGAAGAAATCATCCACGGCCCAACTGTCACCATTGCAAACATTTATTACTGTCAAACAACAGAATTAAAAAAAAATGCAGTCACACAATTGTGGAAAAAAGATAACCTCGTAGTAGTATAATGTGAACACAAAACATTTGACTCTATTGACCATCATGTAATACGTAGGTGATTTGCACCGCAGATGTGCCCGCTTTTAAACAGGGGGTGCCAAAAAAGGTTAAAAAGCAAAACGTGGCCAGAGATGATTCTTTGTAGCGTGTAGACGTTAAGTCTCACAAATTTTGCAAAAATATTGATCATCCACCCACGTAATTCTGAAGTTTTGTACAATATTACTCACATTCACCTCTAGACATGATATATTTTTTCCCCTTCAAGAAAAAAAAACTTGTGGCTAAATAGGCTCTCTTAGGCCCTAGAGTGACTACATAGAGTGCGGCTCAGTGGAACTCTAATGGGTTATTCAAGTCTCTCTTGACATCTTAAGAGCTCATATGGTCACGTATCAAACACGCTCTGCTCCCGCCCAGTTCCCAAGAGGCCCCTTACTATTATCTATTTGAACTGTACCACTATCCCATTCGATAAGCATAACTACCATACGACAGCATTGCTTACCTCAGCTCTGAGTCTCTTTTTGTGCCGTCTGCAGGGAAACCAGGCGACTGTTGGAAAAGTTGGTCTATGGCCCCTTTCAAGGAAACTCTGCGACAGTGCCGCATGTGGCCAGCTGGTACCTGCTAAGGCACCTGCATTTCAAAAACGATGACGAACTAATTAATGTAAAGAAATCTATCATTGTTTATGATCAATTTAGACGCTTTCTGCAGATGACTTTGAATATGTGTTTTCATGTTCACGCAGGTACTTTTGGAGCATGCCAAAATCAACGGGGATCAACGATTGCTGGACTTTCATTCTCAGCTCGTTTCTTTGTCTTGAAAGTTGCTCCAGTGCAGTTGTAAAATAAATGAATGAATCTAAGGGTCTCGATCAAGCATACCTAAAGCAACTCATAATAGTTCACTGGTGTCCACATTCAGGGGAAATAAAGATGAGTGACGTTTTCTTCATGTTGACTGCACCTTATGAATGATAATCAATGAATATAACTAATAGTGACTAGTCCGGCCTTCCTGTGTGGCGTTTGGATGTTTTCCCTGTGCCTGCGTGAGTTTCCTCCTGGTACTCCGGTTTCTTCCCAAATTCCAAAAACATGCATGGAGTGATTGGACACTCTAAATTGCCCCCTTGGTATGAGTGTGAGCGTGGATGGTTGTTCGTCTATGTGTGCCCTGCGATTGGCTGGCAACCAGTTCAGGGTATACCCCCGTCTACTACCCGAAGATAGGTGGGTATCGGCTCCAGCACCCACCATTTTTCTCTGAAACTCTGGACCGATATCTTTGTTTTAATCCTGTGAATTATTACAGGGATTGTGCAATTACAAAAACCTGGAGCGGAAATATTATTTTCACTGACTGGGCTCTTGCTAGTTTGCAAAGTCCTCATCAGGCCCCTCAATTGGGGGTTAAAGGACAGGTACACTGCATTCCCGGCCTTGTTCTGCATTGTACGTGCATGTGCGTGACTGTTTTTAATTAAACGTAACAAAAGTAATTAATAGATTAATTAGCATTTCCGTTCATTTCACGTGGGGGAGTTGATTGGAGATAGGGCTACAATCATTACTATAACAGGCTGAGAAGCACGGCCTCGTACTTGGAAGTACGCAGTTGCTCGCGATTCGCAAGCAATCCTGATTTGCGACTCGGCATATTGTAACAAACTGGCTTATCTGTTCTTGTGTTGACATTTGTGTTTCGCTGAGTTGTGTCGTTTCCGATTTTTGTGAATGCATCACGCGACTCACTGGACGGGAGGTGTGTACGAGAGAGAGAGAAAGCGTGAGTGATCCGTTGTGCTGAAGACGGAGCGAGTTGCCCGGAGTTCTGATCGGTTACGGCCAACAGAGCCATTTTTTAAGCTATTTAGATTGAAGATATGTGGATTAGTAACAACAAAAGACAGATTTTTGCATGGCCGGTTAGCTCAGTTGGTCAGAGCGTGGTGCTAATAACGCCAAGGTCGCGGGTTCGATCCCTGTACGGGCCACATACTTCATTGAATAGAATTTTGTATGAGTACTCTCGAATAATGTTTAGGATGAGGTAAACCGATCACTTTTTTCGAATGGCCGGTAAGCTCAGTTTTCTAGAGCTTCGTGCTAAATACTCTCATATTATGTTTAGTTTTAGGTAAACCGATCTTTTAGTTAATATGGCCAGTTAGCTCAGTTGGTTAGAGCGTGGTGCTAATAAAGCCAAGGTCCCGTGTCCTATCCCCGTATGGGTCACGTACATCGTTGAATTGAATGTTGTATAAGTACTCTCGAATAACGTTTAGTCTGAGGTAAACCGATCACTTTTTTCGAATGGCCGGTTAGCTCAGTTTTCTAGAGCTTCGTGCTAAATACTCTCATATTATGTTTAGTTTTAGGTAAACCGATCTTTCAGTTAATGTGGCCGGTTAGCTCAGTTGGTTAGAGCGTGGTGCTAATAACGCCAAGGTCGCATGTTTGATCCCCGTACGGGCCTCGTACGTGGTTGAATAGAATTTTGTATGAGTACTCTCGAATAACGTTTAGTTTGAGGTAAACCGATCATATCACTCAAATGGCCGGTTAGCTCAGTTGGTTACAGCGTTGTGCTAATAAGGCCAAGTTCGCCAGTTCAATCCCAATAAGGGCCACGTACGTCGTCGAATCCAATTTTGTATGAGTACTCTCGGCTAACGTTTAGTTTGAGGTAAACCGATCACTTTGTTTCAATGGCCAGTCAGCTCAGTTTACTACACCGTGGTGCTAAATACTCTCAAATTACGTTTAGTTTTAGGTAAACCGATCTCTTAGTTGAAGTGGCCGGTTAGCTCAGTTGGTCAGAGCGTGGTGCTTATAACGCCAAGGTTGAGGGTTCAATCCCCGTACGTCGTTGAGTACAATTTTGTACGAGTACTCTCGAATAACGTTGAGTATGAGGTAAACCAATCACTTTTTTCGAATGGCTGGTTAGCTCAGTTTTCTAGAGCTTGGTGCTAAATACTCTCAAATTATGTTTAGTTTTAGGTAAACTGATCGTTTAGTTAATGTGGCCGGTTAGCTCAGTTGGTTAGAACGTGGGTGCTAATAATGCCAAGGTCGCGGGTTTGATCTCCGTACAGGCCACGTACATCGTCGACTTGAATTTAGTATGAGTACTCTCGAATAACGTTTAGTTTGAGGTAAACCGATCACTTTATTCGAATGGCCGGTTAGCTCAGTTTTCTAGAGCTTCGTGCTAAATACTCTCAAATTATGTTTAGTTGTAGGTAAACCGATCTTTTAATCAATGCGGCCGGTTAGCTCAGGTGGTTAGAGCGTGGTGCTAATAACGCCAAGGTCGCGTGTTCGATCCACGTACGTTGTTGAGTAGAATTTTGTATGAGTACTCTCGAATAACGTTGAGTATGAGGTAAACCGATCACTTTTTTCGAATGGCTGGTTAGCTCAGTTTTCTAGAGCTTGGTGCTAAATACTCTCAAATTATGTTTAGTTTTAGGTAAACCGATCTTTTAGTTAAAGTGGCGGGTTAGCTCAGTTGGTCAGAGCGTGGTGCTAATAACGCCAAGGTCGCGGGTTCGATCCCCGTACGGGCCACTTATGTCATTGAATCCAATTTTGTATGAGTACTCTCGAATAACGTTGAGTATGAGGTAAACCGATCACTTTTTTCGAATGGCCCGTCAGCTCAGTTTACTAGATTTAGTGCTAAATACTCTCAAATTACGTTTAGTTTTATGTAAACCGATCTTTTAGTTAAAGTGGCTGGTTAGCTCAGTTGGTCAGAGCGTGGTACTAATAACGCCAAGGTTGCGGGTTCGATCCCCGTACGGGCCATGTACGTCGTTGAGTAGAAATTTGTATGAGTACTCTCGAATAACGTTGAGTATGAGGTAAACCGATCACTTTTTCAGAATGGCCGGTCAGCTCAGTTTTCTAGAGCTTCGTGCTAAATACTCTCAAATTATGTTTAGTTGTAGGTAAACCGATCTTTTAGTCAATGTGGCCGGTTAGCTCAGTTGGTCAGAGCGTGGTGCTAATAACGCCAAGGTCGTGGGTTCGATCCCCGTACGGGCCACGTACGTCGTTGAGTAGAATTTTGTATGAGTACTCTCGAATAACCTTTAGTTCGAGGTAAACCGATCACTTTTTTCGAATGGCCGGTTAGCTCAGTTTTCTAGAGCTTCGTGCTAAATACTCTCAAATTATGTTTAGTTTTAGGTAAACCGATATGTTGGTTAATGTGGCCGGTTAGCTCAGTTGGTCAGAGCGTGGTGCTAATAACGCCAAGGTCGCGGGTTCGATCCCCGTACGGGCCACGTACGTCGTTGAGTAGAGTTTTGTATGAGTACTCTCGAATAATGTTTTGTTTGAGGTAAACCGACCACTTTTTTCGAATGGCCGGTTAGCTCGGTTTTCTTGAGCATGGTGCTAAATACTCTCAAATTCCGTTTAGTTTTAGGTAAACTGATCTTTTAGTAAAAGTGGCCGGTTAGCTCAGTTGGTTAGAGCGTGGTGCTAATAACGCCAAGGTCGCGGGTTCGATCCCCGTACGGGCCACTTATGTCATTGAATCCAATTTTGTATGAGTACTCTCGAATAACCTTTAGTTCGAGGTAAACCGATCACTTTTTTCGAATGGCCGGTTAGCTCAGTTTTCTAGAGCTTTGTGCGAAATACTCTCAAATTATGTTTAGTTTTAGGTAAACCGATCTGTTGGTTAATGTGGCCGGTTAGCTCAGGTGGTTAGCGCGTGGTGCTAATAATGCCAAGGTTGCGGGTTCGATCCCCGTACGGGCCATGTACGTCGTTGAGTAGAATTTTGTATGAGTACTCTCGAATAACGTTTAGTTTGAGGTAAACCGATCACTTTTTTCGAATGGCCGGTTAGCTCGGTTTTCTTGAGCATGGTGCTAAATACTCTCAAATTCCGTTTCGTTTTAGGTAAACCGATCTTTTAGTCAAAGTGGCCGGTTAGCTCAGTTTACTAGAGCATTGTGCTAAATACTCTCAAATTCCGTTTAGTTTTAGGTAAACTGATCATTTAGTAAAAGTGGCCGGTTAGCTCAGTTGGTTAGAGCGTGGTGCTAATAACGCCAAGGTCGCGGGTTCGATCCCCGTACGGGCCACGTACGTCGTTGAGTAGAATTTTGTATGAGTACTCTCGAATAACCTTTAGTTCGAGGTAAACCGATCACTTTTTTCGAATGGCCGGTTAGCTCAGTTTTCTAGAGCTTCGTGCTAAATACTCTCAAATTATGTTTAGTTTTAGGTAAACCGATCTGTTGGTTAATGGGAACGGTTAGCTCAGTTGGTCAGAGCGTGGTGCTAATAACGCCAAGGTCGCGGGTTCGATCCCCGTACGGGCCACGTACGTCGTTGAGTAGAATTTTGTATGAGTACTCTCGAATAACCTTTAGTTCGAGGTAAACCGATCACTTTTTTCGAATGGCCGGTTAGCTCAGTTTTCTAGAGCTTTGTGCTAAATACTCTCAAATTATGTTTAGTTTTAGGTAAACCGATCTGTTGGCTAATGTGGCCGGTTAGCTCAGGTGGTTAGAGCGTGGTGCTAATAACGCCAAGGTTGCGGGTTCGATCCCCGTACGGGCCACGTACGTCGTTGAGTAGAGTTTTGTATGAGTACTCTCGAATAATGTTTTGTTTGAGGTAAACCGATCACTTTTTTCGAATGGCCGGTTAGCTCAGTTTTCTAGAGCTTCGTGCTAAATACTCTCAAATTACCTTTAGTTTTAGGTAAACTGATCTTTTAGTTGAAGTAACCGGTTAGCTCTGTTGGTCTAAGCGTGGTGCTCATAATGCCAAGGTCGCGGGTTCGATCCCTGTACGGGCCACGTTCGTCTTTGAATTGAACTTTGCATGAGTACTCTCGAATAACGTTTAGTTTGAGGTAAACCGATCTCTTTGTTCCAAGGGCCGGCTAGCTCAGTTTACGAGAGCATTGTGCTCAGTTTACTAGAGCAGTGCTCAATACTCTCAAATTACCTTTAGTTTTAGGTAAACCGATCTTTTTGTTAAAGTGCCCGTTTAGCTCAGTTGGTCAGAGCGTGGTGCTAATAACTCCAAGGTCGCGGGTTCGATCCCCGTATGGGCCACTTATGTAATTGAATCAAATTCTGTGTGAGTACTCTCGAATAACGTTTAGTTTGAGGTAAACTGATCACTTTTTTCAAATGGCTGGTTAGCTCAGTTTTTCTAGAGCTTCGTGCTAAATACTCTCAAATGATGTTTAGTTGTAGGTAAACCGATCTTGTAGTCAATTTGGCCGGTTAGCTCAGTTGGTTAGAGCGTGGTGCTAATAACGCCAAGGTCGTGGGTTCGATTCCCGTACGGGCCAAAATTAGTCATTGAATAGAATTTTCTATGAGTACTCTTGAATAACGTTTAGTTTGAGGTAAACCGATCACTTTTTTCGAATGGCCGGTTAGCTCGGTTTTCTTGAGCATGGTGCTAAATACTCTCAAATTCCGTTTAGTTTTAGGTAAACCGATCTTTTAGTCAAAGTGTCCGGTTAGCTCAGTTTACTAGAGCATTGTGCTCAATACTCTCAAATTACGTTTAGTTTTAGGTAAACCGATCTTTTGGTTAAAGTGGCCGGTTAGCTCAGTTGGTCAGAGCGTGGTACTAATAACGCCAAGGTCGCGGGTTCGATCCCCGTACGGGCCACTTACGTCATTGAATCAAATTTTGTATGAGTACTCTCGAATAACGTTTAGTTTGAGGTAAACCGATCACTTTTTTCGAATGGCTGGTTAGCTCAGTTTTCTAGAGCTTCGTGCTAAATACTCTCAAATTCCGTTTAGTTTTAGGTAAACCGATCTTTTAGTATAAGTGGCCGGTTAGCTCAGTTGGTTAGAGCGTGGTGCTAATAACGCCAAGGTCGCGGGTTTGATCCCCTTACGGGCCACTTATGTCATTGAATCCAATTTTGTATGAGTACTCTCGAATAACCTTTAGTTCGAGGTAAACCGACCACTTTTTTCGAATGGCCGGTTAGCTCGGTTTTCTTGAGCATGGTGCTAAATACTCTCAAATTCCGTTTAGTTTTAGGTAAACTGATCTTTTAGTAAAAGTGGCCGGTTAGCTCAGTTGGTTAGAGCGTGGTGCTAATAACGCCAAGGTCGCGGGTTCGATCCCCGTACGGGCCACTTATGTCATTGAATCCAATTTTGTATGAGTACTCTCGAATAACCTTTAGTTCGAGGTAAACCGATCACTTTTTTCGAATGGCCGGTTAGCTCAGTTTTCTAGAGCTTCGTGCTAAATACTCTCAAAATATGTTTAGTTTTAGGTAAACCGATCTGTTGGTTAATGTGGCCGGTTAGCTCAGTTGGTCAGAGCGTGGTGCTAATTACGCCAAGGTCGCGGGTTCGATCCCCGTACGGGCCACGTACGTCGTTGAGTAGAGTTTTGTATGAGTACTCTCGAATAATGTTTTGTTTGAGGTAAACCGATCACTTTTTTCGAATGGCCGGTTAGCTCGGTTTTCTTGAGCATGGTGCTAAATACTCTCAAATTCCGTTTAGTTTTAGGTAAACTGATCTTTTAGTAACAGTGGCCGGTTAGCTCAGTTGGTTAGAGCGTGGTGCTAATAACGCCAAGGTCGCGGGTTCGATCCCCGTACGGGCCACTTATGTCATTGAATCCAATTTTGTATGAGTACTCTCGAATAACCTTTAGTTCGAGGTAAACCGATCACTTTTTTCGAATGGCCGGTTAGCTCAGTTTTCTAGAGCTTCGTGCTAAATACTCTCAAAATATGTTTAGTTTTAGGTAAACCGATCTGTTGGTTAATGTGGCCGGTTAGCTCAGTTGGTCAGAGCGTGGTGCTAATAACGCCAAGGTCGCGGGTTCGATCCCCGTACGGGCCACGTACGTCGTTGAGTAGAGTTTTGTATGAGTACTCTCGAATAATGTTTTGTTTGAGGTAAACCGATCACTTTTTTCGAATGGCCGGCCGGTTAGCTCGGTTTTCTTGAGCATGGTGCTAAATACTCTCAAATTCCGTTTAGTTTTAGGTAAACTGATCTTTTAGTAAAAGTGGCCGGTTAGCTCAGTTGGTTAGAGCGTGGTGCTAATAACGCCAAGGTCGCGGCTTCGATCCCCGTACGGGCCACTTATGTCATTGAATCCAATTTTGTATGAGTACTCTCGAATAACCTTTAGTTCGAGGTAAACCGATCACTTTTTTCGAATGGCCGGTTAGCTCAGTTTTCTAGAGCTTTGTGCGAAATACTCTCAAATTATGTTTAGTTTTAGGTAAACCGATCTGTTGGTTAATGTGGCCGGTTAGCTCAGGTGGTTAGAGCGTGTTGCTAATAACGCCAAGGTCGCGGGTTCGATCCCCGTACGGGCCATGTACGTCGTTGAGTAGAATTTTGTATGAGTACTCTCGAATAACGTTTAGTTTGAGGTAAACCGATCACTTTTTTCGAATGGCCGGTTAGCTCGGTTTTCTTGAGCATGGTGCTAAATACTCTCAAATTCCGTTTAGTTTTAGGTAAACCGATCTTTTAGTAAAAGTGGCCGGTTAGCTCAGTTGGTTAGAGCGTGGTGCTAATAACGCCAAGGTCGCGGGTTCGATCCCCGTACGGGCCACTTATGTCATTCAATCCAATTTTGTATGAGTACTCTCGAATAACCTTTAGTTCGATGTAAACCGATCACTTTTTTCGAATGGCCGGTTAGCTCAGTTTTCTAGAGCTTCGTGCTAAATACTCTCAAATTATGTTTAGTTTTAGGTAAACCGATCTGTTGGTTAATGTGGCCGGTTAGCTCAGTTGGTCAGAGCGTGGTGCTAATAACGCCAAGGTTGCGGGTTCGATCCCCGTACGGGCCACGTACGTCGTTGAGTAGAGTTTTGTATGAGTACTCTCGAATAATGTTTTGTTTGAGGTAAACCGACCACTTTTTTCGAATGGCCGGTTAGCTCGGTTTTCTTGAGCATGGTGCTAAATACTCTCAAATTCCGTTTAGTTTTAGGTAAACTGATCTTTTAGTAAAAGTGGCCGGTTAGCTCAGTTGGTTAGAGCGTGGTGCTAATAACGCCAAGGTCGCGGGTTCGATCCCCGTACGGGCCACTTATGTCATTGAATCCAATTTTGTATGAGTACTCTCGAATAACCTTTAGTTCGAGGTAAACCGATCACTTTTTTCGAATGGCCGGTTAGCTCAGTTTTCTAGAGCTTTGTGCGAAATACTCTCAAATTATGTTTAGTTTTAGGTAAACCGATCTGTTGGTTAATGTGGCCGGTTAGCTCAGGTGGTTAGCGCGTGGTGCTAATAATGCCAAGGTTGCGGGTTCGATCCCCGTACGGGCCATGTACGTCGTTGAGTAGAATTTTGTATGAGTACTCTCGAATAACGTTTAGTTTGAGGTAAACCGATCACTTTTTTCGAATGGCCGGTTAGCTCGGTTTTCTTGAGCATGGTGCTAAATACTCTCAAATTCCGTTTCGTTTTAGGTAAACCGATCTTTTAGTCAAAGTGGCCGGTTAGCTCAGTTTACTAGAGCATTGTGCTAAATACTCTCAAATTCCGTTTAGTTTTAGGTAAACTGATCATTTAGTAAAAGTGGCCGGTTAGCTCAGTTGGTTAGAGCGTGGTGCTACTAACGCCAAGGTCGCGGGTTCGATCCCCGTACGGGCCACGTACGTCGTTGAGTAGAATTTTGTATGAGTACTCTCGAATAACCTTTAGTTCGAGGTAAACCGATCACTTTTTTCGAATGGCCGGTTAGCTCAGTTTTCTAGAGCTTTGTGCTAAATACTCTCAAATTATGTTTAGTTTTAGGTAAACCGATCTGTTGGTTAATGTGGCCGGTTAGCTCAGGTGGTTAGAGCGTGTTGCTAATAACGCCAAGGTCGCGGGTTCGATCCCCGTACGGGCCATGTACGTCGTTGAGTAGAATTTTGTATGAGTACTCTCGAATAACGTTTAGTTTGAGGTAAACCGATCACTTTTTTCGAATGGCCGGTTAGCTCGGTTTTCTTGAGCATGGTGCTAAATACTCTCAAATTCCGTTTAGTTTTAGGTAAACCGATCTTTTAGTAAAAGTGGCCGGTTAGCTCAGTTGGTTAGAGCGTGGTGCTAATAACGCCAAGGTCGCGGGTTCGATCCCCGTACGGGCCACTTATGTCATTCAATCCAATTTTGTATGAGTACTCTCGAATAACCTTTAGTTCGATGTAAACCGATCACTTTTTTCGAATGGCCGGTTAGCTCAGTTTTCTAGAGCTTCGTGCTAAATACTCTCAAATTATGTTTAGTTTTAGGTAAACCGATCTGTTGGTTAATGTGGCCGGTTAGCTCAGTTGGTCAGAGCGTGGTGCTAATAACGCCAAGGTCGCGGGTTCGATCCCCGTACGGGCCACGTACGTCGTTGAGTAGAGTTTTGTATGAGTACTCTCGAATAATGTTTTGTTTGAGGTAAACCGACCACTTTTTTCGAATGGCCGGTTAGCTCGGTTTTCTTGAGCATGGTGCTAAATACTCTCAAATTCCGTTTAGTTTTAGGTAAACTGATCTTTTAGTAAAAGTGGCCGGTTAGCTCAGTTGGTTAGAGCGTGGTGCTAATAACGCCAAGGTCGCGGGTTCGATCCCCGTACGGGCCACTTATGTCATTGAATCCAATTTTGTATGAGTACTCTCGAATAACCTTTAGTTCGAGGTAAACCGATCACTTTTTTCGAATGGCCGGTTAGCTCAGTTTTCTAGAGCTTTGTGCGAAATACTCTCAAATTATGTTTAGTTTTAGGTAAACCGATCTGTTGGTTAATGTGGCCGGTTAGCTCAGGTGGTTAGCGCGTGGTGCTAATAATGCCAAGGTTGCGGGTTCGATCCCCGTACGGGCCATGTACGTCGTTGAGTAGAATTTTGTATGAGTACTCTCGAATAACGTTTAGTTTGAGGTAAACCGATCACTTTTTTCGAATGGCCGGTTAGCTCGGTTTTCTTGAGCATGGTGCTAAATACTCTCAAATTCCGTTTCGTTTTAGGTAAACCGATCTTTTAGTCAAAGTGGCCGGTTAGCTCAGTTTACTAGAGCATTGTGCTAAATACTCTCAAATTCCGTTTAGTTTTAGGTAAACTGATCATTTAGTAAAAGTGGCCGGTTAGCTCAGTTGGTTAGAGCGTGGTGCTAATAACGCCAAGGTCGCGGGTTCGATCCCCGTACGGGCCACGTACGTCGTTGAGTAGAATTTTGTATGAGTACTCTCGAATAACCTTTAGTTCGAGGTAAACCGATCACTTTTTTCGAATGGCCGGTTAGCTCAGTTTTCTAGAGCTTTGTGCTAAATACTCTCAAATTATGTTTAGTTTTAGGTAAACCGATCTGTTGGCTAATGTGGCCGGTTAGCTCAGGTGGTTAGAGCGTGGTGCTAATAACGCCAAGGTTGCGGGTTCGATCCCCGTACGGGCCATGTACGTCGTTGAGTAGAGTTTTGTATGAGTACTCTCGAATAATGTTTTGTTTGAGGTAAACCGATCACTTTTTTCGAATGGCCGGTTAGCTCGGTTTTCTTGAGCATGGTGCTAAATACTCTCAAATTCCGTTTAGTTTTAGGTAAACTGATCTTTTAGTAAAAGTGGCCGGTTAGCTCAGTTGGTTAGAGCGTGGTGCTAATAACGCCAAGGTCGCGGGTTCGATCCCCGTACGGGCCACTTATGTCATTGAATCCAATTTTGTATGAGTACTCTCGAATAACTTTTAGTTCGAGGTAAACCGATCACTTTTTTCGAATGGCCGGTTAGCTCAGTTTTCTAGAGCTTCGTGCTAAATACTCTCAAATTATGTTTAGTTTTAGGTAAACCGATCTGCTGGTTAATGTGGCTGGTTAGCTCAGTTGGTCAGAGCGTGGTGCTAATAACGCCAAGGTCGCGGGTTCGATCCCCGTACGGGCCACGTACGTCGTTGAGTAGAGTTTTGTATGAGTACTCTCGAATAATGTTTTGTTTGAGGTAAACCGATCACTTTTTTCGAATGGCCGGTTAGCTCGGTTTTCTTGAGCATTGTGCTAAATACTCTCAAATTCCGTTTAGTTTTAGGTAAACTGATCTTTTAGTAAAAGTGGCCGGTTAGCTCAGTTGTTCAGAGCGTGGTGCTAATAACGCCAAGGTCGCGGGTTCGATCCCTGTACGGGCCACTTATGTCATTGAAACCAATTTTTTATGAGTACTCTCGAATAACGTTTAGTTTGAGGTAAACCGATCACTTTTTTCGAATGGCCGGTTAGCTCAGTTTTCTAGAGCTTCGTGCTAAATACTCTCAAATTACCTTTAGTTTTAGGTAAACCGATCTTTTAGTTGAAGTAACCGGTTAGCTCTGTTGGTCTAAGCGTGGTGCTCATAATGCCAAGGTCGCGGGTTCGATCCCTGTACGGGCCACGTTCGTCTTTGAATTGAACTTTGCATGAGTACTCTCGAATAACGTTTAGTTTGAGGTAAACCGATCTCTTTGTTCCAAGGGCCGGCTAGCTCAGTTTACGAGAGCATTGTGCTCAGTTTACTAGAGCAGTGCTCAATACTCTCAAATTACCTTTAGTTTTAGGTAAACCGATCTTTTTGTTAAAGTGCCCGTTTAGCTCAGTTGGTCAGAGCGTGGTGCTAATAACTCCAAGGTCGCGGGTTCGATCCCCGTATGGGCCACTTATGTAATTGAATCAAATTCTGTGTGAGTACTCTCGAATAACGTTTAGTTTGAGGTAAACTGATCACTTTTTTCAAATGGCTGGTTAGCTCAGTTTTTCTAGAGCTTCGTGCTAAATACTCTCAAATGATGTTTAGTTGTAGGTAAACCGATCTTGTAGTCAATTTGGCCGGTTAGCTCAGTTGGTTAGAGCGTGGTGCTAATAACGCCAAGGTCGTGGGTTCGATTCCCGTACGGGCCAAAATTAGTCATTGAATAGAATTTTCTATGAGTACTCTTGAATAACGTTTAGTTTGAGGTAAACCGATCACTTTTTTCGAATGGCCGGTTAGCTCGGTTTTCTTGAGCATGGTGCTAAATACTCTCAAATTCCGTTTAGTTTTAGGTAAACCGATCTTTTAGTCAAAGTGTCCGGTTAGCTCAGTTTACTAGAGCATTGTGCTCAATACTCTCAAATTACGTTTAGTATTAGGTAAACCGATCTTTTGGTTAAAGTGGCCGGTTAGCTCAGTTGGTCAGAGCGTGGTGCTAATAACGCCAAGGTCGCGGGTTCGATCCCCGTACGGGCCACTTACGTCATTGAATCAAATTTTGTATGAGTACTCTCGAATAACGTTTAGTTTGAGGTAAACCGATCACTTTTTTCGAATGGCTGGTTAGCTCAGTTTTCTAGAGCTTCGTGCTAAATACTCTCAAATTCCGTTTAGTTTTAGGTAAACCGATCTTTTAGTATAAGTGGCCGGTTAGCTCAGTTGGTTAGAGCGTGGTGCTAATAACGCCAAGGTCGCGGGTTTGATCCCCTTACGGGCCACTTATGTCATTGAATCCAATTTTGTATGAGTACTCTCGAATAACCTTTAGTTCGAGGTAAACCGATCACTTTTTTCGAATGGCCGGTTAGCTCAGTTTTCTAGAGCTTCGTGCTAAATACTCTCAAAATATGTTTAGTTTTAGGTAAACCGATCTGTTGCTTAATGTGGCCGGTTAGCTCAGTTGGTCAGACCGTGGTGCTAATAACGCCAAGGTCGTGGGTTCGATCCCCGTACGGGCCACGTACGTAGTCGAGTAGAATTTTGTATGAGTACTCTCGAATAATGTTTTGTTTGAGGTAAACCGATCACTTTTTTCGAATGGCCGGTAAGCTCGGTTTTCTTGAGCATGGTGCTAAATACTCTCAAATTCCGTTTAGTTTTAGGTAAACTGATCTTTTAGTAAAAGTGGCCGGTTAGCTCAGTTGGTTAGAGCGTGGTGCTAATAACTCCAAGGTCGCGGGTTCGATCCCCGTACGGGCCACTTATGTCATTGAAACCAATTTTGTATGAGTACTCTCGAATAACCTTAAGTTCGAGGTAAACCGATCACTTTTTTCGAATGGCCGGTTAGCTCGGTTTTCTTGAACATGGTGCTAAATACTCTCAAATTCCGTTTAGTTTTAGGTAAACTGATCTTTTAGTAAAAGTGGCCGGTTAGCTCAGTTGGTCAGAGCGTGGTGCTAATAACGCCAAGGTCGCGGGTTCGATCCCCGTACGGGCCACTTATGTCATTGAAACCAATTTTGTATGAGTACTCTCGAATAACGTTTAGTTTGAGGTAAACCGATCACTTTTTTCGAATGGCCGGTTAGCTCAGGTATCTAGAGCTTCGTGCTAAATACTCTCAAATTATGTTTAGTTTTAGGTAAACCGATCTGTTGGTTAATGTGGCCGGTTAGCTCAGGTGGTTAGAGCGTGGTGCTAATAACGCCAAGGTCGCGGGTTCGATCCCCGTACGGGCCATGTACGTCGTTGAGTAGAATTTTGTATGAGTACTCTCGAATAATGTTTAGTTTGAGGTAAACCGATCACTTTTTCCGAATGGCTGGTTAGCTCAGTTTTCTAGAGCTTCGTGCTAAATACTCTCAAATTACCTTTAGTTTTAGGTAAACCGATCTTTTAGTTGAAGTGACCGGTTAGCTCAGTTCGTCTAAGCGTGGTGCTCATAATGCCAAGGTCGCGGGTTCGATCCCCGTACGGGCCACGTACGTCTTTGAATTGAACTTTGCATGAGTACACTCGAATAACGTTTAGTTTGAGGTAAACCGATCTCTCTGTTCCAAGGGCCGGTTAGCTCAGTTTACTTGAGCATTGTGCTCAGTTTACGAGAGCATTGTGCTCAATACTCTCAAATTACCTTTAGTTTTAGGTAAACCGATCTTTTAGTTAAAGTGGCCGTTTAGCTCAGTTGGTCACAGCGTGGTGCTAAAAACACCAAGGTCGTGGGTTCGATCCCCGTATGGGCCACTTATGTCATTGAATCAAATTCTGTATGAGTACTCTCGAATAACGTTTAGTTTGAGGTAAACCGATCACTTTTTTCAAATGGCTGGTTAGCTCAGTTTTTCTAGAGCTTCGTGCTAAATACTCTCAAATTATGTTTAGTTGTAGGTAAACCGATCTTGTAGTCAATGTGGCCGGTTAGCTCAGTTGGTTAGAGCGTGGTGCTAATAACGCCAAGGTCGTGGGTTCGATCCCCGTACGGGCCAAAATAAGTCATTGAATAGAATTTTGTATGAGTACTCTCGAATAACCTTTAGTTTGAGGTAAACCGATCACTTCACTCAAATGGCCGGTTAGCTCAGTTTTCGAGAGCGTGCTCAATACTCTCAAATTACGTTTAGTTTTAGGTAAACTGATCTTTTAGTAAAAGTGGCCGGTTAGCTCAGTTGGTTAGAGCGTGGTGCTAATAACGCCAAGGTCGCGGGTTCGATCCCCGTACGGGCCACTTATGTCATTGAATCCAATTTTGTATGAGTACTCTTGAATAACCTTTAGTTCGAGGTAAACCGATCACTTTTTTCGAATGGCCGGTTAGCTCAGTTTTCTAGAGCTTCGTGCTAAATACTCTCAAATTATGTTTAGTTTTAGGTAAACCGATCTATTGGTTAATGTGGCCGGTTAGCTCAGTTGGTCAGAGCGTGGTGCTAATAACGCCAAGGTCGCGGGTTCGATCCCCGTACGGGCCACGTACGTCGTTGAGTAGAGTTTTGTATGAGTACTCTCGAATAATGTTTTGTTTGAGGGAAACCGATCACTTTTTTCGAATCGCCGGTTAGCTCAGTTTACGAGAGCAGTGGTCAATACTCTCAAATTACGTTTAGTTTTAGGTAAACCGATCTTTTAGTAAAAGTGGCCGGTTAGCTCAGTTGGTTAGAGCGTGGTGCTAATAACGCCAAGGTCGCGGGTTCGATCCCCGTACGGGCCACTTATGTCATTGAATCCAATTTTGTATGAGTACTCTCGAATAACCTTTAGTTCGAGGTAAACCGATCACTTTTTTCGAATGGCAGGTTAGCTCAGTTTTCTAGAGCTTCGTGCTAAATACTCTCAAATTATGTTTAGTTTTAGGTAAACCGATCTGTTGGTTAATGTGGCCGGTTAGCTCAGTTGGTCAGAGCGTGGTGCTAATAACGCCAAGGTCGCGGGTTCGATCCCCGTACGGGCCACGTACGTCGTTGAGTAGAGTTTTGTATGAGTTCTCTCGAATAATGTTTTGTTTGAGGTAAACCGACCACTTTTTTCGAATGGCCGGTTAGCTCGGTTTTCTTGAGCATGGTGCTAAATACTCTCAAATTCCGTTTAGTTTTAGGTAAACTGATCTTTTAGTAAAAGTGGCCGGTTAGCTCAGTTGGTTAGAGCGTGGTGCTAATAACGCCAAGGTCGCGGGTTCGATCCCCGTACGGGCCACTTATGTCATTGAATCCAATTTTGTATGAGTACTCTCGAATAACCTTTAGTTCGAGGTAAACCGATCACTTTTTTCGAATGGCCGGTTAGCTCAGTTTTCTAGAGCTTCGTGCTAAATACTCTCAAAATATGTTTAGTTTTAGGTAAACCGATCTGTTGGTTAATGTGGCCGGTTAGCTCAGTTGGTCAGAGCGTGGTGCTAATAACGCCAAGGTTGCGGGTTCGATCCCCGTACGGGCCACGTATGTCGTTGAGTAGAGTTTTGTATGAGTACTCTCGAATAATGTTTTGTTTGAGGTAAACCGATCACTTTTTTCGAATGGCCGGTTAGCTCGGTTTTCTTGAGCATGGTGCTAAATACTCTCAAATTCCGTTTAGTTTTAGGTAAACTGATCTTTTAGTAAAAGTGGCCGGTTAGCTCTGTTGGTTAGAGCGTGGTGCTAATAACGCCAAGGTCGCGGGTTCGATCCCCGTACGGGCCACTTATGTCATTGAATCCAATTTTGTATGAGTACTCTCGAATAACCTTTAGTTCGAGGTAAACCGATCACTTTTTTCGAATGGCCGGTTAGCTCAGTTTTCTAGAGCTTTGTGCGAAATACTCTCAAATTATGTTTAGTTTTAGGTAAACCGATCTGTTGGTTAATGTGGTCGGTTAGCTCAGGTGGTTAGCGCGTGGTGCTAATAATGCCAAGGTCGCGGGTTCGATCCCCGTACGGGCCATGTACGTCGTTGAGTAGAATTTTGTATGAGTACTCTCGAATAACGTTTAGTTTGAGGTAAACCGATCACTTTTTTCGAATGGCCGGTTAGCTCGGTTTTCTTGAGCATGGTGCTAAATACTCTCAAATTCCGTTTAGTTTTAGGTAAACCGATCTTTTAGTCAAAGTGGCCGGTTAGCTCAGTTTACTAGAGCATTGTGCTAAATACTCTCAAATTCCGTTTAGTTTTAGGTAAGCTGATCTTTTAGTAAAAGTGGCCGGTTAGCTCAGTTGGTTAGAGCGTGGTGCTAATAACGCCAAGGTCGCGGTTTCGATCCCCGTACGGGCCACTTATCTCATTGAATCCAATTTTGTATGAGTACTCTCGAATAACCTTTAGTTCGAGGTAAACCGATCACTTTTTTCGAATGGCCGGTTAGCTCAGTTTGCTAGAGCTTCGTGCTAAATACTCTCAAATTATGTTTAGTTTTAGGTAAACCGATCTGTTGGTTAATGTGGCAGGTTAGCTCAGTTGGTCAGAGCGTGGTGCTAATAACGCCAAGGTCGCGGGTTCGATCCCCGTACGGGCCACGTACGTCGTTGAGTAGAGTTTTGTATGAGTACTCTCGAATAATGTTTTGTTTGAGGTAAACCGATCACTTTTTTCGAATGGCCGGTTAGCTCGGTTTTCTTGAGCATGGTGCTAAATACTCTCAAATTCCGTTTAGTTTTAGGTAAACTGATCTTTTAGTAAAAGTGGCCGGTTAGCTCAGTTGGTTAGAGCGTGGTGCTAATAACGCCAAGGTCGCGGGTTCGATCCCCGTACGGGCCACTTATGTCATTGAATCCAATTTTGTATGAGTACTCTCGAATAACTTTTAGTTCGAGGTAAACCGATCACTTTTTTCGAATGGCCGGTTAGCTCAGTTTTCTAGAGCTTCGTGCTAAATACTCTCAAATTATGTTTAGTTTTAGGTAAACCGATCTGCGGGTTAATGTGGCCGGTTAGCTCAGTTGGTCAGAGCGTGGTGCTAATAACGCCAAGGTCGCGGGTTCGATCACCGTACGGGCCACGTACGTCGTTGAGTAGAGTTTTGTATGAGTACTCTCGAATAATGTTTTGTTTGAGGTAAACCGATCACTTTTTTCGAATGGCCGGTTAGCTCGGTTTTCTTGAGCATGGTGCGAAATACTCTCAAATTCCGTTTAGTTTTAGGTAAACTGATCTTTTAGTAAAAGTGGCCGGTTAGCTCAGTTGGTCAGAGCGTGGTGCTAATAACGCCAAGGTCGCGGGTTCGATCCCTGTACGGGCCACTTATGTCATTGAAACCAATTTTGTATGAGTACTCTCGAATAACGTTTAGTTTGAGGTAAACCGATCACTTTTTTCGAATGGCCGGTTAGCTCAGTTTTCTAGAGCTTCGTGCTAAATACTCTCAAATTACCTTTAGTTTTAGGTAAACCGATCTTTTAGTTGAAGTAACCGGTTAGCTCTGTTGGTCTAAGCGTGGTGCTCATAATGCCAAGGTCGCGGGTTCGATCCCCGTACGGGCCACGTTCGTCTTTGAATTGAACTTTGCATGAGTACTCTCGAATAACGTTTAGTTTGAGGTAAACCGATCTCTTTGTTCCAAGGGCCGGCTAGCTCAGTTTACTAGAGCATTGTGCTCAGTTTACTAGAGCAGTGCTCAATACTCTCAAATTACCTTTAGTTTTAGGTAAACCGATCTTTTTGTTAAAGTGCCCGTTTAGCTCAGTTGGTCAGAGCGTGGTGCTAATAACTCCAAGGTCGCGGGTTCGATCCCCGTATGGGCCACTTATGTAATTGAATCAAATTCTGTATGAGTACTCTCGAATAACGTCTAGTTTGAGGTAAACTGATCACTTTTTTCAAATGGCTGGTTAGCTCAGTTTTTCTAGAGATTGTGCTAAATACTCTCAAATTATGTTTAGTTGTAGGTAAACTGATCTTGTAGTCAATTTGGCCGGTTAGCTCAGTTGGTTAGAGCGTGGTGCTAATAACGCCAAGGTCGTGGGTTCGATCCCCGTACGGGCCAAAATTAGTCATTGAATAGAATTTTCTATGAGTACTCTTGAATAACGTTTAGTTTGAGGTAAACCGATCACTTTTTTCGAATGGCCGGTTAGCTCGGTTTTCTTGAGCATGGTGCTAAATACTCTCAAATTCCGTTTAGTTTTAGGTAAACCGATCTTTTAGTCAAAGTGTCCGGTTAGCTCAGTTTACTAGAGCATTGTGCTCAATACTCTCAAATTACGTTTAGTTTTAGGTAAACCGATCTTTTGGTTAAAGTGGCCGGTTAGCTCAGTTGGTCAGAGCGTGGTGCTAATAACGCCAAGGTCGCGGGTTCGATCCCCGTACGGGCCACTTACGTCATTGAATCAAATTTTGTATGAGTACTCTCGAATAACGTTTAGTTTGAGGTAAACCGATCACTTTTTTCGAATGGCTGGTTAGCTCAGTTTTCTAGAGCTTCGTGCTAAATACTCTCAAATTCCGTTTAGTTTTAGGTAAACCGATCTTTTAGTATAAGTGGCCGGTTAGCTCAGTTGGTTAGAGCGTGGTGCTAATAACGCAAAGGTCGCGGGTTTGATCCCCTTACGGGCCACTTATGTCATTGAATCCTATTTTGTATGAGTACTCTCGAATAACCTTTAGTTCGAGGTAAACCGATCACTTTTTTCGAATGGCCGGTTAGCTCAGTTTTCTAGAGCTTCGTGCTAAATACTCTCAAAATATGTTTAGTTTTAGGTAAACCGATCTGTTGTTTAATGTGGCCGGTTAGCTCAGTTGGTCAGAGCGTGGTGCTAATAACGCCAAGGTCGTGGGTTTGATCCCCGTACGGGCCAAAATAAGTCATTGAATAGAATTTTGTATGAGTACTCTCGAATAACCTTTAGTTTGAGGTAAACCGATCACTTCACTCAAATGGCCGGTTAGCTCAGTTTTCGAGAGCGTGCTCAATACTCTCAAATTACGTTTAGTTTTAGGTAAACTGATCTTTTAGTAAAAGTGGCCGGTTAGCTCAGTTGGTTAGAGCGTGGTGCTAATAACGCCAAGGTCGCGGGTTCGATCCCCGTACGGGCCACTTATGTCATTGAATCCAATTTTGTATGAGTACTCTTGAATAACCTTTAGTTCGAGGTAAACCGATCTGTTGGTTAATGTGGCCGGTTAGCTCAGTTGGTCAGAGCGTGGTGCTAATAACGCCAAGGTCGCGGGTTCGATCCCCGTACGGGCCATGTACTTCGTTGAGTAGAGTTTTGTATGAGTACTCTCGAATAATGTTTTGTTTGAGGGAAACCGATCACTTTTTTCGAATCGCCGGTTAGCTCAGTTTACTAGAGCATTGTGGTCAATACTCTCAAATTACGTTTAGTTTTAGGTAAACTGATCTTTTAGTTAAAGTGGCCGGTTAGCTCAGTTGGTCAGAGCGTGCTGCTAATAACGCCAAGGTCGCGGGTTCGATCCCCGTACGGGCCACTTATGTCATTGAATCCAATTTTGTATGAGTACTCTCGAATAACGTTTAGTTTGAGGTAAACCGATCACTTTTTTCGAATGGCCGGTTAGCTCGGTTTTCTTGAGCATGGTGCTAAATACTCTCAAATTCCGTTTAGTTTTAGGTAAACCGATCTTTTAGTCAAAGTGGCCGGTTAGCTCAGTTTACTAGAGCATTGTGCTCAATACTCTCGAATTACGTTTAGTTTTAGGTAAACCGATCTTTTAGTAAAAGTGGCCGGTTAGCTCAGTTGGTTAGAGCGTGGTGCTAATAACGCCAAGGTCGTGGGTTCGATCCCCGTAAGGGCCACTTATGTCATTGAATCCAATTTTGTATGAGTACTCTCGAATAACCTTTAGTTCGAGGTAAACCGATCACTTTTTTCGAATGGCCGGTTAGCTCAGTTTTCTAGAGCTTCGTGCTAAATACTCTCAAAATATGTTTAGTTTTAGGTAAACCGATCTGTCGGTTAATGTGGCCGGTTAGCTCAGTTGGTCAGAGCGTGGTGCTAATAACGCCAAGGTCGCGGGTTCGATCCCCGTACGGGCCATGTACGTCGTTGAGTAGAATTTTGTATGAGTACTCTCGAATAATGTTTAGTTTGAGGTAAACCGATCACTTTTTCCGAATGGCTGGTTAGCTCAGTTTTCTAGAGCTTCGTGCTAAATACTCTCAAATTACCTTTAGTTTTAGGTAAACCGATCTTTTAGTTGAAGTGACCGGTTAGCTCAGTTCGTCTAAGCGTGGTGCTCATAATGCCAAGGTCGTGGGTTCGATCCCCGTACGGGCCACGTACGTCTTTGAATTGAACTTTGCATGAGTACACTCGAATAACGTTTAGTTTGAGGTAAACCGATCTCTTTGTTCCAAGGGCCGGTTAGCTCAGTTTACTAGAGCATTGTGCTCAGTTTACTAGAGCATTGTGCTCAATACTCTCAAATTACCTTTAGTTTTAGGTAAACCGATCTTTTAGTTAAAGTGGCCGTTTAGCTCAGTTGGTCACAGCGTGGTGCTAATAACTCCAAGGTCGTGGGTTCGATCCCCGTATGGGCCACTTATGTCATTGAATCAAATTCTGTATGAGTACTCTCGAATAACGTTTAGTTTGAGGTAAACCGATCACTTTTTTCAAATGGCTGGTTAGCTCAGTTTTTCTAGAGCTTCGTGCTAAATACTCTCAAATTATGTTTAGTTGTAGGTAAACCGATCTTGTAGTCAATGTGGCCGGTTAGCTCAGTTGGTTAGAGCCTGGTGCTAATAACGCCAAGGTCGTGGGTTTGATCCCCGTACGGGCCAAAATAAGTCATTGAATAGAATTTTGTATGAGTACTCTCGAATAACCTTTAGTTTGAGGTAAACCGATCACTTCACTCAAATGGCCGGTTAGCTCAGTTTTCGAGAGCGTGCTCAATACTCTCAAATTACGTTTAGTTTTAGGTAAACTGATCTTTTAGTTAAAGTGGCCGGTTAGCTCAGTTGGTCAGAGCGTGCTGCTAATAACGCCAAGGTCGCGGGTTCGATACCCGTACGGGCCACTTATGTCATTGAATCCAATTTTGTATGAGTACTCTCGAATAACGTTTAGTTTGAGGTAAACCGATCACTTTTTTCGAATGGCCGGTTAGCTCGGTTTTCTTGAGCATGGTGCTAAATACTCTCAAATTCCGTTTAGTTTTAGGTAAACCGATCTTTTAGTCAAAGTGGCCGGTTAGCTCAGTTTACTAGAGCATTGTGCTCAATACTCTCAAATTACGTTTAGTTTTAGGTAAACCGATCACTTCACTCAAATGGCCGGTTAGCTCAGTTTTCGAGAGCGTGCTCAATACTCTCAAATTACGTTTAGTTTTAGGTAATCCGATCTTTTAGCTAAAGTGGCTGGTTAGCTCAGTTGGTCAGAGCGTGGTGCTAATAACGCCAAGGTCGTGGGTTCGATCCCCGTATGGGCCCCTTATGTCATTGAATCAAATTTTGTATGAGTACTCTCAAACAACGTTTAGTATGAGGTAAACCGATCACTTTTTCAGAACGGCCGGTCAGCTCAGTTTTCTAGAGCTTCGTGCTAAATACTCTCAAATTATGCTTAGTTTTAGGTAAACCAATCGTTTAGTTAATGTGGCTGGTTAGCTCAGTTGGTTAGAGCGTGGTGCTAATAACTCCAAGGTCGTGGGTTCGATCCCCGTACGGGCCACTTAAGTCATTGAATCAAATTTTGTATGAGTACTCTCAAACAACGTTTAGTATGAGGTAAGCCGATCACTTTTTCAGAACGGCCGGTCAGCTCAGTTTTCTAGAGCTTCGTGCGAAATACTCTCAAATTATGCTTAGTTTTAGGTAAACCAATCTTTTAGTTAATGTGGCTGGTTAGCTCAGTTGGTTAGAGCGTGGTGCTAATAACGCCAAGGTCGCGGGTCCGATCCCCGTACGGGTCACGTTCATGGTTGAATTGAATTTCGTATGAGTACTCTCAAATAACGTTGAGTTTGAGTTTTTTCGAATGGCCGGTTAGCTCAGTTTTCTACAGCTTTGTGCGAAATACTCTCAAATTATGTTTAGTTTTAGGTAAACTGATCTTTTAGTCAAAGTGGCCTGTTAGCTCAGTTGGTCAGAGCGTGGTGCTAATAACGCCAAGGTCGCGGTGTCGATCCCCGTATGGGCCGCATATGTCGTTGTATAGAATTTTGTATGAGTACTCTCGAATAACGTTTAGTTTGAGGTAAACCGATCACTTTTTTCGAATGGCCGGTGAGCTCAGTTTTCTAGAGCTTCGTGCTAAATACTCTCAAATTATATTTAGTTTTAGGTAAACCGATCTGCTGGATAATGTGGCTGGTTACCTCAGTTGGTTACACTGTAGTGCTAATGATGCTAAGGTCGAGGGTTCAATCCCTGCATGGGCTGCTGTGACTTTTTTGATCTTTGAACTAAACGTATTTCGCACTGTACTTCCGCTCGGGGTTTCCTTGTTTTACTGAATGCCAAATCTTCTGTTGAGCGAATGACACCAGTTTAATACATGTTAATTATAATACCTTCCATCGGGTAGAAAAAAGAGCATTTTGTCTTGCTGTGTTTCCTAGGCTTGGACTAAAGTACAAATATAACATTTGTAGTGTAAAACAATTACCTGAGACACTGAGGGATATTGGGTAATTTCCTGCTGCATGCCTGAGGGATAGTATCGCTCATCATTGCTCACTAACATGCCACTTTACAGTGTCTGGGAATCATTGGGTTAGAGTTGGCTCCAACTACGGCCAATGAGGTGGCTAGTGCTAGCGGTGATCAGGCGAGTTGCTGTAGGCAGCCCTGACAAAGTCCATTTAAATGAAGTTTGTGTCCAAAAGACTTGCTCTTCCCTCCTCCATTGTGCGCTAGAATGTGGTTACAAATGTATCTGATTGCAGGTTGCAGACCACGTTACATCCCACCCCACTGACCACACCTACTCTTGAGCAGTCACCACCCTCCACCAAACAATCCTTGTGTTGTGTCAAGTTGTCTCCACTGAGTCACTCTAGGTGAGTTGAATGCATTTGTGGTATTTAGTCTTGGACTACTATTTACAAGAGGGCAATACATCAGCGCTTCTCTCCGCTTCATGAATTATTATGTTTCACCAGCTTGTAAAAATGAGCCCAATCCTCCTTGGATGCTAAATGAAGCCTACACACATAGAGGAAACTACAAAGAGAGACACTCAGATCATTTCTTTGAGGTAAATCATCTGATGGATATGATGATAGATCTGTTTACATATCCAAAATGGCTCTACAGACAACACCCAGTCAGCAGTATTTGCAGTCAGCTAGCAACCAATGCTAGCAATGTTATTTTCATCATTGAAAAAGTACAATGAGACACATAACGTGAAACCCTTTTGAAATAAAACTGCTGCATTCATCGCTAAGTAAACAGTCTGTCTTGAGGTATCCATCCAGAATGTGTGCCACCTCCACCGCACTTTTGAGTATTTACAACCAATATCAATTATGCAACGGCTCTCCTCATCTCATCCCCATTCATCGTATGTTTAAAAACAGAGTGATGGATGGGTGCTCGGTAGGGCTGCGAGCGTAAAGACTGTGCAGTAACTTGTGGAGCAATTTAGCGATGGAGGCTTTTGTCTTCTTTCCAGCTGTCTGCACTTTCATACGAGCTGCAGACAGGAAGTGGGGGCTGGGGGAGCATGAGCGTGTACGACGGGCGTCATCGGAAACGTGATGGCTGTAGTGTTGAAATGCACCGCTGTGCTCATGTGCCCCCCCCCACCCTTGTCCACGTGCATCCACGTTTATTCTCCGATGACAAGGTGTCACCTCACTTGTCAACCACCGTTTGAGGTGGTTCTGTTTAACCAGCTGCACCTCCTAATGAAGGCTCCTCTCCATTTGTTTGCCCAATTTGCGGTTTTGTCATGTTCCAAACGAAACACAATCCTCTGCAGCGTATAGCTGACAGCTAATTTAGATTCTATCTTGAGCTAAGCAAAACATGCTATCTGCCCTAGCAACTTGTGTTTTGGTTCATTTATTTCAGTTTTTCCTCAGCTTAGTCACAGCTAAACGTCATCATGAAAATGTGGACTGTCCACTCAACAATAGGTCCACCTGCAAATGCTGAGTGCATGCAAATGCTGCTTGGCGTTTGTGACTGCTACTGACATTAGCATCAGCATGGATTAAATGATCAGTTACACAAACAGTCAGATTTTCTTCAGTTCGACAGACGTCCTGCATAAAATCAGCCGTGGGGCGAAAAGTTAATCACATACTGTGTATTCAGTGTGTGTCTTAATTGGGCATAACGATTTATCAGTTTGGGAGATCGCAATTTCACAATCTAATTGCAAAGCTGTGTGTGTTTTTTTTTTAAAAGGATCGAACCAGCGCCATACTGGTTTAAAAAAAAAAAAAAGAAGCGTCACGCTGTCGCCTGTGATCCCGGAAGTAATTTATTTCGCCACTGCTTGAATGCAAGGCACCAAACTGGAGAGGAAAGCTGTTTGAGGAACTCTCCCTTCCGAGGTCCATTGCGGCATGTATTAATAGTTTGGATCTGCTTTCTCTGCTTTTTCAATAATCTTGATGGCCCATGCTTCCATGACCATAATTTGCCAAAGCAGCACCAGCAGTCAATGCAACTTTGCTGTCCAAGCGCTTTTTAGTCGCCTTTCTTAGAAACGATTTGAAATTTAATCCGTCTTTTGTGAAGAAACCTTGCAAAGCAACCCAGAAATGAAACAAGAAAGACCAGATGCTCTGGAGCAGAATTATGTATTTATGAGCGGAGCTTTACATCCCTCACGTGATTTCAATTTCACATCTCATTTGCTTCTCCACTCGGCTGTTGCGCTGGAATAAGGTGCGACTCAATCAGATGCTGTAAATTACATATCACCTTCCACAAAGCGGCCATTCCGCTGCATAATCCTTCAGATATATTTTTTGTTCATGCTTCTTAGCACTCAATAAAAAAAAAATGCCTTCCTTCGATGCTCAATTCAGAAAGGGGATGCTGCAGGATGTTAATGACAAAATGTGACAATAAACCAGATTGTGTTTTAATCTCCTTGGGGAAATTCCGTTGACAAAGTTTGGCATAATATTAGATGTTTTTAAATTTTGGAATCACTCCCAAGTTTCTCCATCGATCCGTTTTTGTTTGGTTTATTTCAACTGACCTTGGATGTCCAAAAGATGGATGAACAAATGGCTATGAAGCCGTAGAGCTTTTCACCATGATGTCACACAAATGAGACGGCACTTTCTGTGATGACGCCAGCTGATCAAGGCTGAGTAATTGAAGAAAAATGACTCGGATGACAATTTTAGCCGTCCTATCTTACTGCTGTAATTGGAATGTGTCAGTAGAGAAGATGTTTTATGGGGTTCATTGCTTGCTTTTAATTTACATGTTTTGAACAAGTATGTTGATTTGAAAATAGATGTGGTGGAAATTCTGACATACTGTAATTAATTAAATGTGAATATTGAGAGACTGGCTACATGATTGAGTTTTCTGATGCTCGGATTAATGGCACACGTGTAGTCCACTAGCAGGCTAGCAGTTTTTCCTTTGCAAAATTACACAAACTGTCCATAAACGCGTTGTCGGAGGGTAAGTACCCACTCTAAGTCTAATTTAGAAACATAATGAATATGCCATCTGCGTCGTTTTTTTAAATCATTTTTGTGCTTTTTTTATTGAGAACAATTTCTGGAAAATAAGACAACTAGGAACATTTCAACAATTTTGTACTTTTTATACTTTCATATTGTCATGGAGGTGTTAGAAGGATCAAGTTTCGCTTACAGCAAAAACACAGCCACGACCCTTGAACTCGGCAACACATTTGAGACATAATCCCAGTGCTCTGTGCTTGCACTAATCAATCCAAATACTGACCGCTACGTGCAACTGAAAATGTGTCATCACTGGCGGCTTACTTTGAAGTGCCCCCTTTTGCGTCAGCACAAATGCACCGCCGATCACACGGACGTCTCGAGCCTTATATGTACAGCTGAGCTGTCATTTTCTGCTCTCATTGCAATGCCGCCATCACACCTGAGATGAGGTTAGGGGAAAGCGGGGATTGACGGTGGCAGGACTAAATGAAACTCTTCTAGGGAGGGTGTGAGAACATAAAACAGAATGAGCTCGCGACAGCCTGCTGTGTTGTATATGTCCATATAAGACACTGAATAAGAGCTCTGGTTATTCGACATCCAGCAAGATTGCTTAGCCACTTGTCTGCTGCATGCACCACATGCACAGATCCACATACTATTTGGCAAGTCTTATCCGGCCGCCTGGTGATGAAATGCTGCCTACTCAAGTGAGTTGACTGTAATTGTGTGTGTGTGAGAGTAACATACCCGCTGCAAAGTCATGATGTAATGTCAAGTGCCTGCCAGCATGCTTGTGTGTCAGTGGTGTGTTAGACATCATGACACATTAGACTGGAAGACTGTGAAGAGCTGCCGGACAATATGCTGAATGTGCAACTTGTCTTCACTAGTGCAGCGGTAATCGAGGAAGACATTTTTTGCGGATTGTTCATCACGTTGTTGTTGGAACCAAAGATTCAGATATTATATTTATTAAACTGTAAAAATGGAACCATTGTGTGTAAACCTGCTAAAAAAATATGGTCCCTCTGTTGGTCTTACACATAAATAATGACAGTGTGTTACGATCAGTCTTTATGCGAGTCAGTGTGATGTGAATTTGAGCTGATAATTCACATCATGACCCAGCTTTGTGCTTTCAACACAAGCAGAACTAATTAGCAGTGAGGGACTTGAGTCAGGTTTCAATCTATGACAGCCTTTCATTATGTTAACTGGCTATTCAGCATGCTGTTCTGTGAGACCTTTCCTATGCTATGATATGGAAATGCGTTGTCTTAGAAAAGCATTTTCTCGCAATATTTTTGTAAGATTCTGTATTATGAAAGTGGCTCATTTTAGGGGTGCATCTGGCTGATGGGATTTCCACCCTTTAGCAGTGAGCCAGCCCTCAACAATACATCAGGGGTGTCAAACTCTTTTTTGTTGCAGGGCCATATCGTAGTTATGGTTTCCCTCAGAGGGCCGTCATGACTGTGAACGCATATAAAGGTATGATCACCTTCACATTCACTCAACAAATTGATGGAAAGACAGTTTTGAAGTGAGAAGCCATTAAGTAATTGTTTGTCCAACAATTCTTCAATTTATTTTAAAAGGGGAGGATTGGTAACAAATAAATGGCAATATCTCATATCTCAATATTGTTAAAAGTGACGAAAATGTGCCAGAAACAGGAAACTGACGCACATGATTTGCCCTTCGCAGGCCACATAAAATGATGTCGCGGACCAGATCTGGCCCCTGGGCCTCATCTTTGACACCTGTACCCTACATACTGCCCGACCAATGGCGAGCCTGGCTTGGAAATATCGCCAAACACAAACATGGCGAGACATCAAGTAAATGGATCACTTAGCTAACGCTAATCTTGTGCGTTCAACAGAATCCTGCGAGAGGTCAACACTGGATCCCATTACATGATCACATGCTGGATTTCATCACCAATAATGTCTTGGTTATTACGTTAATTACCTGAACTTCTACGTTACAATAGGACAAAAGTGCTGAATGATTTGGACAGCTACATTTTTAGAAAAAGGCAGCTAACTAAAGGTTTACTTGATTGTTTAGTTTCATACTCAATGCGTCACAGATGCACACTTTTGGTACGTAAGGTTTTAAAGTAAATTTTCCTTGACATTTCTCCTTTAACATTTGTACTTTGTGTTTAATTCTCACGGGAACATATTGTAGCTCCAAATGCTTCTATTAATACTTATCCTTTTTCAGGAGTTACATAACTAGGTGATCTCTAGTCAAAAGAATCCAGTGTACATCTCGGTGTATTTTCTTCTATATTTCAAAAGATGAAAGTAGTCAGAGAGGCTTGGCCCAGGCCGCTGCATCATCCAATCAAGCTGTAATCAAATCAACTTTGCGTGTGTTAGTATGGTCCATTGAATGGGATGTGGTGGAGACTGCAGATTAAAGAAGATTAAAGATTTAAAAGGCAGCAGAGTGTGTAGATTTGAACTGCTAGAAGACTGAATCCGTTCTACCACCGAGTAAGTGGCGGTAGACTGGTTTGCATGGCAGAGGTTGTGGATTTGAATCTGGACCTGGTCTTCCTTTGTAGAGTTTGCATGTTCTCCCGTGCCTGCATGGGTTTTCTCTGGGTACTCTGGTTTCCTCCCACATTCTTAAGGCATGCATGTTAGGTTGATTGGACACTCAGAATTGCCCCGAGGTGTGAGGGTGAGCGCGAATGGTTGTTCGCCTTTGGGTACCCTGTGATTGGCTGGCAACCAGTGTAGGGTGGACCCCGCCTAACTGCCTGAAAATGTCTGCGTTAGGCTCCAACACGCCCTGCGACCCTTGTGAGGAGAAGCGGAACAGATCATTGTTTGGTGGTTGGACTACTGTTAGGTTTATAGGAACGGGTTAATCAGATGTTTTTAAAAATTGCAAACTACCTCTTTAACCAGCAAATGCTATTCTCTGTAATCAGATGTTTACAGTGTAAGAGAAATAGTCTTTTTCACATGTGGCTAATATCCCACAAGTTTTCGAAACAAAAATATGAAATTGTATTTGTCAAGTGAGAAGCACCGGTTTGGTATGCTCTTTTCCACCAACAACAATATTGTTAGTTCCACACTTATGTAACGTTCCAGTAATGCTCTTAAGCGGATGAGAATTTTTTTTAAAACATACTTTATTGAACATGCTAAAAAAAAAAGACAGGGATAAACAAAACAAATAGATAGATGGGTGAGCAATATGAATAAACAAGTCAAACCGAATATCAGCCAAAATAATTAGTTCATGTTCAAAAGGGGTAGGAAGAAGCCAGAAGCTTTTCAAGTCTGCCTCAAAAACAACAACAAATAAAAATCACTTTTTTCAGTTCAAGTTCAATAATCCTATAAAGAAGATTAACAGTAAAAAAATGTGAAATTTTTTTAAAAAAAAAACCCAGGGGTGCTTAACACGGATATTTAAACCAAGTGTCAGTAGGATGCAGTTCTACACCCCTGCAAACTACAACACAGTCATTCATTGGGTCGTGCAGGTCTATCTGGAGACACACGTACAGTAGATCATGCTACTGGGTAATGGCTTATGCTCTTCAGTTAAGTCACATTCAATCAGCGAGAGATGTGATTCCAAAACATGGGAGAAGGTGAAATGCTGCGATAGTGAACATGAAGCTTTTCATTACTGCGAACGTTGTTGATGCGTCATTGGTGTGAGCGTGTACAGGTATTCGTTAAGTGTAGAAAGGCTGTCGCAGGTCATTGTTTAGGGTTTCTGTTTAATATTTTACTGAGCCTGAATCGATTCGCACGGAGTGAGCGTGTATTTGTATTTCATCAACAAAGCTGACTCTCTATTATCCTACCGCATGTGTCAAGTTGTCCTAGTGGGGAAATTGAATTAGAAGGAATTGCGGTCACTAGAGGAGCACATTTACGAGCGTGTGCTCATTCATAAAGCGTCAGCGGGAGCACGATCATTAAGAGAAACAACATACACGCTGCAGATTCATCAGTTATTCTCGTCCAATTGAAAAGTCAATTAGGAGCTGTTTGGCTCACATGTTCAAATCCCCCATCTACTTAAGTCAAGGTGGACTTGCCTTTGGCTGTCATTAGGAGAAATTTGATTTGGTCAGGGGAAAGAAAAAAAAACAGTTTAGAGAGGCATTATTGCCTATTGATCAACCCATTAATGCAGATAATTTACGTGTTCTTAGAAGACACGCAGATGGTATCTCTATTGTATTGCAAAGTCAATTTGTTTTTTTTCTATCCACAGTATTAATTACACATGTGCTATTGAGGTTTAATACTTTAAACTTAATTTATGTTTATTATGTGGTGGTTGCTGCATTGTGCTGAGCATTTCGAGTGAATTATTTAGTTAGCTCCTTTACAAACATCGACACCACTGCAAAAATACAACCCGGGTAAAACATTGTTCAATTAATACCCCACTGAGTGCCTCGCTCAGAACTGAGCATGGTTAGCCTAGTGCAGGCAGAATATTTCAGACAGCTCTTGTACAATATTGGATGCCATTGTATTGTGCGGGAGTACCGTGTTCAAACGTCCCATAGCTTAATGGCACGTCTTCCATGACCGTCATCTCTCTGTAATGTCAAGGCCAGTGTGACGTGTCCCATAATGGAAATGTGAAAGCAAACTGCAAACAAGTCCTTGAATGTGTTTGTCATCTCGAGCTGTGCGTCATATTCTCAAGCACGTCAATCCTTATACAATGACCCATGAATAGAGACACGCGCCGAGATGAAGTTAACTTCACGCTTTAATAACAGCAGCTGAATTTGTCGATGCAGGCAATGTGTTTATAGGGGGACGCTGATGAACAAGCAGCAAATGGGAATATGTGATGGTTTATCGTGCACGTTGCAGCAGCGCAGCCTCCAAAAAAGAAAGTGCTGCACTTATGTGCTGCTGCGTGTGGGTGAGAACATTCACTAAAGCTTGGCCTATTTGAAGAGAAGAGCACATCCAGACATAGAACAGTGCAAGAACATCCACGTGAAACAAGATGTACCTCAAGAGAGTGTACACCTCCACAAAATATGTCTTCCAAAATCATTCTTTTGGAAAATGTGATCCAATGTGTGAATTGTATGACCTTTAAAAAAAACATGGAATTACATCGTGATCTGATGATATAGGAGGGGGGGTAAAAGTAAGTAAGTAAATAAGTAAAAATGGATTTTATTAATGTTTGAACAAGTCACACATCAGCTGTGGGGAACCTGCCATGTGTCATTTTGAGAGCAAAAATTCTTAGAGGAAGTATTAAACATTTCAATGTATGAAATTCTTATACTGTATTGTGTGTTGCTCTTTGAGCACGTCAGAAAAAGTGACAGACAAAAGCTCAGCCACAATTTCTACTTGAAGGATGAATGAAAGTGCCCACTCCAAGATTACATTTTATTTAAATAAATAGATTCATTCATTCAGAGACTGAAAGCTGTCAAGAGTTATATAACATGCATCCATTCAATAACTGTATCTAGCCTCTCGCTGGTTGATGGATTTAAATGAATGAGAATGAGAGTGATTGAAGTCAGATGGTTCACTTCCACAATGGCGGAAAATGCCCTTTTTGAAAAGCCAAGGTGTGTTAAAAAAAAAAAAACATTTAGTCAAGCCCTCCCCTGTGCAGGTTTAAACTGCGCCTTGCGCAGAATTGCACTGGGCTGAAATATAGAGTCCAGTGTTGTCCAGGTTGTACCCTGCCTTTTGTAAAAAGTTAGCTGCATACGCAGCAGCTCATCCAGAACTCTGAAAACAAACGCTACAGAAAATGAATGGATGCATTTACAAGATATTGTACATGGACTCTATATTACATCCTTTTTACTCTGTGCGGGCCAACTTACATAACAGGGATGCTGTAATACGAAAGATTAGTTTTTGTAGTAAATGGTGCTAGCATAGACAGTCTTGTACTAGCCAACTTTCATCATCATCATCATCATCATCATCTTCATTCTCGTCGTCCTCCTCCTCTTCGTTCTGGTGTGTTGGTCCTAACCGGATCAGCATTGACGTGCACGCTGTGAGTGCACGTACACACGCGCACACACATTCACAAACGCATCAGGCTGGGTGGATGCTGCTCGGGCACCATGGAGCAAAAAGCAGCCAAGGATGAAGGCACGTCCAGGGGACAAGAGTCCTACCAGCGGCGGATGTGGAAGACTTTTCAGGAGAAAACCAAGCCGTGGCTCAGTCCCAAACTGGGCTCGGAGCGTCGCGCTAGCGGCGGAGCAGAGGGCACCAAAAAGGAGTCTGGGCTGTGGATGTTCAAGAGGAAAAAGAAACACTTGGACCGAGTGTTCTCGTCCTCGCAGCCCAATTTGCGCTGCTCCTCTCCGCCGCTGACTCTCGGGAGCGGGGACAAGCGCGGCGGACGCGGAGACGCGGCGGCCGGGACCAGCCGAGGAGCCGAGGGGCAGCATCTCGGCTCGGCTTCCGGGAGCACCGGGAGCAAGCCCGAGCTGACGGCCCACGGAAGCCCCAAGATCCACGTCTCGCAGCTCATCGCGTCCCAGCAGAAGAGCTCCTCGCTGGGCTCGGCGTGTTTCGAGCAGCTGGTGGTGGACCCGGCCGTGGTCCTGCAGGAAGAGGGGCTGCTGCGGAACAAGCCAAGTGATCCTGTGAGTACAACTCCATTACAGTACTTAACCAACACCGTGCATGTGACATTTCCACTGTCATTCATATTGCATACGACCTGAATATGAAATTACCCATTTCATGATTTTGATGATGATGCAAGGTGCTTACGCCATGCATGATTTACTCTGCTCATATAGGCAGCTATAACGTAGGATGGGCCTCGTGACTGCAACGTCAGTGACACGTAATACTGTACAGTATATTAGCGACATCGGCGGGCCAAAATATTAGGAACACGTGTACGTATGATGCAGTGCAGTATTTCGTGGGAGATACTGAGGTTGAGCTGAAAGGGCAAAATTATTGAGAAATATTGTGTCAGTTACCCCTGAGTGTAACATTGCAAAGCCCAAACTCTATAAAGGGATTCCACCTCATGGCTGCAAGATGAATACAATATCGTGACAGTCATTTTAAGACACTAGATTGTAAAGTCAGGGGTCGAGTGCTTTCCAGGGGTCCCCAAACATCTCATGAGAACAGATTATTAAGTGTTTTTTAATAAAGCAACTATAATTATTATTTAAATCTTAATTCACATCATTATACACATAAAATGATAATTTCGACTACCCTCACTTTCTTTACATGCAGCGGACTATACACCATCTTGTGCAGAAGTGATTCGGGCAAACAAACTTGCTGGTGTGCTTTCACAGTGGGGCGGAGGTGACGAAAGGCGAGAAGTTTGTATCAATAATAGAACAGTTTTTAAACCTTTCATGGTAAGACTAACCATGTGTAACCAACAACCAGCTGTTGCCAGTTGTAGTAGCTTTGCTGCCACAGTCAGCCGAAAAGGCTGGAGTAGAAATGAAGAAGAGAGTGACATACATGAGAGACACATAATTTGTCGCCAATATATATCTGTTAAAGCGGTCCAAAAGCTAAACTAGATTAATTGTTGATTAACGTTATGCAAACTCCACTCTACATGAGCTAACATTCAAACCCAAAATCTCAGAACCGTGAGTCGGACATGCTAACCACGGATCCACCATGCTACATTGAATAATAAAAAAACAATGTGAGCTCAAATTGCTTTGAAACGATGGGCGAATTGTAAGTAAGAGCAGTATAACTTAATGTACGTTTGAACTACCGATTTTTTCAGAATATAAATCACATTTTTTTTCATAATTTGCCTGGTCCTGTGATATAAACTCAGGTGCGACTTGTATATAAGTATTAAATTTAGAGCTTTAATCGTGTTGACGACAGTGAGCAAGTCTAGCTAGCTCGCGAGTTTAGCATGCGGCATCCACCACAAGGATTTACTATTTACACCACCAAAAGACTCAACAACTGACCAGGATTCTACCTTTGGCGACAATGTGCCATTTTAAACTTGTAGCAAGAAGCAATAGTTTTGAATTCATCCGGAACTCGATATCAACACAATTAGGAAATTCCCGTCCAAACTCTAGTGTTGTCGGTCTCGGTATTTGTAAAATAAATTTCCCCTGAAAATGCGACTTATAGTCCAGGCCTTCATGATTTCGAATCCAGAGCGATTCATAATCTCAAAAATATCAGACGTAAAATGAACCAACTCTTTTGTCAAACAATGATTTCTACTGTTGCTATTGACTCATGTTGGCTTTTTTTTCTTTCGTTTGAACTGAATGATATCATGAAGTCTTACTGTATCTGCACAAACCAAGACAAGTGTTACAAGATTTTATTTTTGCAAATGGCCAGGAGCCTCAGTAGCATGCGGATGAACCATAAACAGACACAACAGCCCGGCACCTCCTCATGTTGGTCACCAGCCCGGTCACCCGCTGCTGTGTGATGGCATTCCAAATTCCTTCGTTGGTTACATCAGCAAGAAACGGCAAGCTGATCCCTCAAGAGTTTTTCAATCTTTGACTTGAGATCAGAAAAAAAATGTGAGGAAAAACCCATGTGTTGTTCACATTTTTGTTACGTTTCTAACTGATTTTCATTACTGTAAGGCTTTTTTAATTGCACCACTTTTGGCGCCACCCAGTCATCCAGACAGCTTTCCACAAGTGATTTGACAATTAAGTTCACTTGCTGCTCTATACAGGAATTGCCGCCATTAAATCTGTCTGAGCCGCATGCACTCAACTGAAGAGAGCTTCACTCGCATTGATCTTGCAGCGTCATTGCTGCTCATGCCAGTTGAGTTAAATAATACATAATGCTCACACTGGCCCGGTGTCTATGATTTTTATGACATAACATTAATATTCAAGATGTTGGCGATGTGTAGGGGTGGGTTTGTGGTCATCTGTCACAATTAATATGTAGAAGTTTTCAGCAAAGCAACGGATATTCATTGAATGGGAACGATTAAATTTAGCAACTTTGTACAGAATGATATTTGGAGCATCGTATTTACATTTTGGCTCCGCCACATATCATTTTAAACATTCTATTCCAAAGTTATTTGGAGGGTAAAAATGGAGATGAATCTTGTTCATAACATGACTTTTAAAGAAAAACAGTGACATATGAAGCAAGGGGAAAACAAAAGATGAGCTATGTCCAAAAATAGTACAAGCTGACTAATGTTTAGCAAATGCACGTCGTCATGGTGTAAATAAGATTCAGCGTGTATTTTGTGCTGAGAGATCTTCCTTTCAAGTTTACTTGTTCAGATCAGCTCTGATCGGACACTTTGAAATATTCAGCACGGCTTTTGTACGGCTATTGGCTCATGTTTTATGTGCATGAGACACCCTTACACAAAAATTTAATTAAATATAGGCTCTCCTTTTTGAAGATATTTTTTTTCAATTCCAAATAATCTGTTTATTATCCCCCCATCCAGCCATCCGACCTGGAAATTGTCTAGAGCAGAGCTAGATTAAATATTACAGGAATAAATGCGGCAAAGTTGTGTATCATAATGATATGAAACAAGCATGGAAAGTATCCAGTGGATTATATTTGTCCCGCATATATAGATGGCATTTGGGCATGCATGGCTTGGGAAGTGAGCAGTGTGTTGGTGTAAATCCTCGGAACTTGTATGTCTGCCAGCAGCTTGTGGCCTCCTTCGAGAAATGTCACAATGGCGTTTTTGGAATTAGGATTCGTTGCAGCCTGTGAGATTGGTGCTTGTCACTGACATGCACATGATAGGCGCTGACTGCAATGCTGACAGGGGCAATTGGAATTGCCCAAGATAATCAAATTCAATGTGGAACACCATTTGGAGATGATAGGTTTTAGCGCTCACGTCGTGTTGAAGTTTCTTCATTTTTCTTGGCACTGAAACATGCAAAGCGGTCATTGGACTTATCCAACCGAGCGGCAATTACGGTTAATTTGTGAAGAACAATGCAGCAAATTAATAATGAATTATATATACTTAGATTATGTCTACATATTCTTAAAACCACATTAAAAATGTTTTATGTCTGTGTGTAGGTGCAAAAAAACCTCAGATTTTTTAAATGATCAACATAATCAGCCACTTTAATTGAAGTTGTGGCCACTCCCACAGCGAGGCAACCCTCCCTTTCACAGATCCGCCGGCCTGCGCTCATTTGCGAAATGAACATTGGGCCTAACATGCCTCCACGCACTTATGTCACATGTCGACAGTGTTTTACAGAATTTACGCTAGTCACAAAATTAGACCTAGTTCTAATTCTTTTTTTATGCTTTCTAAACTTGAAACAGAAAAGTTCGTAAACCTCGACTGACTTTGAGTCAACTCGTCTCCTTCAGCCAGACTTGTTTGTCTTCATCCTGTGAGGACATAATGTAGATCTCGTCCTTGCCCTCGGCTAGCCTAAAAATATATTACTGCCTTGTCTACCAATTACCTTGAGAGATGATTTTCATTCTAGTGTCCCTCTGATTTACTTCAAGTGACCCCATTATTAGCCTATCTGATAGAGACACTCGACCCTTTGCACGATCATCCTGAGGAGAAATAAGAAATATATAAACGTCACCTTCTGTTTGGCCTGTCATTGTCGTCCTGAGTATTCGTCAGCCTCCTGCAGACAACAGTCCAATTTTCAATGAGGTGAATGATTGCACCAAAGGGTAGTATTGGACCTCCCTTATCACACTACTGTCAAACGTAGACAATATACCGTTCGAAAGGCTGAAACCTGGGGCAGGCGAGTAATGAGGGAAAAGATAGCGATCAATGTGAGACGAGGAGAAGCCGCCCTTTTACAGGGATCGATCATTTTTAGAACGGAACAGTGGCAGCAGTGGAAGGCGTCAAAAAGGGAGAGCCCAAGAGCACCCAACGCTCACAAGCTCAAACATCCTCACAACCGAAGTGGCACAAGAGCGTTGCACCAAAATGACATTTATCGCAGCCATTCTTTCTGAGAAACGTAACCTAGCAGCTAGCAATTGCTAACATTGCTTGTATTGAGAACCTCACTCTAAAATCTCAAAAACAAAACTCACAGACTCAACTCTTAGTAATAAAGAGTGGTTTGCTTGATAATATGAGAGCAAATAATACAGGATGAATGTGCAATATATGTGATAGTAAAAGGACATTTAAACACATTAACAGAAGACTTTTATACATAAAATACATTAAAAATAAAGAAAAAATATGTGTCTAAAATTACTAAATGGGAAAAATATTGAAGTCATATTTATTATTTTGGACTAATATAGTCTGATCTCTTTGTTCTAGTCAGAACTTGAGCTGCAGCGTTCTGAATTTACTTTTGAGGGAGTCCAATCAGAAAACAGTGACAATAATCAAGTCTACGGGAGATAAAATCGCGGATAAGTTTGTCCTGGACTGCTACAATTTTTTTTTTCAGCTGGTTAAATGCTATTTTTGTGATTGATTTGATATGAAGTCTGAAAGTTTTTAAACAAGTGCACGATCACTTGCCCAACATCCTGTCTGGAGAAAGATTTTTGATCTGTCTGAATTGCACCCTCTGCTGGTTACTTCCCAACAGTCATTTGCCCCTGTGCCTCCAAGATCTAATGAATGTTACCTGATCAAATTCCTCATTGATTTGCATGGCCTGCGCACTGTGCATGATTGAAATTGAATAGCGCAAGTGAGCTGTAGTTTTTTCAGTTGTGATGGGGCTGCTAGATAAAAGGCAGAACGGGGCCATGTAGACAATAATATGAAGCAGAAGGCCAGTGACCAAAGGCTGCATGTTGATCATGCGTCATTTGTAACTCAATGTGGACGTCGCTTCCTGTGTGTGGTGAGCGGGTATTGAATATATGCAAATGCACTCCCTGGAGCCTCCACGAAGCAACAATAAAGTGGAGCCCGTAAAATACATCAGGGAGGCTGTTTGTTAGATTTACCTCTCATCTCACCTCACTAAATTGTACTTCTATAATTAATGAATGTTTTTTTTTCTTTTTTCATAAACCCGAACCCTCCCATCCATTTTCAGTAGCACTTGTCATTACCCATCCCCGATGATTTTGAACGACAGGATATACCCTGGACTGGTTGCCAGCCACGAGACTAATAATAGACTATAATACAGGCATCACCAAATGGCGGACCGCGGGGTGGTTCGGACCGGACCCATGGCCAATCTATGATTAATTTTTTTTCAGGGCGCATTCGCAAACGTTGGCGCTGCAATTCTAGTAAATACGGAAAAGGCGTCACTGATTTGAGCCAATCAAATCTTTTGTTTACGATCCACTGCCAATTGCGCAGCAGACCGGAAGAGAGTGCTGCTGACAGTATGCCTTGCTAAAAAGTTAGCCAGGTCGATGCGTCTTGTTTTAAACGAATGGACGGAGAAATTTAGTTTCGATCTGGCTGCAAGCCAATTCAAAACCAGTGTGCATCATATGCTCCGAAACCGTCGCAACATTTCGAAGCGCCACAACGAAACAAAGCACCGCCCTTTTTGTGCACAGTTATCCGCTGACATTTGAGGTGAGCGCACGCAAAAGCAACGAACTTCGAGTGCAGTAGAACAGATTTTTACATTTTCGTTTACATCCCAGCGGCATGCAAACGAATATTCAGTAAAAGTATCATGGATTTTGGGGAAACATAAAAAAACGTTCAAGTGATGGGAAAGTTGTGAAGGAGTGCTTAAATGCGGTTGCACAAACATTATTTAAAGGAAAACACGAACCCCAGATGTGTGAAACAATCTACCAAATCCCAATGGCCCTGACTCCGTTCCAACCCAGATTTAAGTCACTGGCAGGGCAGTCACAAACTCATTTTTCTCATTAAGAGAAGTTAAAAAAATATTCAAAAGAAAAAGTAGTGTCAAAGCTCATTTTGATGAGGACAGCCATTTGTATTGATTGTGTACTGAACATGTTGACCTGGTTTACTTGGATAATTAGGCTTTCCGTTTTTTTTAGGCTGATAACTCTTTGATTTATGAAAAAAAAAAAAGGTAAAAGTTGTTAACTCAATGCTTAGCACTTGATATATTTCTGCAGGAGATATTTGACTGTTTTTTTTTTCTGGAAGTGGCACCCTTAAATTCCTGGAGCTACATTTTCTTGAATGTGAAATAAACGCCTTATATTTGTTTGACTGGCAAAGGTGTTTATTGGGAACATTGCTAAATATTTAGTATATAAGTGCGCTCTGTTGAAAAGGACTAAATATTGAAACTATATAAAAATGTGAACATAGGCAAGACATTTCGGGAAGTTGGACTTTGGTTCGGAACTTTTAATTGGAAGAAATTTTCCTTGTGGACCTCTGTGACTTTTTATTGAATACCTCTGCTATAATAATAAAAACACATGCTTTAGTTTTGGTTTAGGTCCTGATTACATTGAAGAAATGTATACACATAATAATAATAATAATAATACTAATAATAATCTGTTCTCTGAGGTCAATTAGTGGAGCCTAGAGTCAAAAGCAAACATGGTGGAGCAGCATTTAACTGTTGTGCTGCATGCAAATGGAATAAACTACCAACATAAATTAAGTCAGCCAAGTGTAAATGTTTTTAAAAACAGGTTAAATACTGGAATTCTTTTTTTCAATTCCAGTGATTAAAGGTCTTTCAAAGCCTGTTGTCCAAAATCATGTTCTTTCACTCTTCTTCTAGTGAGCTACTCGTTTATTTTGTCTTCTGTTCAATATTTTTAACTCTTTTGTTTGTAAATGCTTTTAAATGTACTTTTAATTTTGTGAAGCACATTGAGTTACCTTGTGCATTGAATGCGGTATAGAAATAAAGCTGCCTTGCCTTTAATTGTGTACCTCCATGTCGTTAACGTTGTGGCTGATGAGAGTCCATTAGAGCAATATGAGACATTTGTAATCCATTTCAAAGTCAGCAATAGCTTGAAGTGAAACGGCAGTCAGCAGTAATGAATGAATTGGCGTTTGATGTGTGCTATTTTATCTCATGTGGGTCAGTATGTGATGGTTGCCATTCTGTCACATTACAAAGGGCCCCATGCTGCTCTCTTTTTCCTGGAGTGTCCTTTCACAACAGGTGGCTGCTATATTTATCAGGGCCAAACATCTATAAAAAGATTTAGCACTTTAGGATATTTTCATCTTTTAATTTGACTCCATTAATGTCACTTTTAACTTCCCGTGAATTCCTGTGTTGGCCTTGGCGGTTTGCCCACTCTTCCTGTCTTGTCTTGACTTCCTCATTTATTATTCCTCTCTCAAAGGCACCTAGTAGACATATGAAGGAGTTTATATTTGTGCGTGATGCTCGTCTACAAACGTGACGATTGGCCAGCCTGACATGGGTGTGTGTGTGTCGTGCATGACTTCTGCTGAGCTACGTGGACGCTGTGACTTGAGGTCATTTCTGCTGCCATTTGCTTTGCATGCCATCTCGCCGCCTGGCTATAAAGATACACCGAGGCGCTAAGACTTTTGTATCCATGTTAATATGCCTGGTTGGCCCAAGATAATTTCAATTTGATTTAATGGTGAGTTTTGCCTGTTTATCCTTTTTGACTTTTTAAATGAGACTCGTTCTGAGGAAGTTATTCTTTCGACATAGTGTGTAATATGTGAATTTCAATTTCCTTCCCACTTCTCACCTCAATGCTCAGATTTAGCTTCTTTATGGTCCCTCGGATGCGATGAGCAGGCATTTAGTTTTGGTTAACAGACCCTTGAGATTGTATTTTTTTATTATCGCGGAGATTGACAATGTCACGTTTTCAGGAACCAATTAGCTTCACTGTGGTTATTGAAGCATCCTGTGGAGGAGTGTTGACGTGGGTGCAACTAGAATCTAATGAAAATGATGACTCATGGGGTTTGTTACTACAAACGCTCATGTCTAGAGCTTCCAGGTCTGGAGTGTGGGATGACGAAATGACGCATTGTGTGTGGAGAGAGCGTTTTCCTTTGAAAAGATGGCTTTTAAAAATGATCTATCTGTGCTTATTTCTTTTGTACACTCTTTCCAGTGCATTCTAGTGTTTTGGAAAATGTTAGTAGTAACCATCTGTTTGACTGAACGGCGAGATTCATAATGAATGAGTTGCTGGTAGTCTTTTTTTATTTTTTTTTCGTTTTTGCAACTTGCTCGTGGCCTGTTATGTTATTGATGCTCTCAGTTGTGGTGCACAGATTAAGGCTGGATTTACACTGCAGGTTTTAAGTGTCCAATTGGCATTCGGTGCCCATTGCAGACCTTCTTTGACAGTCCTCAAGTAAAGGCATATCCGATATCGGTGAGTTTACATGCGGCATTGGCCGAAGGTTTCAATTACCGCTAACTGTTCATCACCAGTCATGAGATTGTCTTTCTTCATCACGGTGCAATATGATTGGCTGCTTGCAGAGATTACTAAACAAGGCGCTTCTTTAAAGGTAATTACCCGAGGTGGGTGTGATTAGTCACAAAGTTCCCGTCAGTACATGGGCCCCGTCCGACTCTCGTCGGCGACAGCCATTCGACATCGAGAACATACACAGTAAATTTTGTTGAGTACATGTTACTCTAAAAACTCAAAAAATTTAAGAATCAAAGTTTCCGCATAATTCTCAGTGTCCTGTCCAATTAAACACAAGCTGGACTTCATAACTTTGTGAAAAACGGTTCTCTTAACATTGATCTCACATTTATCTTTTGTCTGCTCATTTAGAGTTGAGAGCATGTCTGAGAATGCCGATAAGACAGAGAAGCCCAACAAGAAGTTTGAGGTACATGATACATCAAGACAGTCAGATGGTTGATAGAATTCCAAGTAGCAAGTGATGGACAAGCTGAAATGAGAGTTCAAAAAAAGATGGTGGGATTTGGCCGGGAAGTCAACACATAGCTGACAGAAATCCTCGTAAATATTTAAAGGATCGTCATGCTAGCCACTAGGATTACTCTACCCTTAATTAAAGTCCGAACGCTCCTCCTACACACCTGATTCAAATGATCAGGATCGTTACCTTGCTTCTGTGATGATGATCGGATTTTTAAACTGAGAAATTAAATATAATTAGATTTTTGTTTCATTTCTCAATTAAAAAAAAAAAACTCGCTAAAGTTATGTGGACTTCTTCAACAAGTTGGATTGTTTTGAATGTTGTTTGGGAAATGTTAAATGTTAGGCTCTCCAAAGTTTTGGATTCATTTGAAAAGGTTGGGAAATACCCACGTAGAAATCCATGCAATTTTGAGGCCTCTGGGGGTTATGGTCACATTTCTGACGCGACTCTTGCCTTGGATCTCAATTGATTGTTGTTTTGCTTGTCGTGTTGCCGCTGGTAATCGGCAATTCAGATGAGAAATACTTACAGCCGTGTCATTTATTTAGATTTATTCAGTTGTCGTGCTCCTGGTGTGAAACGGTAAAATGAGGGGATTAGGATTTTCCGGTGTAAACAATAAGATGGAAGAAGAGAGCGGGAACTTGGATGAGAGGTGAGCAATAATCAGACAAAGTGGTTTAATGTGTGGCTCTTTTGCCAACCTGTAAGTGTAAAGTTGGTCCATTTATCACTCTCAGTATCTATTGGGCCTATTCCCCATGACTGCTTTGCATTTGCTTGATTGATTATTGATTGAAAGTCTAGAATAAATTCTGTAATTTATTTCATTATCAGCTACGGGAAAAAAAATAGACCTTGCCGTTCATGTGCAAATTCAGCGTATCCATTGTGGTCCTTCGCATCTGTTTTGCTGCCCTTTAATGAAGCCCCGTTTGCTTTTGCACTCATAAATCCAGCGTCCTCCTCCAATCCGTACCAGTGATAACGCTGCACTAGAAGAATTATGACGGAAGACAGCTCGTTATATTGTGCATAGATTTCATGTTAAGCTGTGCATGCAAACGTGTGCCTATAGCACGTTTGCTCTGTGATGTGCAACGAGTCACGAGCAAGCAGATGCAGCTGCAGTGTATCTTATTGTTTTTCAAACAGAGGTTAGAAGAATTTCTGGTCCAGGCACTCAGTTGGATACTACAAATGTAAAAAAAAAAAAAGCCTTTATTTATACAGAAGATCTGAAATTCACCGATGCATATCATTGTGGTGGCTACAACAATAGTTTGGAGACACCTTTAACATCAGCTGTCACCTCTGAACATTTCTCTAAACCCACAGGGACAGCAATTAAAATATCACCGCAGTGCTAAGAAAAGTTTTAAACATTGGGGAAAATGTATAACCGATGCCAACATTCTTTTTTTTCCCCGCAGGTGAATAAATATGAAACATTTTTATTGAAAGTAAATCATGAATAAGTCATTGCCGCATATCATAATTCTTGGCTGAGCCGCATAAATCTGTTAAGTGTCCTTGTGGGTGCTTTTACGTAGACCTTACTAAAAGGACGTTGAGAAGGCCGGATAGCTGAGCAGACATATGCTTTTAGAACTGGAAACATTGATTATTCTATGGCCAAACTTTATAAAGTTGCAAAATATGAGTGAGGCTCTGTGTTTGTGTTTCTGTGGTTTTCCATAAAAATAAACCAAAATAACGCCATTCATAAGTGAACACAACCCGCATATCACTTTAAATGGCATATTGCCACGGATCAATAAATCCGCACCATTGCATGAATTAACATCACAAAACATACTCATGATAACACATTCTTATTTAACGGGCCGGCAGCAAAGTGAACGTTAATTTCTTCCTGCATCGTGATATAAAATGCATCACAAGAGGAATTACTGAAGCATTTTGCTGCCGTTGGGCGGAAACCTCGCATCTCCATTAATCATCACTTTTCAGGAACCCCCCTCCCAAAAGAACAAAACCCAAATAGGCATGTTTGTTGAGTCGGTAAGGAAAGCAAGCCGTTTTCAACACTTTAAATTGTTAAATTTGTTAGAAATAGCATGAGGGGGTTGAGCACTACCATCGATTTTTGCGGGAAGAAATGACACACCGGTGTCCAAATTTGGACTTAGGAGGTTTCAGACTTATGCAAGAGCCAAATGCGTCTTTGGAGCCATAGTTTGCCGAATGGTCTCAATGTTCCCTGCAGTTGGCTGACAAAACATTCAAGTGTGTGCCCCACCTCTTGCCCAAAGTGAGCTGGGACAGGCTCCAGCTCGCAAACGGTATCAAAAATGGATGGAGAACGACGATGATAAATGGTTTTCCTCCTGGCAGCTTGTCCCCTGTCATCGTTTTATTAGTCAGATTTGTGAGTGGAACGTGAGCATCTCTTGAAAGTGGTGAATGACAGGGAGAGAAAACGAGAGAGACGGAACAAGAGAGAGAGACCGAGTGCCAGTGGAGATTTCCGGAACGTCGCATCTGGTTGGCCTTTGCTGCGTGAGTGAGCGAGCGAGCAAGCGTGTTGTATCGTGAAGGCAGTAGTACAGGAGAGTGTTCATTGTGTCTGGATGTTAACGTTGCCCCGCTCAACGGTGGCACAAAGCTATACGGTAGGTGTCATTATGTACTGCTCTCATTTTTTTCATGCCAAGCTTGCTTCGGGTTTCCTCAAAAAAGCCCGCATGTTTTGCTTTGGGGCATTTCTTTATTTCTTTTCCTCCGAGAGCATGCCAGTCCTGTCTGGGAGGCGATGGGGCACGAGTCTGGGATCAAAAATGTTTCCATCACTTTTGCACGTTCCCTCATTTGCATGCAGGGATGATTTTCATACATGTTGAATTTTACATAAACCCGAATAGCTGCTTTGTTTATGTGGTCAATTGCACTCTGTATTGCCAATAGAATGACTGCCCGTGCACTTTGTATGCTTGTTTTTGTTTACAATGACAGCGGGGGAGTGGAAGTGGAGTGGGCGTGTTGTATCCGATTTCTTATCGCCTGCAAGCTGAGCAGGGTGCTACTGTCACAGGGACTGAGAACCAATTACCTTGAACAGACTTGATCAACTCAGACGTAGCAATTCATGATCCTGTTTATGCAACCACCTTGGCCAGACGGTTTTGGGTAGGGTGTAGTTCATTTTTGAGAGAACATCAGTCCGAATTGTGGAACATGATCGGAATGAGAGCACAGTAGCCAAAGATAGTTGGTCCAAGAAAGTCAAAAGAGGGAAAGTAAGCATACAATGGGAGATGCAGAGATTGGGAAAGTGAGAAAGGGAGGACAACAGCAGGCCTAAATAGAAAGGCTTGCCTGAGGAAGAGAGAACGGTCTCATGAAAATACTCACGCTGATTGATGGCAGCTGGACTGTTTTAAAGCACATTACTGTAAATTCAACTTCATTGTGATGCACCGGCCAGCCTGCCCTGAGACTTGTGGAGAGGTTGCCACTCACATAATCGAGAAATACTCAGTGATTTTAGTTACTCCTGCTCGAGTGTAAATGGACAGTTAGCGTTCTACAGACTGGCACATATTTTTATGAATGAATGAATCATGTGCAGCCTCCCCTCCTCCACTATTAACATAACACTAGACTTTTATTGCTTGGTCTCAGTTATTTTTAGCCAAGGTGCCAGTGTGAGGGATACACACTGCTGTCATACTGCCAGTGTGTGGAGGCTGGTGTCTTGTCAGTGTGGAGTCGGTACCTGATTTATCAGTGGTATGAATGACACACAAATATTTTGTTTACACTGTTCCCTCACTATGTGATGGGAAAGGACGAGCCGTGTGGTAAATAAAAATCTTTACGGTTTCTAATTGATATAGATGGCAAAGACAGCAAAGCACTACTTTTATATTTGGGTAGATCGATGGACTGACTGAATAAAGCTCCTGCCCTCATTTCCACATTCATTTGAAATACTTTATAGGAAATTTGAAAAATTGTATAAACATTAAAGATAGAATTGACACACACACGAAAGAAAATAGAGAACTGATGTTGAACAGTGTTTGTTACTGAAGACATTTTTCTGTGCAATAGAACACCCAAAACACTCTGTGCATATTTCTTTTATGGATGCAATTCACGTATTTGGCATCCAAGCGCTTGTTCATTTTCATAAAAACCACTTGCAGTTGATTACGGTCGACAGCAGTCAACAAAATTGAGATGGGGGTTCGTTTTGTTATGGCCAAAGATTGATACTGATCTTTATTCAAGACAAAACATTTTTTTGAACTGCTCTGCAATTGTCTTCAATGTGCATTGTGATTGAAATGATAAATTCAAAATCTATCTATAAAGTGTATTTAGATGTAACTCACGTATTGAGCCCATTTTCAACAAGCGCTTTTGACAGCTGGTATATAATGCCTACTCGGGCTGGGTTTAAAAAAAAAAATCACTGTATCGATTTTAATCGATTTTACTTTTCATAGACCGATATAGATTCATAAAACCATATATTGATACTTTTAATAACCTCTTTTTCCCCCCATAAATGATTATAATATTATATATAATACATGATTTCACATGTCACAGGAGATCTTGTCATTAAGCGAAAGTAGCGTCACAAAACAAAATGGCGGAAGCAGTGAAGTTAGCGCCAACAGGCATGAAGGCAGATGCATTTATTGTTTTGATCATGTTAAATTAAACGATTAATGTAATGCAATCTAATGCACCAAGCTACAGCAAGCAGTTTGTACTAATCGCAGCATTGGTTCTTCTGAGTATGCCTTCTCTACGAAAATGAAATTGGAACTGTGTGAAATCCTTAAAATAAATAAGTCAGTCGTGAGTTAAAAAAAATCGAATCAAATCGTGCCCTTGTGTATCGAATCGAATCGAATTTGTAAATTTTAATTGATACCCAGCCTTATGCCTACAGTTTTAAAAGTGGACAGAGAGAGGGGGCTTGTCTAACATTCAATGGGAGGCCATTATGGAGGGACAACAGAAAAGGTGCGATCCCCCTGAGGCTGCGCCTAGTCCTCTGCACCTCCAGCAGAATTTGGTCCGCCGACCTGAGGCAGCAAACAGGTGCAGTGTGGCGGAGCCATTTAAAGATTTAAAAACAAACAGAAGTATCTTGAAGCGAACTCTAAAGTGCACTGGGAGTCAGTGAAGAGAGGCCAAGATTGGGGTGATGTGATCCATTTTTACGAGCTTTTGCACCAGTTGGAGGCGCTTGAGGGCGGACTGGCTGACTCCAAAGACTCCATATCCATTTCTCTTTTCGTTCTTCATGCTGGTATCATTTTTCAGTAGTTATCATTAACAGCTCTCTCTGGCCAACAAAATAATATCCCACGCATGAAAGGGAATTCATTCCAGTGGAACTCATCCAATAGAAATTAAAAGCTCTCTCCCCGAACTCATATTGCTTCGCTTTGTTCGTTCCATTCTGCACCCACGTGTTTCGACATATTTCAAGTCGAGTTTTCCCCACTTGCTTCAAATGCACTATGGATAAAAATACTGGCTCACCTGAGCATGACATCAAAGGGCCTTTCCCAAGACGTTCTTACAAAATCCAAAGAACCTCTTGGGGAAGGCCAAAGAATCCATGGAAACCAAGGGCGTCTAATCCACTGAGTAAGACTGTGACGTGCGCTGAGGTTCAAGGCTGTTCAGGCACTGACATTGGAGTCATACGTCTTTACGAATATACCACACATATATTTATCCCAAGCGGTTTCGAGAAAGTGTATTAAACCTCACAATGTGTCAGTTATTCTGTTGGACACTAACTGAATTACTAAGTCAAGAAGTCTGAATGAATTAGATCCTGTTTTGATTGGTAGCCCAGTTTAGAAAAATGTTTTCAAGGTTCGATATTATATCATCCTTGTTTAGCTTTTACTTGTAGCAAATTTCAACTATGTGCCAGCACTTGGACGTTGCAGTTAGCTCGAGCTCTGTGTGACAGGCCACAACGATATGTGGTGAAAGGCAGCTCTACAGTCAACTACTAACGCTTCAATGTATCACAGATAATTACGGTAGGTCAGGGGTTTTCAATCCTGTTCCTCGAGGTGCACTGTCCTGCCTGTTGCTAAACCTACCTCTGAATTAATAGTGCTATATTAAGTATTTAGGGACTGATGAGTACTGCCCCAAGGTCCCTATTGTTTCTGTAGATTCGTCATAATGAATCCAATTTTGAGGGCGTAAATATGAATGAAAACTCAACAAACATTATGCATACATTGGGCCTGGAGAAAATGTTGAAATTTCAAATTTTTCATGAAGTAATACAAAGAAATTGAGGTTTAACAGATCCTTATCATGATATGTTTGAGGGCGATCATCATGATCAAGGGTCTTCAATCTTGTTCTTCGAGGGCCGGTGTCCTGTCTGTTTTGCATCTCTCCCTGCTGCAACACACCCGATTAAAATGATCAGGATCGTTATCTAGCTTCTGCAGAACTTGCTGATTATCTGATCATTTTAGAGATCCTCCAATAAGCCAGTTCTCTTAAGAGGATTAAAAATGCAAGCAGACAAATAAAAATGGTACACAAACTATATAGTTTGTGACTTTAGACTTGTTTGGCGAATAATCCTTTAGTTTTTACTTTCTCGTGATTAAATTAAGGCACTAAGATCTGTTTCGCTTGTCAACTGGTTTTCATAATGCAAAGCAGCACATTTTGGAATGTTTACTGTATGTTCCTTTTGTCTCCACAGGGCATTAATGTTGTGGACCCTTGTAATGCAGAGCCACTGCCTCCTGGTCCAGCCATGTACCAGCTGGATATTGTCTTAAAGAAAGGCAACAATCTGGCCATCAGAGATCGCACAGGTACGGGCTTCATTTTTTTTCTTCCCAACCTCCATGCTCATTTGTCTTGATCTCAATCTTGCTGCTAATCAATATGCTGATGTGTACAAAGTGAGATATGATGAGAGATTATGTGGCATGCTTATTAAATATCTCGTATGCATATTTACATACTGAAGACGTTATCACATGTTTACGAAATATGAATAAAAAAATACTTTGCTAGATTTCTTTTAATTATTGAGCCAAACTATAAATAATTCACAATTCAAATATTATTTAAAGTGTTGTTTTGCAAACATTTTCAAGAAGCAATTTTATCGTTGTTTTTTTTGTCTAATAAAGCAAACTGCCAATTAGGCAAATCAAAAATATATATAAGTTTTCATTTACACCTTTCAGAGATTTTCTATTTCAAATGGCGACGAAAGTAACTTCCAAACCGAATGTGGGGAGTGGCAGGGGATGACAATGATCGGCCTTCAAAATAAATGAATGAATGACTTCCCTCTTCCTAAGTGACCTTCGGCGTAATTTGCAAAACATGCATTCAAATGTTGAACATCATGAAGTGATTGCTCATTTTTTGAAAGCTCATTTTTATATCGAACCTTATCGTATTATTCCAACACGGCCATGTCCAGTTACATTAAGGAACTGTCACACGGCAATCTCATAGCAAGAAGTCACCGGGACATGGACTGTGCTCTTGCTCCTTTTCTGCTTATGCGGATTTTTCTCAGCGTCAACATTGGTTCGTTGTAGGCAATTGTGCATGCTAGTGAAGGTTAGTGAGTGAGCGTTTTAGAACGTAAACAAAGCAAAGGCATCCACCTACATGATTGATTGTACTGTAATCGTATTGGGTCTGTCACTATTGGCCCGTGGAATGACTTATATTTCAGCCCTGTCCAATATGTCCGACTGCACCTCTTGCATTGTGGGTAATAGGATACCCCTTGTGTTGCAGCCATCTGTCAGTTCTGACACCCAGTTTCAACCACCCACAGTCTGTGACTGAGAGGCGCTTCCCAAGTCTGACGGCATGGCGGAGTATTTTATAGGAATTTTAACCGTGCTGCGTTGCTCTTGTCCTCTCCAATAAGTCAACAGTGCCGCTAAGAGCAGTGACACGTTTACTATACAATCCCTTTTGGAGAGATCATGCAAAGCAGACCATGCAGATGCAATGTACACTGTAAAATATACCTTATTGAATTTTTTTTCTCAGGTTATTCTTAACTGCTGTGAGTATAATGTGACGCAACATTTTTTTTTTCATAACAAAGAAAATAATTACACATTTCTAAAACATTAAACTATGACATATTTATTTCCCCTAAGGGGTATGAAGCTTATTTTAGTATCTTATTCAGTGGAAACATAATTACATCTTCATACATCATCAGTGAATATTTTAAGACCACTTGTCTCCTCTGTGCTGGCACAGCGAGTTATTGATCATGACTATGTAATTGGAATTACAGATTGATGATGAGAATGAGGAAGCTGAATAATTCATCTTAGGGATCATGTACCTTCATGTGTTTCATGAGCCTTGACCAACATCCTGTGTCAGATGGGATGAGTACTAATTCTAATCACCATTCTCATCATGAGGTCGCTTGGAGGCTTGTTGAGAGTCACTGCGAAATTAGAAATATTGGAAATCCACCATCAGATACGATACTCCACAAGTATAATGTGTGGTTTATTCCAGATGAACAATAATCAAAAGAAAGGTTTAACATTTGCACAATTGTAAATGCAAATAACTGGCAGGGGGGTAGGGACGGGGGAATCCGTCTTAAGACACACCACGTCGCAAGATAATTGTAAGGAATCAGGATGAGAGACATCCGAGATTGCTGACTCAAATTTGGCAAAGGGCAAATCATCTGCATCAACTTCCTGTTTTTAGCATATTTTCTTCATTTTCAACAACACTGAGATATGAGATATTGCTATTTATGTTACCAATCCTCCCCTTTTAAAATAAATAAAAAAAATAGTTGAACAATTACTTACTAGCTTCTGATTTCAAAACTGTCTTTCCAATCAATTTATATGGGTTCACAGTCATACCGGCCCTCTGAGGGAAACCACAACTACGATGTGGCCCGTCCACAAAAATGAGTTTGACACCCCTGGTGTAGACAAAGCAACGGACATCTCCTGTCTTGATGATACTAAAAGTGTGATTAGCCTGCTGATCGGAACACACAAACTATTCAGCTACTACCCTTCCACACGTCAGAATTTTCCATTTCAATCGCCTCAGCTGGCCTCACCCAGCGCCCCAGCTACGCCTCGTACTGACCGAGCCCCTAGAAACTGCAATCTCTCCGGTCCTGACGTGGAAGACTAACATTAACTCCACCTTTAAAAAAGGCCCATCAGAAGATGTACTTTCTGCGGCGACTGAAGAAGTTGAGACACTTTTGTGCGCGTCTATCACTGGTGACAAGGATAGAAGAAGGCACGCAAAGGACAATAAGGACTGCTGAGAAAATCATCAGTGCCTCTCCACCCTCTCTTGAGGACACTCTTAAACAACTCGTTGTATCTGTATAGTTTTAGAGTCATATAGCTACATGTTGTTATTAAATAAATCAGCCAGACCTTGTCTTAATCCATGCTGATGGTTTGAAAAAGGAGGCAGTGAAAGCAGAATGAAGCAACAGCCTCACAACACGCAGTTGGCCAAGCCTTATTACTACACCAGGTCCTGGAAGGACTTTTTGGACTGCTGATTATGTGATGTTTGGCTGAGCAGGGCCAAACTTAATGAGAGACGGCTGTGCCGTTGGCCCCATGGCGGATGGCTGCTGTGATGTAACATCATCTATATTCAGGTCTGGGCGCAGCTTTCGCCCGACTTTCTGTAATTAACACATACATAAGGCTCACTGTTTTATTGCGTATGGTGACATATATGATGACCTTAAAACATACAGTGGGATCATTGCACGCTAAAACGTAAGCTAGCATTCATGCTACTAGCGTACGTTTTTAAAATGGCAGCGGCAGCAGAACTGAGTTTGGTTGTACTTTAGTGAAGTACTGGAGTATTTAACACACCAAGTCCCCTCTCGTCATTCTCAGAGTCAGTCTCGTTGTCGTCCGACTCCTCGGAAATGATGCCGGTTTTTGAGAGAGCTTGAACCACAGTGCAAGCAGAAATGTTAGCCCAAGCATTCACAATCCATTCACAAATTGTGGCGTCACTCACCCGGCGCTGCGCTGAGACTCCTTATGGTCGTGAAAATACGGAACATACATGCATCTTTTCTCACAGATGAAAAGTAACAATATCGCGCTGATGCCGGCCCCATTTTAAGATATCTGTACTTGTGAAGGCAGCCGATACCATCCACCGATACTTAAGGCAAAATTTAAAAAACAATCAAGTAAGTCTTCTTTGGCAGTAGTTGCTGCTGTACTTTGTCAGTTTGACACATTGGCGAATCATCATCTGCATAAAAAACAAAGTTTGTTCACAATTTTTTTGTCATTGCGTTAAATGAAATTTTATATATCAAAAGCACTAGTGGATCAATACTCGGTATCGACTTGTAGTCACATATATCGGTCTGAAAAACATGATATCAAACATCCCTAATTTTAGTTATTTATTTCTAGTGAGTGGCGGCTGGTGCCTTAGCACCATTGTTTGTCCAGACGTCACTGGAAAAAAGACTGCGTGCACATGCCTATAAAATATAAAAGAGCAGCAACAAATACGACACAATCGTAAAATGGAGTGTGTATTTGAAGTGACTTTACTCGTGTGCCTTTTGGGTGTTTGAGGTAGTTTAACACGAGGATGTGCATCTTCTCATCTTTGCGGAAAGTGTTATTTGAACCGTCGCCAATCAAGTCAGTCGAGCAAAATAAAGTTTTCCTTTTTCCTTTTTTTTTTATGGCTTCTGTTTAATTGCAATTCCCCTATTATGAAAATGATGCAGTTTTATTTTATTGCCAACTCATGCCAAATTGTGTGGTACTCCAGGATGCACTTTTATTTTGACGACTCACTCTGCCGTTATGTTGATACTGTGACACTGGCGTGGGGAAAAAAAAATAGCTCAGCTTTTACGTGGCATATGATAAACCACAATAACGTCATTTTGTGAAGGTCACATATTTACACTGGCTGTCCTTGTTGAATTTCAACCGTGTACCTTTACAGCCACTCAACAGATGGCATGCACTCCTCTATAAGGGTCTACGTAGTTGTATTTGTTGCTGTTGTTTGTCTTGAAAATGCTGACTGAAAGGATCACAACAGAGTGGGAACGCTTTGATAATAGGATTCTTTCCCCATACCCACTCGCCATTTCTCTGGTAATCACTTTTGTCACAGTGGATAATGGGAGTGAAATCAAACAGGCAAACACATCAAAAGCAGCATGCTTGACTTTCTATTCTAAAATACCGTGAACCAAATAGAGGGTTGACTCCACCAACTAATCTTTTATTGTGTCCGTCAATCATTTGCCTTTTTTTTTTTTTAATGCTGCACATTTGTTATCGAACTCATCCTGCAAAATGTGTGGACTCATCAATGTAACACCTCTGGTTTGTTGTGCTCTGGCCATGATTTTAATGTGGAGTCCCAACCAATGAATCTGATTAGCTCAAGATTGCAAGCGACTGATGAGAAAACAGCCCAGTCCTTCAAAATCAATGATGCATTAAACTCTGAAAACTGGCTCGATCAGTGGCAAATTAAAGACAGTTCTGTAAAACTTAAACATAAACAATCACCTCAGTGCATTTGCTGCTGTTGTTACGGTGCTTTTTGTGTTAACCAACTGTATTGCATGTCATTGTTTGTTTATAGATTCTTTTTTTTGGTCTTTATTATCCTAATGGCTTCTGGTTTCAATCTCCACTTCAATTTAATTGTTAGGGTTGAAGGCTCTGTGGTGTAATGTTCAATTACCAAATGACTAAATATTCAATTTAATTCATGCTTACTTTTTATAGACTCACACACATTGGTATTTTGCTGCGTAGTAGAAGCAATGTACTTTACTCTGCGTGTTTATTTTCTCTCCCAGGAACCAGTGATCCATATGTCAAGTTCAAGATTGCAGGGAAGGAGGTGTTCAGGAGTAAAACCATCCACAAGAACCTCAATCCAGTGTGGGATGAAAGAGTAACTCTGCTGGTGGAAAGCCTGAGGGACCCGCTGTACGTAAAGGTACAGCTTTGTCAAATATACAGTACAGGCCTCTTGAGAAATGTTTGTTGAATTTGAACTCATTCTTTACATCTATTAAAATCCTGTATTGTGACATTATATCAATGTTCAGGGCTGTCTATGCTTACTGTAGCACTTTATGTCTGTGTAGGTTTTTGACTATGACTTTGGACTTCAGGATGACTTTATGGGCTCAGCATATCTCTACTTGGAGTCTCTGGAGCATCAGAGGTCTGATTTGTTTTTTTCTTTTTTAATAACTTTGAGTTGCATTCATTACTACATTTGAATTTATGGCCACAATGTATATTGTTGCTTTTGTGTAATTTTCACATGATGGATGAAATCACGAGTGACATTGGACTGCATTTCACCCATCAAAATTGAGTTGCTTACTTTTTATCCACCTTGTTGTTTACTTCAGGTCAGTGCATCATTTGTTTTTAGTGGTTTTAAACAAATACTCCAGCTCCCTATAAATATATGAAAGAAAAAAAAAACCCCTCCGGGTCCGTATGAAGTCTCCAGTTGAAACTACTCAGTGGTTGCACAAACAATCTCTTGCCTCCCTCTTGTGGTAACTTTGGGAAGCACAATGCTCGGATAATTTTATTACATCACACTTCACACTAAAGCAAACACGGTTTAAATGAAGGTTATGCAATTAAACCGGCTAAATTTCGCATAATATTTTTTTCCCGTTTTTTTTTTTTTTTTACTACAATGTAGGGCACGATTTGAGAGGATAGTGCTTACAGTATAAGACAGAACATTTTCATCAACTACATGCTGAGAACATGGCCTTTATCAATAAAGGGTGTGAATGATTTTATAAAGCGGAAGTTTTAGTCAAAATGTTAAAAATGAATTGATTTCTGAACATGTTTCTTGTCGTTACTAGATTAAAGGCGACGTCAAGCCCCACCCAAAATCTTTGCACAAAATGCTCAATGTGCCTTCACTAATCTAAACATGGCATTCTGACTAACATTGTGTTTGCAGAATATGAGTTAAACAGCGAAATCCACCAGTTTTCAGACATTTCAAGGGGCGACCATTTTGTCACATCTGTCGAACTGAAAATCATAGTTGCTTCGGGCCCGTGTAGCGACCAATCACGGCTCACTTTTTTCCGAAGCTGAGCCATGATTGGTCATTGTAATCTGAGCCCTGAGCAACTGTGATGTCATTTTCACTCGACAGAAGTGACAAAATGGCCGCCCTCTGAGATGGCTAAAAATGGGTGGATTTTACTGCTTAGCTCATATTCCATTGCCGTGTTTCGACTAGTGGGCCTACATAGAACAATATATTATTTAAATGCAGCACTTCACCTAATACAATACAATACAACTTTATTTATCTAGCGCATTTCACAACAGCTGGAGCTGTAACAATGTAATACATATCCACTTTGCACTTAACTGGTTATGTGTTATGTGTAACTTTATTTAGAGTGAACTTATTTCAAACACAATACTGTGTTTTAATTGTAAATATTCAGTGAAAATCTTTTTGGATGATGAATTCTGTCTTTACAATCTGAGGAACAACCAATAATGCTGTCTTGGAATTTCATACAGTCAATCTCAATTGATTCAAGATATGGCCTACGGTTATGGCCAAAGAGGACAACCTATACTGTTCTTTTTGATGATATCTTTCATGATCTTACTTCAGTAGCATCATACTGTGTTGACTTTGGCTGTGCATGCATTTCTTATGTCATCTTTGCATTGCTAATCAGACACATTATTCAATGAAATTGCGTATTTTAATGAGCCTGTATTACTACGCTCCCTTGTAGGACACTGGAAGTTACCCTGGACCTAAAGGACCCACATTATCCAGACCATAATCTCGGCATCCTGGAACTTTCTGTCACTTTATCACCACGAGAGGGAGACATGAGAGAGGTAGTAAGAAAATTTACATGCTGTTAAAGTTATTGTTCCTCGCTGTAGTTCTGGTGTATTGACCTGAAAGATCTGGCTTCATTCATGCTCAGTTACTGGAAACTCCTCAAATCAGCGAGCGCATATGCACAAGCGCCAATGTAATTAACGTGTCGGTGTAAAAGTTTCATGTTCAAAGAGCACCGGATGTTTGCTCATGCGCTCCATGCTTTCGAGTTGCATTTATTTCTGTTCAATTATTTGTCTACCTAATTGGACCCCTGCATGTTCGACCCAGAACAAGGCGAGATTCATGGGGGAAATACTTTATTCCGTTTGATCTGATGTCTTAATTTTGCTGCTTATTTAGTTCTGCAGTTCAGAGAGTCCACACTTGACAGAACAAATAAACTCGATTTGGGTTAAGCACCATTTTGGATCCCTCCAACTGTGAAGGAAGCGAGTACATGGGTGTACCAGTGTGTTTTGGATGGCGCTATCCGTTGCCATCGGTCAGGCTTGATGCTTCGGGGAATTTATTACTTGTTTGGTTCAGATTCTTTCTATTGTTTACATTGAAAAGATACATGCTTAAAAAAATATATAAATAAACATTGTATACGCAAAATTTTAGTTCCACTGGATTTATGGGTCCCTAAATGCCTTTTTTTAACGCTAATTTGAAAATCTTTCCCTTTTTTTCAAGGTTTTTCAAATAGTTTTTGCATTTTACCATGCGTTGTAATTTATTGCTAAGAAAAAAAAGTCCATCTATTGCTGTGCCTAACCCTTAATTCAGAAATATTACGAAATATATTGCTATTTTACATATAATATTGTTATTATATTATTAGAACTATTATGTGCAAGCAAAAAGATGATCCGGAAGAAGTTTCAAAAAAATAAAAAAATAAAAATCAAGAAAAGTTTACCGACATCTCTGATTAAAAAAAATCTGTAAAAATGTGCTGACCTGGGTTGTCAGCGGTGAATAACTAAGACCATTATAAAAAAAGACAAGTCTCTAACAATCAATATCAGCACTGCTGCTATTAAAATACATTGTGTGCGCATGACAACACTTCACAAGGCAAGTCGCTCCTGCCTTGATGCCATGCATGACTGACAAATGCCTCACTCTCCTAATCTCACTCCCCCACCAGGCCACTACTAACATCTGAACACTTCACACCACTTGCCTTGCCTTTAACCTGTGCCCCTGCAGCTTCAAATGGGAGCCAGTGGGGGGTGCTGTAACCGCTTTGTCTCATTCACAGACCATGCTTTTGAGAAGGAACTGGAAACGATCTAGTAAGGTAAACTAAAAACGCATGCAACCCCACTCCCCAACCAACACGATTGCACTTTACCTTTGCACTTTCCACCGGTGTCCTGTTACATGAATGGATTGTCTCCTTTCTTCTATTCCTCCCCATTCCCTCTGCTTTTGGCAACCTTTCTTTCTAGCTTGCCCCTGTTATGACTTTATTTTCCACAAGCTGCAATATACTAACGCAATTACGCAAAGCATATTATACTTAAATACATCATTATTCATTTTGATGGATTTTAAATCATTGCAGCCTTGGTATTTGTACTTCTTCCAACTTCGAACGGCTTTAGTGCAATAGTGGAGAACCTTTGCAGTTTTCCTCCCAAGTCCTACAAGGGATATTTTTAATTTGTAAAAAATTATGATTCAACGATCATTATTTTTGACATATTATGAGCATTTGTGGGTTTAATGTTTTTAGACTATTTTACAAGTACAAAATTCCTCTGAGATTTTATTTGGTTATAAAGTTGTAAGGCACACCTGTCAAATGCTTTCGGTTGCCCACTGCCGGTAGTGTATTGCAGCTGCTGTGTAAGAAAATAAAGCTGTTGTTTTATTTCCAAAGATCTTGAAGAACTCATTCATGGCAAATCAACTGGGCTGATAAGCATGTTGGTTGACAATTCAAGTCCATCTCAGGGACTGTTTTGCATCTATTGTGCTTGTCTCTTCTTTTTTTGTGGCTTTGTAGAGGTGAACAGAAGCTTTTTTTCCCTGCTTCTACTAACAGACTCATGCACGTAATGTCTGTCTGTTTTGCATCGCAATACACTTTTATTTATGTGGCGCATTTCACAACAGCTGGAGCAAAAGCGCTTTCCATATGGTGATAAAAGTTGATTCTTGCAAGACTTCTGTTGAGGGACTACTCTAAATGGTTCAAAAATATTGTGTATCTCTAGCCTATGTTTACATTTTTAGTTTCAATATTTAGTCATTTTCAACAGAGCGCACTTATATCCTAAATATTTAGCAATGTTCCCAATAAACACCTTTGCCAGTCAAACAAATATAAGGCGTTTATTTCACATTCAAGAAAATGTGGCTCCAGGAACTTAAGATTGCCACTTCCAGAAAAAAACAGTCAAATATCTCCTGCAGAAATATATCAAGTGCTAAGCATTGAGTTAACATCTTTTACCTTTTTTTTTTTTCATAAATCAAAGAGTTATCAGCCTAAAAAAAACGGAAATCCTAATTATCCAAGTAAACCAGGTCAACATGTTCAGTACACAATCAATACAAATGGCTGTCCTCATCAAAATGAGCTTTGACACCACTTTTTCTGTTGAATATTTTTTTAACTTCTCTTAATGAGAAAAATGAGTTTGTGACTGCCCTGCCAGTGACTTAAATCTGGGTTGGAACGGAGTCAGGGCCATTGGGATTTGGTAGATTGTTTCACTCATCTGGGGTTCGTGTTTTCCTTTAAATAATGTTTGTGCAACCGCATTTAAGCACTCCTTCACAACTTCCCCATTACTTGAACGTTTTTTTATGTTTCCCCAAAATCCATGATACTTTTACTGAATATTCGTTTGCATGCCGCTGGGATGTAAACGAAAATGTAAAAATCTGTTCTACTGCACTCGAAGTTCGATGTTTTTGCGTGCGCTCACCTCAAACGTCAGCGGATAACTGTGCACAAAAAGGGCGGTGCTTTGTTTCGTAGTGGCGCTTCACAATGTTGCGACGATTTCGGAGCATATGATGCACACTGGTTTTGGATCGGCTGCAGCCAGAACGAAACTAAATTTCACCGTCCATTCATTTAAAAAAGACGCATCGACCTGGCTAACTTTTTAGCAAGGCATACTGTCAGCAGCACTCTCTTCCGGTCTGCTGCGCAATTGGCAGTGGATCGTAAACAAAAGATTTGATTGGCTCAAATCAGTGACGCCTTTTCCGTTAACTACAATTGCAGCGCCAACGTTTGCGAATGCGCCCTGAAAAAAATCATCGTAGAGCGGTCATGGGTCCGGTCCGAACCATCGCGTGGTCCGGATCCGGACCGCGGTCCGCCATTTGGTGATGCCTGGTGTTGAGCGTTAGAACAATTCAATAAATTGTCAAATATTTAAAATGAGCCTTCAAAATGATGAAAAATCAACAATCTTCTCACACACTGAATACAAGAAACCAATGCCCTGCTGAAAAATCCAAACTATTTCCTCATGTATCTACACATCCCTACATATTTGAGTCATGAAAATATATTGGCAGGACTCTGAGCTCCTCCACCCCTATGCACCTGCCCGCTGCCTCAGGTCTGCGGACCAAAATCTGCTAGACGTGCCGAGGACTAGGCGAAGCCTCAGGGGGGATCGTGCCTTTTCTGTTGCCGGTCCTTTCCTGTGGAATGAACTTTCATTGAATGTTAGGCCTCTCTGTCCAACTTATAAAACTAATTGGAAGACACATTTTTATTTTTTAGCTTTCGACTCAACATGAGACTGTTGAGTTCACCTGGTATCATAAATGAGTTTGTGTTTTAGTTTGTGTTCTAACTTCCTGCTTATTTATATTACACCCGCTTTGTTTCTTTGTAGCTGTTGTGAAATGCGCTATATAAATAAAGTTTCATTGTATTGTATTGTATTCAGCGGTGTAGCCAAGTTGTTTTGTAGTGGGCGTAAGGGTGACTCATGCGGAACGCCAAAGTGTTTCACTGTTTTAGCCAAAATATCATGAAAACTAAAATGGTGAAAAAGTGTTTTTTCGATCAATTTATTAGTATTTTGTGTAGTTCTCAGTCAAAGAGTTTGTCTCATATAGTGCTGGCCACATAAAGTACATACATTTGAGATAAATTAACAGGTGATCTTAAGAGAGGCTCCAGATAATGTTACTCCCTTCCTCTTGACTACTTTGAGGCACAGATAGACATTTGGAGTGTGCCGAGTTGAAGCTGGGCAGGCGTCCTGCTGAATTGCTCCTTTGAAGTCTGCAAAATGGGCCACCCCGCCTGCGAGTCGGGAATACGCGCAAACACTAACGAACTTGCTACCCCTCCCAGAAAAGGCGCTGCTCTTGACTCCCTCCCTGCCTCCTTGCTTGGCTGCACACAGTGCACAGTTTTATTTTTACCCAAACCATTTTTTAATGAAGCCATGAACATACATTAGAAGATGCAAACTCTTCAAGAAATAGTTTGCGATAGTAATTATGAGTCAGAGGCAGATTAAATCCAGGTCTCTCTCTTCACCACTAGGCAATTTCTTTTTTTGGCACTTCAAACAATTTTTCTCCTCCAAAGGGCTTATAAAAGTTGAACTGTGTAGGAATATGATAAAAGCAGATTTGTTTTGAGAATTCCAGCCCCCTGAACATCACTGTGCATGATCTCTCTCCTGCTGTGCTCTGGCACCGAGATTCCCAAAGTAAATAACCCGTGTTTTTTTTCCCCCCCCAACAACCACAGCTATGTAATTACAAAACAATAAAGCGATGAGATTGTTGCTCGATTACAACATAAGGCGACCTCAAATCATTAGCATACACTGCGACATTGCATGAATTCAGTCGTAGAAATTGGCAGAATGTGGAAGTACGGTAGCTGCATGGGAGGTTAGCAGAAGCGCGAGGAGCCATTCGCAGTGTTTAATGTCTGGAGAATAGAAATTAAGAGGCTCCGTCTCCGGATCAAAGGGCTGTGCTTGTGCGGCAGGGTTTGTTCCGAGTTTAATGAAATTCATCTGCAAAACAAAAGCTATGCTAATAAATTCGCCCTAACAAGGAAGAAGATGGATGAAAAGAGGAGGAGGGAGGAATTTGTTGCGGTGAAGGATATTGTAATGATTCAAAGAGAGGTTAAATAGGCCTGTAAGTGGTGAGAAAAATAGGTTGGCTCTGCTAAAATTAGAAACGTTATTTGCGCTCGGGTTTCAAACCTACTCTGGATTAGACAACCCAATGAGAGATGATTACATTTTATTTTTCATTGTTATGCGCTGACCACACAGCATAAAAGATGCTCCAAATTTGAGGGTTAATTTGTTTAATTGTGAATCCAAGTCAAGCGTGTTTTGTTTCCTTCATTATTATTTGCTGTTTCCCTGTCATTAAAAACACCTGAAGTCTATTGTGTGTGTTAAGAAATGTATGCGTCTGTGTGTGCAAATGTGTGTACATGCATGCCTCTGTGTGTATCTGTGTGCGTGTTTATGGTTGTGTGAATGCGTGTTTGCTCACGACAGTGCCAGAGTATGCGCCTGTCAGATGTGCACCGGAAAGCTCAGCTCTGGCGGGGCATCGTCAGCATCAGCCTTATCGAAGGTCGCGGCCTCCAGCCCATGGATGCCAACGGTCGAAGTGACCCTTATGTCAAATTTAGGATGGGCCATCAAAAGTACAAGAGCAAGGTAGGTGAAACACATTTCCTTGCAATGATTTATTCAACACTCTCATCTTTTTATTAACTGAGATTCATGCTGAATATCATCGCATTGCTTTTTTTGTTTGTTTGTGGACCCAGACAATTCCCAAAACGCTGAATCCTCAATGGCGAGAACAGTTTGACTTCCACATGTATGAAGAGCAAGGAGGCTACGTGGACATTACGGTCTGGGACAAAGATGCCGGCAAGAAAGATGACTTCATGGGAAGGTACAAGGATCTCTGACATATGAAAGTGAAGTTAGATTGCCAAAAGTATTTGCTTACCTCCCTTGAATTGCATCGACACTTAAAATTCTTAATTCATAGGGTTTGATATGACATCTCAACTTTCTTTGTTTCAGCCAGGGGTGCCCATTGCGATCGACCAGTATTTAAGCAGGGTTAAGATGCCCAGTTTTACCCAATGTTTCTTTTCCCCTACACTTCTACCGACACATGAACACACCTTTAACACATGATTCCAATTAGCTAATGACCAGTCAGTTATGCACTCTATATAATACCTTGGCTTCAAGCGCTTCAGTGTGTGGTAGAGAAGCTAAGGAGTAACAGCTACACAAACCAGGTTGTGAATACTGGAGACCTGTTTGTGCGTGTTGTTTTTTCTTTCCATTTCAAGACCTACTAAACTGGTGAGTTTGAATCTTCGCAGTTGTTACTATTAGCCACAATGCTAACAAATGCTAATGCTAACGTGTGCTCTTAGGCTACTGTTTAATGATTTATTATGTAGCTTGATATTATGTTGAAATTAGAATGTTAATGTTGCATGCTAATGTTAGCATTTTGTTAGCATTCTTGTCTTAAGTTGTATCTAATTGTGATGGGTTGTTTTCCGGTTCATGCCGGCCAGGTGCCCTGCTGTGGTACGCCAAAAATAAAGATGGCGAACTAGAAATGATAGCCAGGAGCCCAAGGACGCCTGGTTCTTACTTAACCTGAGCCATGGTCTGTTCCTCCTCCTCCCAACACTGCGAACAAATCAACTTTCTCCTTAAAAATTTGCGCATTTGGACATTATCAAAGGACTACTGCGTGAGTTGGAGTCATTGCCATGAACTCTCGCTTTGGAAGGACGGCCATTTTTGTTTGCCTTGTTTCAGTTTATAGTTGACTAAATCGGTATCAACTGCCATTTGTAAAGACCTTGATTTAATTTCTGTCTCTTGTTTTTCCCACTAATAACATAATTTCAATTGAAAATCTCGTTTTTTATTTACTGTGTCTGCCCTTTTGTAGCCGATCCTAACCCTTTTGGTACAGCCCACTCACCTCACCACTTAGTAGTAGTAATAAAATTTCATGTAGTGTTAACTAAATTGCTACAAGTAGCTTGCAAAGCGAGTGTCGGTCGATCGTATTGACATACGGAGCAGCCAGTCATAGACCTGTTGCATGCCTCACCTTTTTGTTCCATCTACTCTAACCCTATCACTTGACTTGATTATTTTATAAATAGCCGCATGCTGAAAAAGAATGGGTACCCCTGGTCTAAGCTATAAGATGCCATTTTACATTTTTATCATGTGTAATAAAAAAACAATTACATGTCCAAAGTTTTTGGTGTGAGATGATTTTAGCACTGCTTGTATGTGTGTCCTTCAGGTGTACTATCGACCTATCCCTCCTCAGTAAAGAACACACACACAAGCTGGAGTTGCCACTGGAGGAGGGTGAAGGCATGCTGGTGATGCTGGTGACGCTCACAGCCTCTGCTGCCGTCTCCATCTCAGACCTGTCAGTCAACGTGCTGGACGACCCGCATGAGCGACACCAGATCAAGCAGAGATATGTGAGTTGTTATTTTGCGACCATATTTTTCTGTATTAACAGCGAGTGAATATATGCATCAAGTATACAGTAAGTTAAGAAAAGACATGAAGAGTTTCACTCAGCTATCGTGACTCAGTCATTTTTCTTCCCAGGTGATAAAGAATATATTCCTGTGAGGGTTGATTTTTTTATTTATTTATTTTTTTTAAATCTGTTTTCACTTTGTTCAAGCGTCTCTTCCTTAAAGCATATCATACAGTATATCTAGATGTTATTCGTTGGCCAGTCTATCGCGTTTCCCATTATAGAATAGCATTAGGCTACAGATAAAATTTGTTGTCTATTTTAAATGCATAACATATGGTCCTTGTTTTATGTTTAGTTTGACAGTAAACATGATCTCGGCATTGCAATTAACAGATTAAAGGCCCTTTTGCCAAATTTATGCTCGCTGTCAATTGTGCAGAGTTGACTGGCACCACCGTATCCTGAAATAAGGATGATCTTATATCAATGTAGTTAAAAATGATGCGGGCCTGTTTAGTTGAACACGAAGGTATTATTCTTTGATTTGAATGGCAACAGGCGGCTACGTAAATTAATTGGACTGTTTGGCATCTAGTGGAAGAGCATTTAATTCTTCTACCTGTTGTTATGTCACTGGAATAGATGGATCAACAAAGATACTTTGTAAACTGTATAAGTGAATAATAATATAGCTCAGTCCAATTAAATGCATTTGGGCCAGCAACAACTGTGGGAATCACGGTTTTATATTCTTACTGAGCCTTTTCGCCTTGCTTACTAAAAAAAAAGTTTCTCTAAAACTCTTCCTTTGGCTTTACATTACTTAACATATTTATTTGTCAAAATAACCAGTGCACCCAATCTGCCAATAAGTGATCAATACTTTTAACTGGGAAAATACAAAGTTATCGGTGCCTGGTTGTTTCTGTGGATGTGATTCAGACAGAACTACACTGAGTATTCCATAGTTTTCATTTTGATGAGTGACACTGCAGCTGATGTGTGAGCGGGAGGCCCGAAAGTGTTCCGAATGTTGCTCAACCTTCTTAACCCCGGCGTGCCTTATTTATTGATTGTCGTCGGGAAGTCGACTACTCGCCTCCGCACTGCAGCAGCGGCGTATGATCAGACGGGGGAGCTCTATGACCGAGAAAGCTACTGTGGCCCTCTTTGCTCACAAAAAAGGGGTGTGGAATGCGTGTGTAATAGGGGGCGAGAGGTAAAGGCTGGGGGTTGCACTGGAAGGGAAGGCGTGTAAAATGAAAAGAAAAAGCTATTTCACCTCTCTCACAACTTGTACCGACGCCGTTTTTCTGCTTGGATGAAGGCCCAATTTTCTTACCTTCCTTTCCCTACTTTTCCCCTTGGCCACCTTGTCTCTACCGTGTTTCTCATCACAGTACCTCAGTTAGCATTATCATCTCTTTGTCTGTCTCCAGGGCGGCCCTCTTGTTACATGAGCAAATAGAGACTGGAAGCTATCCACCTGTTAAAATAATAGTAGTTCTTTTCCTGATGATAGCTGTCTTTTAGTCATAAAATTGACTTTTTTTTTTTATTAAAGTAGGCTGATAAGATGTAAGTACCACCCCTAATATAGAATAGTTCTTTTCAAAGACCACTAATATGCTTTGTCCAAATCTGTCTTCCATTTTTAATCTTCTGATGAAATACACACATTCATCTTTAAGTGTGTTATGTAATGACACAGATGAATGTGTCTTTAGCTTATTTGAAACATATTTATTGATACGGTCAGTAAATTATGGATCTTATATTGTTTTGATCAAGTTTCCAGTGGTCCTGGACTGCATCATGTTAGATAGTAAGATGCTTGTTATGGCTATCTTATTTTCTTACGTATTTATGCAGTGTACATTACGACAAAAGTACAATTATGTATGCAAGGCGTAATTTGTCATATATCTCTCCCAGGTGAACCTAATGAAATAGTCTGTATGTTGGGTATTTCACATACAGTATCCCCAGTAAGTGTACACTAGGAGTTTGTAAGTAGCTTGCACATGTATGCCAACCGCAAACTACTTTAAATGCAGCAAGCGACATTGCTATATGCAACATGGTGCAATACACTCACTTAGTGACAATTGCCTTGGATGTGCTATTGCTCACTGTAACCTTTCCTTCATCGCTAATTACTGCTTCCCAGACGTGCAGGGAGACAGCCCGAACAGGAGAGGGAGAGATTTATGTATTATGATGGCAAAGGAGCACACACACTAATGGCTCTTAATGGGCCTGGGGTGGCCACGAGATGGGTGGATGAGAGGAAGAGGAGGACGCAGTGACCTCCGCCAACGAGTGGCTGCACCTCTGCGCACGCACACACACACGGGGTTAGGATAAAGGACGCGAGCAGAGAGACATTCAGACAACAAGCTGAAAGACAGACATAGATTATATCAAAACTTATCACTACGCATACACTCCTCGATGAATATTACATAATTTGGTAGAAATATAAGATGCTCTCATCTTATATTGTGCCAATTATGTCTTCAATAACTGATAATGTACACTGGCCAAAGTATTAGCCTGACAATGCCGTTACACACATCAACAGTCACACATTTTAGGGAAACCATCCATCCATTATTTTGTTGAGAAGCGGGGCCAACCCTGTTCTGATTGCCAGACGATCACAGTGCAAATATGAGCAAGAAAGAATTCAATACAATACAATACAACTTTATTTACATAGCACATTTCACAACAGCTCGAGCTGTAACAAAGCGCGGGCAGGTGCGTTGGGATGGCGGACCTGGGAGAGGTAGACTGGGGCCAGGCCCTTTAAATATTTTTAAGACAAACAGAAGTGTTTGAAAATGAAGTGCACCGAGAGCCCTTGAAGAGAGGCCAAGATTTGGGGTTATGTGATCCGACTTCCGACTAGCAACATTTTTACACCAGCCGGAGACGCTTGAGGGAGGACTGGCTGACTCCAAAGTAAAGCGCATTACGGTAATGTAGGCTAGATGTAACAAAGGCATGGATTACTGTTTCCAAGTGCTGCTGGGTATACAATTACATGAAATAGAGCGCAAACAATTAGATAGCTGACCGAATGAATGGCCCTTCAAACATCACTCAAAATAATGGACAAAATGAATGGACATTTGCCTTTATGTACTCAAACCATTTTTTCAGCAGTTGTACACAAGTAACATTGCATCCTTATATAGAGGAAATGGCATTTGTTGATCAGGACATGTCATTCAAAACAAAGCAACTTCAAATTTTTACAAGCAATGCATCTTGTGCACTGACCTCACCTGGATGTCAACATTTTACACAACCTTAAGTCACAGTTGTTTGTGTTTGAAAAAAATACACTTTCATCTATGGGCGGGAAAACTTGGTCTATGTCAGTTCCATGTATGCAACAGAACTGTGACGCCAAAAGAAGCAGAAAGCTCCCAGCTTTAACATGCAATGTGAAATTGTTACCGCTACAATGATAACTCGGCACCAAATTATCTTCATAAAAGTAGCACTTACAATATTGTTCTTGTCTTAGATTACGTGCGACCATTTGTTCACATTAGTATACAACACTCGACTATTTTTTTTAAGATGGACCGTGATGAAAGGTGAGGAGATGTGAAGTCATTGTGTTCTAAAACCGATATGGCTGCTGTGATTCATGTGTGCGTATGGCAGAAAGACGTCAAAGTGACGGCGTGTGAGTCTGTCCATCCATTTTTCACTTTGCCCCTCCTCTGTTCCTGCATCTTTTTCATCGCCTCTGTCATCAACATCCCATAAACGTGCTGTAAACAAAGTCATGTTGCAGGGAATTGTGTAAATGAGGACACAGGGATTGGCCTCGACTTCATTTCTTGCCTCTACCTGCCTCTATCTATCGCTCTCTATTTCACTATGTGAATTCAAATCCTATTGGATGATTTACTTTATTTATTTCTTATTTTTTCCACCTATCAATGATCATTATCAAACTCAACTGTCCCTGCAGGGTTGTCCATATGGTGCGACGAAGGAATGGTTTTGGTTGTGTGGTTTGCAGGCTAAAAATGCCTTTGCAGTCTCACATTGGATGAGTTATTTGTTCACGTTATGTTGTTTGCGTGGTTAGGTGTCAATTCTCCCTGAGTTTTGGTATGAAGTCAAAACACGTTTTTATCCAAGCTTAATTTTGAGAAATGCTTCGAAAACAACCATCCATCCATGATCCAAGCCGCTTTTCCTCACAAGGCTCGCAGGCATGCTGGAGGCTATCCCAGCGGACTACGGATAGTAGGCGGGGTACACCCTGAACTGGTTGCCAGCCAATCGCACCCGGGGAAAATTTGGAGTGTTCAGTTAACCTACCATGTTTGATTTTGGAATGCGGGAGGAACCCGGAGTACCGGGAGAAAATCCATGCAGGCACGGGGAGAACATTGCAAACTCCACCGTGGAGCCTTATGTGGCAGAACGTCTGCTCCGTCCAAAATTGTTCCTATTCTTGTACTCACCGAGCCGTCCCCACACAGGAGGGCAGCTCTATGTGTGACATTGTCAACTGGTTTCAACCGGTTAGTGTGCAAGGGTGCAGATAGAGCAGAAGTTCAATCCACAGTAAAGTGTTGGAGAGTTTTTCATCAGTGATAAATCATCCAAAATGTCTTTTTACCTTGTCTTGGCATCTGAATTTATGACCAAGGTGCATTTTTTTTTTGCTATTCTTCATATATTGCACAACACATGAGCAGGTGAGGCATTCACATCATGCTGTCCTTCTAAGAACATGCTGATATAGTCAGCCCCAAGTTTTCCTACCCTCCCTTTGACTTGTTTTCTCTTTAACTATTCTCCTAACAAGCATTTGTATCTTCAGAGAAATCGTGCCTTAAAAACAAAGAGTTCCACCATCCCCTTTAAACTCTCTCTCTCTCTCTCTCTGTTACTCTCTCTCCCTTTTCCCCTCTCCCCCTCATTCTCTCACACACTCTCCCCTCTCATCTCCTTTACAGAGCTTTTGGACAATGATATCGCCGGAAACAGGCAGAGTCTGACAGAGTTGGTAATAATGAATTAAGTCTGTAGCCTGGCCTGACTCTGAGATTTAAATTATAATTACTCCTGTGGGGATGGACAGGGTTATTTGCCAGAGAGAGAGAAATAAATTGAAGTGAAGTGCATTTCCACTCTTGCTTTTAAGACACGCCGACATGCTCCTCAATTTGGCCTCAGTGTACCTGAGTGTTTGGGCATGAACAAAAGCACCCGGGTGTGTGTGTGTGTGTGGCTGATAGGGTTGTTAGTTTTGAATAAAACTGGATTTGGGTTTGAACAATCACTTAATTACTTTTCTACAATGTGGAATCAATAAACTGTCGGTTGTGACCACTGTTGGGGTCACCCAGACCTGTAAATTGGTATAAAATTGTGTCTTGCCACGACACAAGTTGTTTTCTAGCCAGTTTTCAGTTTTCTCGCCAGTCGCGCAGAAGTTGCACAAACGGCTTCTTACATCCTGCATTCATGTACAGTGGATACAAAATGTCTACTCACCGGTTTTGAAATGCCTTTTTTTTGTGTGTGTAAAAATGAGAGCAAGATTGCATTTGAAAACGTTTTCACCATGTATGTGATGGAGTACTAGTACAACTTCATTCCATTAATGTTATTCTTCTTTTTGAGAGGGGAAATAAAAATAAGCATTGAAATTAAGTGGTTTAAGTGTGCACCCAAAAAGTATGTTTTGGCACAAACGATGCTCATCACAAAAAAAAAAAAGAAAACCTTACTTGAAATCCAGCATGTATGATTTAGGACAGTTTTATATTTCAGATGGGACTGGGGCCTGAGACAAGGTGGAAGGAATTGTGAGTTACTTTGAACTAGCACTCGTTGTTAGCACAAAACATTCAGGCATTTGTTTAAAAAAAAAAAAAGACGACAGGAAAAACCTTGGTGAGTTGAATATGATATAAGAGGTTGTGCATGCTTATGCACATGATCGCAGTTGTTTATTTTTACTTCTCTTCTACATCCCAAAAAGGTCAGATTGATGATGAAAAATTCTGAAATGACTTACTTTGCTGTATATTTTTTTTTTTTAGATCCTCCATTTGAACAGTGGTGTGCAGACTTTTTATATCAACAACACTAGCATATTGGCCGACAGATGAAGCTATTTGTCAGAGAGCCACACGCTGGGAAAATTCCTCAAATAATAGTTTTAACAGGCTCTTGTATAGAGAAAACTTTTATATGTCCATTTGTATTTTCAACCACACATTTGGGGAAAAAAAAATTTAATCCTGTGGTGCACAGACCGATGTTTGTGAGATTATCGCAACCAAACAGGAGAAACTTTGAATGTGCACGTAAACTTTTGAGTCTCCTTGTTTTTTCTGCGGTGCCTCCACTCAGGAGTGTTTCTTTTCTCTACTGGAGTGCTGGTGGCGTAAAGCCAGAGTACAGTGCTCGAGTGTTTGTATGTGTAAATAACCAAACCTTGCTATTCACGCCTCACTCAATGTGTGTTCTCACGTGAATCTCGCTATTGTTGCGTTATTAGTGTCGATGCCTGAAGTTCTATTTATTGCCGGGCTACAAAAAAAAAATGCAAACCCACACAAAAAAGCTACCCCTAGTAAATCCGATACGCTGCCATTTATAACACATTTGATCAATTGAACTGATTCTTGTCACATTTTGTTATTCTTCTTTTTTGCCCTTTGGTTGATGTTACAACCATTTGTATTCATTTTCAACTTTTAAAGATGTATGGGATTGAAGTCACTGCTTTTTATTTATTGCAATTCTCTCTTTCATTCAATTTCATTTTCTTCCCGTTATTTTTGTGACCCTTCTCAATGATATCACCCCATCATATATATCAAATGAATTCTATTTCTGTCTCAATAGTACAGAACTGATAAGTGTATCAAATGAGCACACACGGCTACTCTTGAAAGGAAATCTGCTCATTTGTTGGACCAAGCTATAAATGCCAGCTCTATATTTTCAAATACGGGCCGCTAAAGGACATTTTCTACCCTTTTCCTCCCTTAATGAAATGTCAGGCTATTGACCCATCTTTCTCTTAAATGCTAATTTGCCTGCCTCTTTGACCTTTCACCTTTGTCCTTGTGCCGTTTCAGAGCCTGTGGAGGTCATTGCACAACCTGAAAGACGTTGGGGTGGTGCAGGTAAAAGTCATCCGGGCTGAAGGACTGATGGCAGCTGATGTCACAGGTAGGAAGGCACCGCCGTTTGCAAATTCCTGTGAGCGTAACGCACACTGTCAAATGCATCAATGAGTTTTGGTGGAGAAGGACTTGGGAACCCTGACCTCAACCCTGTCCTAACAACAGATGTAACAATAATTCATTTAATCATATTTATTACACATTTATAGCAGTTAAGAGTCTTTGAAGATTTGGAAGTGCAAGCAAACATGCTAATGCAAAACATGTGGTCAGGTGTAATAGACTGAGACAAAGGTTCGGGTCAACGGTCACGTACTGGATGGTGTTGCATGGGTGCGTAATACTGGGAGAGTGCACCGGTCACTAATGGTCCCAGTCCTTAATTCCTTAATCACTATTTATTTGATATTATCGCCATCTGTTGCATGATATTTATTGACTTCCAAAATAAGAACAATTTATTAATTTATTGTTAATTAATTGTACAGGCAATGAAAAACATGAAAAAAAAAAAATCACAATTTATTTTGGAATGAGGCTGTAACCAAATACCAAATTTGGAAAAAGTGAAATGCTGAGAATACTTTTTACATCAGAGGTCCCCAATCACTGGGCCCCACAGATGTGTAAAAGTACTTTTATTTATTTTTATTTATTATTTGAAGCAAAAAACATCTCATTTTGAAAAGTGACAGGAGTTTTCTCTCCGTTACATCCATCCATAAAAGACTCGCGACTAGTGGTGTCACGGATCATCTTTGACAAGTGATCCGTACGGATCAAGCACCACAGTTTGGGACGGGCACGATCCGCGGAATGGCTGGTGAAAATAAAACTGTGTGCGACCACATTAAGGCAACATGATTAGTCTGCAATCCCAATAATTTCAGCAGAAGGAGTTGATACATGGAGCACTTAAGTCGCATGTAAGGGTGCATTTTGGCAACTTGAGGTGAAACCGCTCCTCATATTAATGATAAAGGATTTTTTTTTTCTGTCTCTTGTCCCGACACTGTCATTTCAGACGGACATGTTAAGGAAGCTGCAAACATACTCAAAATACACACTGCCTCTGCAGTGGCTAACTTCAAAAGGTTTAACAAATAATACATTGAGTCATTGATGCCAATGCAATAGCCTTAGTAGACTTTTATTTCGAAGTTGGCCCTCGTGGTGGCGTAGCGGCTACCTTGACTTAAATTTCCGACCTTTCGGCTTGCTTTATTGCAGTTTTAATTGACATTACATAGTTCCCACAAAATAAACACAAAGCCATCCCAAAATCATATTCAGTTGCTAATTTAGGACGCTAACAAACCGCTAGTTAATTACGGCGTCATTCTACGACACAAGTCTCTGCCGTTATTTGCTACTACTGTCTAGCAGCTAGCTGTTAGCATTAGCAACGAGTGCCATCTTACACCTCCAACACCACTGCGCTCCACATCATCTTTTTAAATGTATTTTCATTTTACTATCTTGTCTTAATGAATTACATTAATGCTGATTGCATTTAATCATGTGGACAATGTGTGTGGCACATTGTACACCGCCATGAATTCAGCCGGAGATAAAGTATAATTTGGGTTTTGAGGAATTATGGTCTTCGAGAATGTTCAGAGAGTGAGTTTAAGTCTTCTTTATGCTGGATGCTAAATTTGTCTCTTGTGTTTTTAGGGAAAAAGATGCAGGGTGCTCATTTGAATAATAGAAAAAGTGTGTATTTGAACTAACAAATCTCCCCTTCCCTCCCCTCCCTCCCTTTTCTTTCTGAACTTGCTCCCGCTGAATCCTCCATTCTCCATTAATTCTTACTTTTAATTAGGTCTGCAGTGGACAGGCCTAGTTTTTCATTCTGCATTATCTAGTTGAGAGTAGAGAAATGTGTGAGGGGGTGTGTGCGTGTGTGTGTTTCTCAATTTGAAGCAGCCACAGTCTGTGTTCGCCAATACAAAGTGGAACTGCTTGATTTGGGTTATTGAGACCGGGGCAGCCAGAGAGCAGCGGCTAATGGCTCTTGTATTTCACTGGGAACTTAAATTTACTCTGTGACCTTGTTTCACAGCTCATCATTCAGTCTGCGCTTCATGGCTAACTTCCAGAAAAATTAACGCTGTTGTTTATTTACTTTTTGCTCTCCACCCTGCCTCTCCTGTTTTTTTGTTTTTTTTTACCTTGGATTTACAAACAAAACAAGAACAACCTTAAGTGTGTGTGTTTTGTATACAGATAATCGTGTCATGTTTTTCCTCCATGTGTTCATTTTCACCATTTCAGTTATGTGTTTGGCTTACACGGTTTTCATTTCATGTGTTAAATGTGGCTTGGTTGAATACAATACCACACAGACTACTTTTGTGGTACCTTGAGGTACAATCTCAAATCATCTTTCCCTATTGAAATGAATGGAAGTGCCATTAATTCGTTTCGGCTTCCCCATTAAAAAATGTAAAGTGTCTGGAATAGTACTGGGCGGCATGGTGGACAACTGGTTAGCGCGATGGGCTCACAGTGCATAAGTGCAGGGTTTGATTTCCGCACCTTGCATGTTCTCTCTCTGTGCCTGTGTGGATTTTCTCTGGGTACTCCAGTTTCCTCCCACATCCCAAAGACATGTATGGTAGGTTGACTGAACACTTTTGAATTTTCCCTAGCTATGATTGTGAGCGTGGATTGTTGTGTGTCTTTCTGTGCCCTGCGATTGGCTGGCACTAAGTCCAGGGTGTACCCCGCCTACTGCCTGAAGACAGTTGGGATAAGCTCCCCGCGACCCCCCCCGAGGATAACCGCTTTATATAATGGATGGATGTATTAGCACTGCTTATATTGAAGATTATAAAGTCGTACTATAATCAAAAAGAACCTAATATATTAATTAGACCCGCACCTGCCCCCACCCTCCCAATCAAAAAACAAATATAGAAAAATATTAGAAAAACATGGAAAACTAAATTGTCCGCTTATGCCGAGAAATCTTGAATTATTAAAGATGGCCGCACAGAACGATAATTGTGTTTGTTGTTTTTTTTTTTTGTATTTTTTTGCAATGGACTAATTTCCCCACCAGGAATGTTTTGTTTTTCACCTCCAGACATAGTGCTGGGAAGATGATTCAGATGACAGGCATAGGTGCTGATGCCTGCCGGTGCGCCAGTGCGTGTGTGACGGGCAGATGCAGCAGCGCTGTAAGAGCGGCATGAGAGCCCTCAGCACATGAACACCCTATTTTATCAGTTGAGCCCACGAGAGGGTCAGGAGCGAGGCGAGAGACAAACAGACGAACAGGCTGCGAGTGAGGGGCGAGGTCACACAGAGAAAAATAGTTCACTCTCTCTTCTCTCGTCCCCATTCATGCCGCCTGTCTGTCTCCGCTTTCCTTTTCTTTTTCACATCACACTCGGGCCATCTCGTACTCTAATTGAAGTGCTTTTGTGGTGTGGAACGAGAAGGGTAACTGAAAACAGAAGCCAACAGTGTCCCTTGTCTTGCTTCCTTGAGTACATGTTTTACTGAGAGACATTTCAATAGTAATGCATAAGCCGTGATTTCACACCCCGCTCGAGGACCACGAGTTTGTTTTTTTGCATATATGAGCGATTTTTTTTATTTATTTTTTTTTACGTGTAGTTCTTTTCAAGTAGAATCCCAAGATATTCCCCTAAATTAGGGTGAGATCCATGCGTTTATATATTTAGAATATTTTTAATGCTGTCGTTTATAATCTGTTTGCGGCGGTAAAGAAGGCTGTCAAAATCTAATTAGAATGACGTTTTCTGTGCTTATGAGTTTAAAGAAGGCTGTCAAAATCTAATTTGAATGACGTTTTCTGTGCTTATGAGTTTCGACAGCTGCGATGCCACGCACGCAGTTTTAATGTAATCTGGTAAATTCCTTTCAACAAGAACTGTGAGATTTTATCATTCGGTTGGAATTTGTTGTGCTTACTGCAAGCTCTGTTTCTCTTTATTTATTTTAGAATTTTAAACAATGTAGCTTGTTCTCTGTTCACTGTTGTTGATTTACATTTTGGAGCCAGTAAAGCGGAGTTGCTTTTTAAAATTAAAACCAATGAAATGAAGAGACTTCTAGCGCGTTTATTCTGGGGAACACTGAAATATATTAAGAACACATGTTTTGTCCACATCAAAAGTGTAATTTTTTTTTTTTTAGGAAGTGACTCTCCTAATACCACTCATTGTGACCCCCTCCAGCATTTGTTGGTTGCTTAGTGCAGTATAAAAAATATTTCATCATTATTATTTTGCTATAACAGGTTCATTTGACCACACATATGCTAACCATGCCTTTAACAGTTTGAAGGCTTATGACTAGCTTTAAAACATAATTTTGTTGCCTTATGCTTTACAAATTGTCCATTTACAATGTAATGGACTTTAGACGCAATTTGGCGATTTCATGATATGACAATCTTATTCACTCAATACTTTTGCAGGTGACAATTTTTTTTAAGCCTTGGTAGCGGTCTGCACAATTTCACAAAACTTTCAGGTCAAGAGCACAGCCTGTTAGAAGTGATGAAATTCTAAATGCAAATGCATTTACATTTGAAAGTCTTGAATTATAATTAATTGTGATGAGCACCTCAAACTCCCGACCAACTTTAAGCCTTCCTGCGAGGCAATTACAGCCGCTTCCTCATCCGTGCTGTATTCATCCTCCACACTTATCTTAGGGCACCCAGAAATGAGTTTGCACCCGTTCCCCTCCGCACACCCTCCGGAGGCACTGTGGAGACGTGACCCGATGTGGGAGGAGCTTTACCTGGACGCCAGCTCAAATGTGAGCGTGTCATGGTTAAGACAGCTGCCTTTGGTGGTAGCGGCCAATAGGGTGAAAGTTCATCAATGGTGACAACTGACTGCAGCACCAGAGCCTTTCATGACATTAAAAAAATGGAATATCAGGCTGAAAAAGTGGCGGTTGGTGTGCTGTAATTTTCCACCCCTTAATTTCATTGATTGCAATTAAATTTAATCAGTCTTGATTTTTTATTTAATTTTTTTTAAGCTTTGGAAGCTCCAGGATGGTCTTTCTCTCTCTCTCTCCCTCGCTGTCACCCTCTGTCTCTCTTTCTACACCCCCCCCCTACACACACACACACACACACACACATTTATTTATTTATTTATTACTTAGAACCTTTATAGGGTGTGTTTTAAATTTTCCCCTCGAGTCAAATAATTGGCTTCCATGATTTATTTTAATTATGTGACTTTTTGGGCTGTTTATTTATTTATATCATATTCTATTAGATTGTATATTTTTGTTTTAGTTCACATTTGCCCTGTCCTTGACATGTCTTTGTTGGAGGAATGGATTCAGCCACACTCACTCACTAGAATTTGACCTTCCACTTTTTAACATTAATGACCAAAACACAACAGATTTGTTCCCAAATCCCGATTTCCTTTCAGTATCAATATTTTGTAGAGCATATGTACAAAATGTTCTACATACGCATCAATCACGCAACTAATCACCAAAATCCTGTGCATTTTTTTATCCTGAAAGTTCTGTAATCATTTTAAAGGGGTGTACTCATTTATGATGATAATTTAAGAATTAAGAATAACACAGAAAAATAGAGACAGTCATAGACAGATGCATGAAGGAGTATAAACTCCGTAAGCCTTTGTCTATTTGAGTGTATCCTGCTTTTTATTATCCGAGTCATAGCTGTCGATATTCCCTTCAAACATGCTACATCAATAAGACCCCCAACAACTGATATGAGAGGCAACACCTACGGCACCGCATTGATCACGGTGACATTTGCTTTGCGCACCTACTAAATGTCCTGCCCTTGTCACAACATTTGGAGAAAATCACACAGATCGATGACACTCACAAACGGGCAAATCCGAGCGCACGTGCGCACACACAAACACAACACACAAATGCCACTGGGGGATTGAACTCAATTCCAACTTCATTGAATCTTATTCGGCGTAGCTAACGTTATGATTTGGAGTCGTCTGAATATTTTCCCCAGGACTCATGCGGCACATTTTGTTTAAATCTTACTCTAGCCTTTTCCACATGATATGTTTCAACAAACAAAAACAAAACTCCTCTAACACGTTATTCTGTTCATTGAGAATGAATTACAAATCTATTGAAAGGTGTTATCTATTATTATTCATGTTTTGGTAGGGAAATTAAATTGGTCAGACATTTGCTCTTTCAAATTCACGAATTGTTTGCAAAAAATGATATTGCCTTTCCATTATTTTGATAAGCAGCTTGGATAATGGGTGGCTGGATGGATAGTATTTAATGTGGTTTACTGTAAACCTTTTACAAGCAGTGGTCATTAGCACTACCCAGCTCGAATGGCACCCTGGTTGGATATATTGTAAAAAATGGCCATTTATGTATTTTTCTTTTTCTCGTCCTGTCTAGGTAAGAGTGATCCATTCTGTATAGTGGAGCTGAGTAACGATCGGCTGCAGACTCACACAGTTTACAAAAACCTTAACCCAGAGTGGAACAAGGTCTTCACTTTGTGAGTATATTTAGTTAAAAGCGGCACCCATTTTAATAATAAATAAATAAATAACTATTTTTAATTTTTGCCTCTGCTTCGTGGTTTTCAAATTGCTTAGAATGTAGCAGGGTAATAATAAGATGGGTCATATTTCACATAAGTTCTTAAATATCTGCGACATTTTTATTGAGTCCAACGATATGGAATTCCCAGTGATGGGACACGTGAATTTAATCATTCTTTGAGTGCACATCGCCCACATAGCCTCTTTTCTATACATAACATCACTCATCTTGATAGCCTACTTTTACAAATATGACACCACTCTACTTTAACTTGTACTTGATAGAAATGTAGTACAATGACGAATATCGTCCTTTTATGATGTGTTCAAACATTTATGCAAATTTAAAGGGGAATATTAAAATATACATAAAAAGCTTTTGTAAAGCAGTCACATTTCAAGTTGTGATTTCGCTTCGATGTGGTGTCCAAGCGTTTGAAACGGTGAGCAATCTGTTCGCTGTTGTTATCCAGTAACGTGAAGGACATCCATTCAGTACTCGAGGTCACCGTTTACGACGAGGACCGAGACCGAAGCGCAGACTTCCTGGGAAAAGTGGCCATTCCTTTACTAAATGTGAGTCCAACTGCTGCTTGTTTTCTGCGTGATTCTTTCATATTTAAACATTAAGAAATGAAGAAAAAAAACACAGTTATAAAAAGCTTAGGTTATTTTTTGCACATGAACTGACGAGTCCGTTAGTGTTTGAGATGACAAGAAGGTGATGCGACGAGGAAGGCTGATGAGTCAAAAAAAGAAAAAGAGATTGATAGTTGAGAAGAAAGTAAGCATGTGAGTGAGAGACGTTCTGAAAATGACACTGATCAAGAGACAAAATGACACCATTCGCCGTCTCTTGTAGAAAATCTTTCTATACGTGTGTCTTGTGACTGAAGCGTGTGTCGTATATATCCGCGCTGGGCTGTACAGTGTGATTCCCCAGGATAGTTAATTTCTGTTTGACAGAGGCGAGCTGCTGTGGGTAATGAACAGGTACTTGTCAGAGTTGCCACAGTTGTTTTGGGTTCCCTGTCAACGCCGGCAGCTTGGGTTCAAAGGTGGCCCGGGGAGCCGATTCAGTCGGGTATTGCCAGACAGACGCCTGTCATGTCCCTCTCCCACAGATCCAAAATGGAGAACGCAAAGCCTACGCCTTGAAAAGCAAGGAGCTGACAGGGCCAACGAAAGGGGTCATCTTTCTTGAAATAGACGTGATTTTTAATGCTGTAAGTTTTTTTGTTTTTTTTTTGCTCTTTCGATTCTCCTCTCGTATTTAAAAAAAAAAACAAAAAACAATATTTGTCCCCTTATCCTCTTGCTCACCCTTTTCTATCCCCTCCTTCCCTCGCTCACATCTCATTCCTCGTCCGCGGTGTGCCCTCATCCTCGTTTTGGGTCTAATTATGGAAGGCTCCCTCTCAGAATCCTTTGTTCGCCCGTTCCCTGTCACTGTGTGCGTGTCCTGTAGCCACCATCTTAATACTCCTCCCCTCCCGCACCCCCACCTGCTTGCTCCAACCTCACATGGGTGCGTGTGCACATATGCATGTGTTGCAATGTGGCAACAGAAATTTGGAAAACAATGTGACAATCATCACATTCATTTCCATAAATAATTCACTTTGTTGTTTTCCGATGTCCACCAGGTGAAGGCTGGTCTCAGGACGTTGATCCCCATTGAGCAGAAGTACATAGAGGAGGAGCCCAGAGTGTCCAAACAGGTCAATAGCTCCCTAAATTCTTTCACACCGCATCACTTGTGTAGAAAATGTGCTAAAAGCGGGAATTTTGATGTTGCATTTTTTTTTTTTCAATTTCTACTTCATTTCATACCAAATTAGATGCTTGACTGCGTGTAAGGGAATTTATATGAAAACATATTGTCCCTCAAAACAAAATTCACACTAAAGATAAATGAACAAAATGTACTCATGTGTTGGGGACACATAAATACATTTTTTTGTTGAATAATATACTATATGCAAGTATATTTGACTGTTTTATGTTTCCTTTGTATTTTTTTCAATAAGTGAAATACTACTTTTGAGTATACAGTACAAACTGTATTCGGCCCGTTCTACTGAATTTGTGCCATTTATGTCCTTAGGAAATCAAATGTAAAAATGTGCAATAAAATGAACCGCAAAAATATTTTTTTAGTAAACAGTGTCTTGCACCTTTATTTGACTGCAGATTTTGTGAATACAATTCAAATGATGGAATTACCTGCAACACTGTAAAAATAGTATTGGTTGGCTGTCCAGCAAAATTAAATTTTACCGTAAAATATAATCATTTAAATCCTTTTATATATTTATATTTTATTTTGTGTTCTTCCTCATCTCAGTTCTACCTTAAGATTATTTAAAAAAAGGAAAACAATTTAGCTTAAATGCACACTTCAAGCAGTCCTTTTACCCTAACACATTACTCCCTCTGAAAAATGTGAAATATTCCGCTAGTCACGTGTGCCACCGGAAGTTGCATCTTTCAGATCATTTGCAGGTCATTGGAAGGCCAAAAGTAAATTCACTCATTTTTGATGATATTTCCCCTATGATAGGCAGGAGGTCAAATCTTGTCTCAATCCTGTTATTATTATTATTATTCATTTTGAATGTTACTTGTTTATCTTTAAAGTAATTTTTGGGGGTTTAATCACTGTAACATGTCAGGAGGTGATCCTATCCTAAATGTGGCTATATGACATTTATTTGCTAATTCTCTGCTAAAAGCTCACGTTCCTCAAATGACGACTTTCAACCATAACGACACAAAAAACAAAATTGCCCGAGATGAGCCAACACACATTTATATTATCAGATTTCAAGTTGAAAAAAAAAAAAATACAGAAATGTACATTTACCCCATGTCGTGCCCCGCTGTCGTAAGCGCCAACCAGCGAGCCGGGCGAGCGGCGTCTCGTAATGCCCAACAACTGTGTGGGCAAGATAAAACAAGGTGATTGAAGAGGGAAAACAGCGTTTCATTTTTGTTTCCTTCTCTCCTCTCTCCCTTCTCTCATCTGTCAGCCGCCTCGCATCCACCCCGGCTGGGTGAATAGAAATGTCAAGCTGTCAACTGCGGGGTGCATAAGTAGATTGGCCGTCCTTATAGATGGCCCTTTTTGCCACTGCTGCTTTGCACTTCATTGTCACGCCGCTCAGTGTGGCAGCAGCACAAAGGGCTGAATAGCTGGGGCCGGCCCACATCACACATGTCATATGAGTGACCGTTTGGGCTTAGTAGTCAATGCTGCGCCATGCCCTACCACACACATCACTAGCCAACACAGCGCGACTCACACAAACACCTCCCATACCGCCCTTGTTTCAACCCTTGATTCGGTTTCACCCCCCCCCTTCTTATGTCGTCTCTGTTGCACTGCCCCCCCAAGTGGCAGTATCTCAATCTCACCTCTGACTCACAGAGATGACCCATGTCAGCGTCTCACAATGATGATGTCACGGGTTGCTTTGGAAGGCTCGCCCCTTGAGGCCACGCGGGCTGTTTTGTGCCAGCACACCCCTACTGTTGCTTGCTGATTAGTTGGAAGAAAAGTATCTGCCAAAGACTTGATGACCTGACCACTTGGGAAGATGAAATAATTAATAACTTTTGAGTTTTTTGTTTTTTTTTGTTTTACCCCTTTTCATTTTTATTCAGAGATTCTCCTCATCTCATCGATGAAGCCAACACATGAACAAAATAGATGCAAACACTTTTATAGAAACATTGGTCGCCTCATTAGGTACGTGCTTGCGATATATCGTTTTACATCAACAATTCAATCATTTCCAAGGGCAAAATAACCCTAACATTTGAGAATCACCAGGGTTACAATTGAATACAAACATGCATGCCAGGAGACAGATAGGCGGTTTGTCATGATCGGTCTCGTGTAGTTTTGGTTTCAAATTTCGTCATTTTGTTTCTTTGTGTTCATTTGTCATGTCTGGCTTGTTTGGTTATTGTGTCCCCCTGTGTTTGTCAGCCCGGTCCCTCGCGTTTTCCAGTCAGCTCCCTCAGCCACGTGTCTCATGCAGGTGTTCGGTTTATATTAAGTGCCCTGCTTACGTTCAGTCTTGGTCGGATCATTGTTAACCGCTGTCGCAGTCTCAAGTCAAGTTTTTGCTATTTGTCATTCTCAGGGTTTTTGATTCCCCAGGGTTTCTTTCATTCTTTGAGTTAGTGCTTTATGACCTTGATTTTGGTTTTGAATCTTCCACAGCAGTGGTCCCCAACCACCAGGCCGCGGACCTGTACCGGTCCGTGGGCCGCTTTGGACTCGGCCACGACAGGCTGCACGGATGAAAGGAAAAAAAAAAACCCTTCCGTTTTATTTATGATTTGATGCTGAAAAATATTTTATTTTTTAAAAATGACGGGCGTCTCTTCATTACATTGACCTCTTGACGCATGTAAAGATGCTAATTGTCTTGGTCACAATACATAAATATTAAACCCACCAGCTGGCAAAATGAGTAAAAGAAAGTATGATGTATGAAGCCCGCTCTGCACAACATGCGATGAGCACTATTTGGGTCCTTACCTACAACCGTGACACGGATATCGTCTTCCTTATGCAACTGCTGCCCTACCATACAAATGTTGTTTTGTCTCACAGCAAAGTGATAATACGATACCAAAGAGAGATCTCAACAACCATCAGATTATAATTAGCATGCAATACCGTTTACAAGTGCTAAACAAATATCACATTTGTTTAAAAAAAAAAAAATACACCTCAAATCAAATATAAGGCGAATCCGGAGCAACAGCACCAAGAGTGAACTCAAAATACCATTGAGTCATTAATAAGACTTGTTTTCTCAAACATGCTGAGCATACGCCTTATTAGGTTGTCCAAAACAAGAGCAACATAATATTCTCAGCGGGTCTACAGAGCTTTATTTTTTTACGGGTCAAAGCTACAAATCTACAACTAAAGTGATACTTAATTTAGCAAAGTGACGGTGGTAAAAATTTGATACGGCAGGGTTTAAATTTCCTTATTAGGAGATGGAGAGAGTTTATCATGGTGATTTCAAACCTATACGATAACATAAAAAATGTCAACATATCCGAAAATCACACTTCCCAAATGACGAAAGGTTGACCAGCTCCAATATTAAATTCTTCTGTCCCGTCTACTTTTCAGCTGCTGTTGCGCAACTTCAACCGAGTGAGGCGCTGCATCACGTTCCTCATCAACACCGGTTATTACATCAACAGCTGCTTCGAATGGGAATCTCCACAGAGGAGCATCTGTGCGTTTGTGGTGCGTAGACGTCACTAGTCACACAAATGTCCGGCCTGTTGGGTCAATATAGTAATAGCCCATTAATTACCAGTCATTCTCATTTGATAACTGCTTGGAAGGCGCCATTCTTGTTCCTGTCGGACTTATTGATATTTTATATATCTGCACAAGTTGACCTGTCTAGTTCAGGTGTTAACTACTGGCGGCGGTTGGTTGACCCAGTTCAGCGCAGTCGTGCGTGTGTTTAGGATGTAAAGGGAGGCAGTGCGGCTCAAGGGGCGGACGAGACAACATATTGATCAGTTGGCATTTCCCCGTCTGTGTGTGCGTGCGTTCAAGTGGCGCATTTTCGCTTCAGTGACGCCAAACTTGTCCTTGTGCCTTTTCTCTAAGAAATTGAAAGGCAAGTGCCAAAATTGAAAATGTAGAAAACAAGGTCAGAGTAGTTTGAAGTTGCAACAGTGAGAAGGGCTACATCCTTGGCCGTCCCATTCACAAGACAAAGTATGCATAAAGTTCATCCAGTTTTGAGTAACAGCGTCTTCTTATTGCACATACTTAAATTGAGTATTTCAAGGCAATAAAATGGGTATCTAGGCCAAGGACAACGGGTTTTATAGTTTATTGAAAGGCTGAAATTCAAGCATCATTTTGCTCCCCCCCCCCACTCGTGTGAGTGTGTTGGCGTAAGAGTGTGCACTTAGCTAAAAGCATCAGAGTGTTTAGGACCTCTCCTTTACACAGGTACCCCCCAGCCCCCTCCTCCTCCATTTCTTCATCACTCTCTCATTCCTCCCTCACTTCCAGAGGCCTCTTAATCACTTCGCTCATCTCTTTAAGTGGCTTTTTATGGGGGGCCATCTGGCCAAGGTGGTGCGTTTGTGAAGGTGTGCGTCTGTGCGTGATTACGGGCACATGTGTGTTCGCACGGGTGTGTGTTTCTGTCTTTCTGGACAGATGTTGCACTTAACTTTTCAGAACGGCCGTCGCTAGCTTGCAGAGGTGGCATAGTGGCAGCTCCTAAACGTTTTAAGCGTGCGCTATAACTCACGTAAGTGAGCCTCGAGGAGGGAAAAGCAGAGTGTTTGTTTATTTGCGGTTTTGTAAATGGTGGCTGTTGCATTCAAGATGCTGCAGTATCACATTGGTTCCACAGAAAAAGTGCTCCGTCTTCCCCGCCAGATTTGGCATTTCCATTGGCATGTGCGCAGCTGTGATCCCCGTGCACATGCGAGGGAGAGATGGCATCGTCTCACATGCAGCGTTGCTCTCTCGCGCCCACGGTTCCGTCTCCCACCCATCCCGATGGTGAAAACAGCCATCGCGCCAGCTCCGTCCGAGGCATTGGCGCCGCGTGAGCGGCCCGCCGTCACCTCCTGTTCCCGCATCATGGCAGGTGTCTGCTTGTGTGCCGGTATCACACGTGTCTCTCTCTTTTCCACTTTCCGCACCTGCAAGGTGTGTCTTCCTATCGCTCCATCCGTCCAGCCGCCCGTGTTCCACTTTATCTCCGCCCCCCCCTTTCAAAACCTGGTACCACAACCAAGTTGTGTTTTGTTCTCGTGCTGCCGCCAGCTTTCTCCACGGCCTCTGCAAGACTAGGCCGTTATTGCCCTGGGGACCACCGGGCTCAGCAGCTCTTCCTCCAAACAAATTTGCTGTAACTTTATCTGCAATTGGGCCCCGAAATGGAGGCAAATAGAGGCAGCTTTGTGAGGCTCGGGGAAGGGTGAGGGCAGCGAGCCGGGGGTTGTCGGGGGAGGCAGGGGAAATGATACTGGGCGCTTTTATGTCAGGCAAAGTAGGACTCTTATCAGGAAGAGAGCCCAGACAAGGGAGCTACTTCGAGAGGAAACTGGAGCACCTATCACCTGCTTTGCATTTAGATAAAAATTCAGCTTGTTGAAATAAAAAAAAAAAAAGGCAAAAAGCAAAGACAGGTACAGAAGCATCTATTGGTGTGTGTATGCACATGTCTTGGAGTGTGATGCACACACTCACACACACGCACACACACACACCAGAGAAGTCGGTGGTACACTACACACCACTCCAGGTCTCTTTAAATTGCTCCTTTGACTCCTCTTCAAAGGGGCTGTCTTAACTTTTAAAACTTTTAGAGTCGGGGGTTCGTCTTTGCCCACAGCAAGGGACAACTTTGAACGATTTACTTGAACATTTTACTGCTCTCGTAATTTAGTAGTTTAAAAAACAGACTAACACAGAATATCAAGTCAGAGTTTAATCACCAGAGATAAAGACTCATGAATGATAAAAATATCGCGACATTGTGGCAGTTAAACTGTTAAAGTGGCATTGGATTTTTTTTTTCTTGAGCAAACTGAATCACATTTAGTTGGAGCATCTGGCTCGCTTTTGGATGAAGAGCACAGCAAACGCTGGTGTGTTCTGCAGGCGTACAGCAGGGGGCAGTCTAGCACCACCGAATGATGCTTGGGGAGGCCTGGTCCAAAGCAGGACGCATGCAGTCTCTCTCTAGTTACATCAAACTTAACAGGACTTCTGCTTGCTATCTGGCAACACTTAGTGCCAGCATGGAAAATGATGTAAGAGAGATAAAGGCGACCTCTGAAATCCAAACTTGGGTTTCACTCCACTGAGACAGAACAGGGGAAAAGTTTGCCTGGTGTGTGGTTAATGTAAGCCAAAGTACTGAATATTACCCTCCCACAGTGCCGCGGCTCAGAGCCGCGAGGACACGGGCTGTGTTTTGAAACAAATAACGCTGGCTCCAGCTCTCCATGAGCACCGACTGCTTGAATAAAACATTTGGACTTTTCCATGTTGTTGACGTGCTTTTGTGTTCAGGGGATTTCTTAATATTGAACCAAGCATCAAAGATGAACAGAATCCAACTGCAGGGATTGTCAGAAACAATTAGATTATTGATTTTTGCCAGCCAGAACTATTTTGCTTTTAGCATGTTTTGTTATGGTTCCTTTTCATTACATCTTATTTCAAAGTCGTCTTAAATTAATTGATTTTTTTTAATCCCATAATTTGCAAACTCGAAAAGCACATCTTCAAAAAAAATACCATAGTAGTTTATAGTTATTGAGCTATTGTATTATTTTCTCATTATTATATATTTTTTTATTTATTATGGAACACAGTTAAATATTAGACTGGATATAGTATATATATCCATTTACTGACAGTCAACATAATTGCCTTTGTTAGAATTGTATTTGAATTAATGTTTTTTTTATTATTATTGTGTGTTGCATTGTATTTATATCGTGTATTCCAACATACAACAGAAAAAGGAAAAGAAAATTCCCCATCAGAGAGGTGAAATCTCAGTCTTTGGCGTGTGTTGCAGACGGCTCATATATTGTCCACAGCCATCTCCAAAATGACTCCTGTACAAGATATCCACAGATTCACTTTGCATTTACTCTCCTTTTTTTGCTTTGCTCGCCCCATTTTCATTGTTTTTGTTTTCCCTGTGCCTTTCTGTGGTCACTGACATCCACAGCAGGCTCTTTCCCACTCGCTCATCCCCAGGCGAAGCTCTTGCAATGTAGCGTAGGGAGCGACGGGGGGTGGCTGTGATGGACCAGTCTCACTGGAAAGGTCCCGGCTCCGCAGGGCCACTGTTAACCAGCCTGGGGGGGAGGCACGGAGTTGGGGCAGGGCCGTCCGCTTCTGAGCTTGGGTGCCTGCTGGATCTTTCCAGCTGCCCGTCACAACGTGGCCCTCAGCTACGATAGCCAAATGGAAGAGAAATGAGAGAGTGACCACAGGTTAACAGCCTTAAGGCAAGCCGTTTATTTATTTTTTTTTTATTTAATATATCAAAGAAGTTTTCAAGATTTGAAGCAAATATCAGGACAGTAAGGTGCAGTTTGTGTGATTCCAACAGTGAACATTCACAGAATTGCATACTAAATTTCTGTTCATGCAGTGTTTCGCTAGTACTGCTATTTATTGTTATTATTATTAATGTTTATTTAGAACATGAAAAGCGGAAATGTTTGTAATTGTGTGTTTATTTATAGCTTTGACTGGAAAAGGTATAAAATGAGAGAGCTCCTTTGTTTATTTCATTAAAATCGTGTGTCGGCATCTCATTTGCACAGCGTTTCGTTAAATAGGTATTAATTAATGTTACTGGTCTTGATGGTTTGTAGGAAGTTGGATCATTTACATTAACAGTGTTAGGATCAGTTTGTGTGCATTTCTGTGAGATGCACTGACAAAAGAATGTGTGTGGGTTCTTTAGGTGGAGTGAAAGGATGCGGTCCTTTTGCTTTAAAGGATCTGAACAATAATTATTGCAATTTCAATGTGTTTTTTAAGTTTTTTTTTTTTTTTTTAGAAATTGTACTATCCCGAGTTGTTGGATTCTCACACTCGAAGTTGGTTCCAAAAGAGTCTGAAAAGTTGTTACTTTTGGGACACGGTATTTGTTTATTTGACCAGCAGTTTTATTTATTTACATAATAAAATACATTCATTGTGGCCATTTTTGAAGGCTATTATCTTTAATTCATGCTTGGTTTGTTTTGCCTTAATTTCAAATTCAGTTTAAGGTCTTTTTTTTTCTCTTATCAAAAACTTGGTCATGAGTTTCCAAACTTTTCTATAATAAAGAAGACAAAACAAGATTTTTTTTTTTTTGTTTCAATGCCGAGATGCATGTGTTTATGTGTGGGTGGGTGCAAAGAAATTCATATACTGACGGCTGAGCGATGAATGTGTCTGTGTTTTGGCCCACGCCTATATTTTAACAGAGCTACTTGCAAATGATCTCTTTTTGAGAATAGAATAAGCCTTTATTTGTCTAACAATGAGGAACTTTAGTTTTACAGCAGCAAAGTGGACAGTCGTAAAATGCAAGGATTAGTGTGCTTTTATATATATATATGTATATATATATATATATATTAGGGTTGTCAAAATCAAAGTGTTAACTCAAGATTAATTTAAACAAATTTTAACGCCATTACATATTTTAACACGGTTTTTATTTGCTCCCACAATAATTTGCATTCTTTGCAAAGCCAAATTCAAATACTGCACCATATTAGCTTTACATCATCTCAGAACAAAACACCCTGCTGAAGTTACCACTGGGTTTTGCAAACCAACACTGCTGGAGTGCGGTGCTTGCGGGCAGAACTAAATGTACTGTATAAGTTTTGGGAAATGTTTGTGAAGATGTTTCTGTTTAGATTGTATTCAAGATTCAAGGAAAGCTATTAGAACAGACTTTTGATTTGAAGAATATAATTGGCATATCTGGCAACTGTAATATATATTTAATATATAACATTCGAGATTGTTGAGTCCATATTTGTATTACTGACACATTGTTAATTCTTCCATGTACACTATATTGAATGTCATGTGCTGATATGAAATACATTTTTTATAAACACATATAATGTTTCAGCATTTTCACCGGTGACAATTATATTTTTGCATATTTAGCAATTTATTATTATAATTTTTTTTTTTTTTACTTTCATAAAAACCTGCCTTTTGCATTAGCTCCACTGTTGTCATCACTATTACCGGTAATATAATACCAGCATAAAATAACCAGCCAGCGTCATTAGCAATTTCTCTTTCCCACCGAGACTAAAAAGGCTTGTGAAGGGCAGAATGCTGGGTTTTTATCAAAGGTTAATTTTCAGACAGTGCCTTACTTGTTTGGTGATGAGAGGGGAGGCACAGAGGTTGTGGTTGTGGCAGCTGGGTGCAGAGGCGATCCATACAAGTCTTAGATGGGCTATTGCAGCTTGGAGTGACAGGGTTAGGGACTCAGGGTGTGGCCGGTGTGAGGTCAGATGCTGGGCTTTAGTGGGGACGGCTCAGAAACCATCAATGACCTCAGTCCCCGGGATGATTGGCATGAGGGAACGAGATTCTGACGGCTCGTGGCTCATCCTCCCTATCGTCCTCCTCCTCTGCTCAAGGCCCAAAAGAGCCTTGAGGGTCACGGTGTTGAACCCAGGCTCAGTGCCCGCAGGCCCGCACCTTTGTTAACGCCACCATCTTATTTTTACGCTTTGCTCCACTGAGGTTATGATTCTGCATATGAATGCGCGCCGTCTCTCATCACACATATGGTCGGCACGCAGTCTCCAACGTAAACATTCCTGGCCACTTTGTTCGAATTCTCCGTTGCCGTTGAGTCTCACTTTTGTCTTTTCTTTTTCATTCTAGCTCTTTGTCGTCCTCGTGTGGAACTTCGAACTCTATATGATTCCGCTGGCATTGTTGCTGCCCTTGGCCTGGAACTACATTCTCATCACGTCGGGCAAGGATACAAGACAAGATGTGGTGAGTGTGGCCTCTGTAAGCTCGCCGATATCCCTCCGCCTTTCTTTCATTCCACTGTAAAAGCCTCTTTGCCGGGCACACAATGCACCGTTGTGGCGCCATTATTTTATGGGGGACATGGCGCTCTTGTCTCTTGCACAATATTATCACATTTAAGTATAATTCCACAAGATTATATATACTTGAATCATACTTAGCCATTGTGCAAGTGAGCAGAAGCAGTATAGACGTTGCGATAACCCAGAAGGCAGCATTTGAATAGAAACAATGACGAGGAGCATGCTACACACACTTGGAAAACCTAATTTTTGGATTGAAACACAGCCGTAAAATGTATGCAAATGTAGAAATAAATGTGCATATTATTTTCGGACGTGAAAAAAAAATCCCTCCGTGCAATCTCACATTTCTCATTTTGCCATCTTTGAGGCAAAGAAAGGGAAGAAATAATAGGCAGACACATTCAGCCACGTTACGCCACTTACCTGCTGGTTTATTTATTTCATTCATTTATTTTTATCTCTTCTGCCAATTAAATAATGTCAAAGCAATGTCATGGGAAACAGACATGTTTTAATCATGGCCAGGCACATTTCGGGAGAGTGAAAGCGAGCGCGGGACTGCGGGGTGAGCGTGAACAATGAAGTGATTAATTTTAATAAGTGTCTTCTCTTGAGTCAAACTTGGAAATAACCAGCTAACAGACCGGATATTCACTTGCTTTCTGTTGCGCCTGTTTTCACAGGTGTCTATTTATTCCCTTTTAAAGATCATTTTGGATGCCACGGGATTCCAAACCAATTTTACAGCTTTTAATTGTGATGAACAAACTCTCATCGCATTACTGCATCGTAATAAAGCGGTTATGATCAAGATACAAAATACGCACCTTGGAATTACATAATTACATGCCATGTGTTTCAGAACTACATTAATCTCATATTACTCTTATTTATAGGCGTATATACTGTATATGTAGGCAAAACAGAATGAAATCTGAGCAAATGTTCTATACAATCCACTTATATGAGTTGATGCAACATCATTTTATGTGCAACCTCCAGATTGGTGTTTACAACCTTCCCTGTTGAACAAAACTCGCTCTGAAATTCTGAATGACATTTTGATTTTAGAGAATAATTTCTACTTGCCTGTAGATGGCGACATTGCTTGACAAAAACAAAATCTTGCCTACCTTAAGCCTGCATGATTTGGTCTCTGTACCTGCTAGCCATTCATCCCGCTCTAATGAGATTCCTCTTCCACGCACTTCCTAATTAAAAGGAGACAACAGAGGTTATACATTCTTGTACGTTTCCACTTACTTGACGTATGAGTAAGTGCATGCAACTCCCACTCGATGCCGAATGGCTTTTTCTCTCCTCTTTGAAAAGGGACTATTGCACCTCAAGTGTCACCGCAATTGGTTGGAAAATTAAAACATGTTGATACTGTTGTAGTGAAGTGAGTGCCTCTTAGGGCTGCAATTAATTTCTGTTCGCTTTTTAAATGATTTGGAATTTCTCTCATTTTTTTTTAACCCCTGTCAGATTCAATATCAAAGCTTTCATTGAACTCAACGATCGGTATGAAATTAAGTGTAGTCCCCTCGTGCAGACTTTGCAGAGTAGTGTAGAACACATCCACGATAGATCGCGTTGACTTAATAGTGTGCATTTTTTTACATCAGTAAATATCCATTTATTGATGGTACGATAAATATAATGTATTCACCAAGACAAGATGTAATTGTGTTAAAAGTGAGCTGGTAGTTTTTGCTTCATTATCAGATTCAAGTCAGATGAATTGCTCACTTCAATTGTGCTGTGCTGCATCGTAAATGTAGCACACAATCCTGTAACCGTGTATTCTGATTCTTATACGTTCACATGCATAGCACATGTGTGTCCCATGAGTCTTGTCCCTGTTTGTTCTCACTACAGCGAGAGTATGCGGTTTCCTCTTTATCAAGCCGAAGGCACGGCTTCCCTTCCTTTCTTGACAGAGAAAAGAAACAAACAGAAAAGAAAGCAAAGGAAAGAAGCTTTTTAATTACTCCAGCCCAGCTAGGGTCAGCATCCGGAGCACTGTGGTTTTCTAAAAGTCCATGGGTGAGGGTGATGCCAAGGCAATGTGTGTTGAACTCACGGAGAGTGAGCGCACGAAAAACAACAACAAATACACTTGCGTGCAGACTTCCTAATCAGCTAAAAGGCCTTGCTTCATCTGATGGGTTCAATGTGAGAACCCTTCTCCTATTTTCCACGGCAACGCGGCCTGCTGATAAACATATCACGGCGTTCACTACTCAGGGTCACTGCCTGTTGTGTGCTTACATGCTGCCTTGCAAACAGATCTCAGATCAGAACTCCTTACCCTCGCCCCAACCTTGACCAGTACCCGCTAAGCAGTTGCAGCACCCTCAGAACAGCGATTATAAGAGGTGACGCACCAGCAAGGTCGCTGACCTCTTCTCTTATCATGTAGCACTCTGACCTTTGAGTCCTGACTCTTCAACACCGTTACCTGACTTGCATGTCTTGCCACAACATGAGCGCTCAAACAAACAACTCAACTAAAGGAGAGGAGACCCTTTTACCTCTCTGGATGTCTTTCCCTCTGTAGTTGGAAAGTGGAAGAGCCTCTTAATTAATCACATGACCTTCTCCTTCTTTCCAATTTAATGTTTTAAACATTCACTGGTTCAGAGTTTATATTCCATTCACATTATCCGTGTAGTACCACAAACTGCCAGTAGGCTTGGCTTCCTCGACAAGAAGACAGCCAGCGTTGCAGCAAGAGTCTAAGTATCACACTTAAATTGGGAGAATTGTAGTTCTACAATAAAACGGTGGACAGAAGCACCACACAAGAGTAATAAAATCCCCAATTATCTATTTAAATATTTACAACATCAGGGCCAGGATGTAAAGAACATACATTTGAGAACTCGCTGATACCAAGTCCCCAGAGCTGGGCACTTGACCCTCTTTTGCCGATCCGTCTCCCGCCCTGTGGCCGCGATCTGGGTAGCCGTGCGGCCTCGAGCCTCTGGCCTTATTCATAAAAATTGTGTCTAGTTTTACGTTGATGAAGTCAGCCAATCTCACACACGTGCTGCCAACTGTACTGCTTTACTCATCTTCTATGTCACAAGTACTTCACATCTCTCATTACATTTCACTCAACCGGTAACAGGAGCCAATCACCTTCGTGTGCACTTCAGGAATCACGCAGAAAACACAAACTCCAAGAATATTTTCGATGTTTCTAGTCCCCCCCCCAAAAAAATCCCACAACTCCATGTTTATTTCCTCTCCTCTGAGTGTAGTTGTAACGGCTAAAGGCCCCTAACGTTGCTCTCCATATTTGTGCCTGCTTGCATGAGCATGCACAACACCCGGTCAGGCGATACTCATCCCAGCCGGACTCCCTCCTAGACGTTCTGTTGGCCTAGAGAAGCCCGTCGCAGATGTTATAAATGTGTTAATTGCTGTGCAGACATTGGTAGAGGGCAAATACCGAACACGCTGATGTCTCTTTCCACCACAAGATGACGGGCAATTAGGTCTCGTCACACTGGAGGATCTTCCGCTTTATCCTTTGCCACAGACCATTGCTCGGATTCAACCATTGAATCTGGCAACCCATTACAGATGAGCAGACCTAAATGGCCTGAAGGTACCTGACAGTTTTACGCAACAGTCTGCCTAAAATCAAAAGTTAGCCCCAATTTCCACACAACAATCATGATCAGAATTCAATATGTTCACGTTAGGTTACACGAGACATCAGCAAATCTTAGGTGACCTTAGCTCACCGGGCATGAGGCTGGATTGAACTATACAGTCGCTGGCTTACAGTCGCACACCAGGCGATTGTCCATCCTACACATGACCATCACGACCATGTCGAAGTATTCTTGAGAGAGATACTGAACCCCGAGTTTTTCCTGATGGTATCTCATCAGCAGATAAATGCGATAAATCAATGACAATGACGTGGTTATTTTTGCGGCTCAATAAAAAAATGATCCAGGACAATATACGTGACGCCTCGGCTAACACCAGGCGATCCCACAACCTCTTAGTTGGGAAACAACCACTCTACCAATGAGCCCCCATGACAGAGACTCTCCATGCTTTGCTTTTAAGCCACAGCTATATATGAAATTATAAATCTTGTTAGGTATCTTTAAATCACAAAATGCGTAATATTGTGTATATTTACACTGTATTGGCAGCTGCCATCTGGATCTTGCTTCATAACTGGAAATGTAATTTTTGTTGTTGATGGCTCATGTGATATGACTCGACATTTTTAATTGGCCATTACAGAACCTTGCGCGCTGCCAACAGTTCAGTTGCCTTCGGCGGGCTTTACTGACACATATCTGTAATGACATGTGTCTGTGTGACTGTAAAGTTTTAATTTGTGGTGGTAATTTTTTTTCATTTGTCTTGTTTGGACAGACATGGTTGTGTAAACGTTACTCATTGGTATATCCTAATGATGTCATGCTCGCAACGGGGTATATTTTTATTAATCACTGGATATGACAGATGTTCTAATATATGTTCCATACAGTACATATAAAACAGTAAAGTACGTAGAATGTTTCTTTCGAAATTGCCTGTACAGTGAAATGCAGTTGTCAAGATGGGACAATTTGATTCCTGAACAAATTAAACGTGCATAACAAATTTGGAGATCCCACTGAAATGTGCATCTAGTCCATGTAGCCTCACTTGCACAAGTTTCGTATTTACTTTCTTGACTGAAGCAGTCAGTGTGACAACAGTGTATTGCTCATTTGGAAGTCAGTAATAATGTATAGCTTTGCATCATTCGAGAACAAGACTTCATAGCCATTTTTATCTAGTCTATTTTCACCCCGTGCTATCATCTCAGGAAAAAAAACTTGGCGTCTTTAAACACACTGTGCGCCTTGACATCTGCCCTCATTAAGAGCCCTGCACAACACAGGTACAGAAAGTAAATATTATAAGAAAGCTGGGAGGAAAAAGCGGAAACAGCCTATTAGACCGCCAGAAAGTCACAACGCCACTTTTCCGGATAGAAACGGCAACTCTGAAAAGTAAATGATTGTCGAAAACGAGGATGGAGTGGGAGCAGGAGACAGGAAAAGAAGCATTGGGAGGGATGGGGCGTCAGAGGAAGGAGGATGAGGAGCGCGGCGGCGGATGGCAGGCGCTCCTCAGTGCAGAGTCAGACATGGCATTTGGTGACAGGTGACAAAATCAAAAGGTCATGTCACTTTTAACTGGGAGCGCCTGTGCCCCGCTGATTTCCCTGGTGCCACCCCCGGCACCGCAACGCTCATCTGCGCTCATCCGGGCTGCCTCGCTCTCACTCTGCTAAACTGGCAGAGAGGATGGCAGGCAGAGAGACAAGGCGACAAGCAGAGTTTGAAGCGGGACGGGAGCACCGGGAGCATCAGGAACACCACTGCCGAATCCTCCCAGCCTCCTGTTTCATCACGTCTGCGTGTTGCTTTCTCTTCATTTCCATCCATTTGTCTGACTCACTTCATCACCGTGAACCTTTGTGACTACCTGTGCTCTTGGCAAACAACAGCTCATGGCGGCTGCCTCACTTCTCGTTGTTGTTTTGACGATGCGGCAAGCCTCTTGTTGAGGTTTTCCTTTAGACGCTGGGCTTAAAGCCTACAAAAAGTTTCTGCAGTCTGTTGCGTGCTAGCTGTCGATTCTGCCAGACAAAAAATATCAAGAAAGTCTTCTCAAGGAAACCGAGCTGCAAAGCTCAGTTCGGCTTGCCAATGTTAGTGTGGCATCTTACCCGCAATAATTGCAACACTTTTGTTTGATTCCTCGTTGACCAGTCAGTAGACGGCAATTTTTTATTAATCAAATATTGACACTTTATACTGTCGCAAATTGTCCTGAGGCAATTTTACTTGTATGGCACATTTCAACTCAATGTGCTTCACAAAACCGAAAGCACAACATCTAAGACGGCAACGGGATCGGGGGCTGCCAAATTTCCAGCTCTGGAAACAATCCCATTGAAACAGCAACGCACGGACAACATCATGACACAATTACACGTCATATCCGCTTGTTCTTCCGCTACCTTCCTTTCTTCCTTATCGCTCCAAAAGTGTGGTGTCGTACCTACTCTAGCTTTCGCCGTTTTGTTTATCACCGCCAAGCACTGTGCGTGCAAGCACTTCCTGTACTACCAAGACCAAGATTCCTTGCAGTTGAGTGTGTACAGAATGCTCCGTGCAATCGCCGAATACATGCGCATTGAGGTTAGAAAAGGAGCAGGCATGATATTCGGAATTTGAAAAAAAACAAACAAAAAACAAAAAAAAGGCATAAGAGTATATACGCGGTTATTGCGTGTGTTTACATGGCTTTTAAAACCCGGATACTGCATATATTTGGGTTATAAAGAGTTGAAGAGTTATTGTCCTGTGTGACAGGCCTAGCACTATTGCCTACTTTAATATTCAAACGGAACTCGATACTCTGAAAATTTGATTGTCACCCAAAAGACGATTTTTGACTGTCTGCCAATATGGAGAAAAACATTAAAGCAACATGAACTGTTCTGACAATAGGTAATGAGGTTCTATAATACTCATTATGTTGTCAGCAATAATAAGCAAATATGTCAGCAAATAAGCAATGAGGAAAGATGGCTTACATTGCATTTCTTCATTGGAATAATAAAGGCCGATCTTCATTAATACGGATCCATGGTTCACACCCAGCCCCCCCATCTTCCAGTCCCAGCGGTACAGGGGCCTCACCCCAATCTAGCTCCCTGCTGGGTAACCCTGGCTGGGCCAGTGCAGATGGAAGGGGCCCCCCCACTGAGAGCCGTGCCTCTGACAGCTTGTGAAGGGCCCGCATGGGTCAGCCAAGCCCAGCCAGCAGCCCCTTATCACACTCACAGCCCTCCCTCAGTCGGCAGAAAGTGTGGCGTAGGCATTACGCACACACAGACACACACACATGCCCATACACTCATGAACAGTGCATACCAAGTAGGGCCTTGAGATCCCCCAGCCAGCAAGTCGCACCAACCTCGGCAGCTGCAGAGGTTAAACCCCCCCTAACGTATCAAAGAAAGAGCAGAAGAGAGATGGAGGGAGGGATGGAGGCATTGGAGAAAAAAGGAGGAGAAAGTATATCTTCATGTTCACTGGAATGTCTGCCCAGGCATCAATTCCCCCCGCGGCTGTCATTGGCAAGGTTAGGCTGGCAGATAGAGAAAACTCTGCCTGCTCAGACTTTTTTTTTTTTTTTAAGCAAGAGAGGAAATCCACCGGCCAGTGTGATTACAGCCTGCTAAAGTTTACCATCGGGTTTTACTGTTTTGATTTCATTTTTCAAAATCATGTATATTATTTATCATGCAAAAAGTTTATTCAATTTGTTTCAGTTCAAAGAAGAAAATCTAAATTAGCTTAACGCAAATTAAATTTTTACCACCAAGTGACACCATAGGCGCTGTTGAGAAACTGTGAGAACATTTTTATATTCAATCGTAAATGTGTGGATTTATGGACCTTGCTTGTACTGTCCTGAAAAAACAAAATGGATGGCAACCCGTTGGATTAGTTTAGCATGCAATTGTCCAAATGTCAAAATTAACAGGCAGCGTAGTCGAGTACAGTCTGGTTTCACACCTCCGTGGTTTAAAGTTGAAATCTCATCTATAGCCATCCTTTGTGGAGTTATAAATAATTAATTATTATTATTATTCTTTAGCGTTCATAATTAGTAATTGAACATGATTTCAAGATGACATTATGCTGATGTTGGTGGCAACAGTTTGTGTTGCCACCAACATCAGCATAATGTCATGCCAATTCTAAATTCAACTGGGCTTCGACTATCCAACGTCCTGGCAGGAAGACGAGTCAAGTCAGCCACCAGGCTTCAAAATAAAAGCATACCAAGGCACTTTCGGGAAGATTTGGAGATTTAGCGGCGCGTTAACGTCATGCGTAGCATTGCTACAGCTAGCTTGACTGTCTTCTTGACCACGCACGGCAAATAAATAGATAAAAAATCCCGGAGCCTTTTTTTTTAAATCTATGTACTTGAATTACTCGAAGACTCGTTTCACTCCGGGTCGATTGTCTGCGTCAAATGGAATAGGCTCAAACTCACCCATGACCCTAAAGAGGACAAGCGCTATAGAAAATGAATGTGTGGATTGCGAACTAAGGGGTCTTGATTTTATTAACTAGAGCAACATATTAAAACACTTTGAGCGATCAGCGCCAATTAGCCAAGACTTTGATTTCTTTCTCAATGAATGTTTTTGACATATTCTTCTGATTCTGCTGTTTTAAAACTCTCAATGTCATTTGGCTTTCTTTGACTCTTTGTATATGCGCTATATTATCACCCTGTTTGTTTGAATTTACAGTGCACGGTGTAATCTTTGAGAGCACCCCGCATGATCGCTGTATTATTTGAATCGGTTTGAATATGTTAATCTCCACCTCTGTCTATATTGAATTCACCGGAGCGGCTCTGCAGGCAACGTTAGCTCGCTGCGATCCCGTAGACGGATTTGGCTTTGAGGATGCCACCGCTGTAATGATAGTAATTCAAACAACATGATAATGGGGTGGGGGGGGGTATAAGCAGCCAAATCACATCATATCATACACAGGTCTGAGAAGAGAGAAGGAGTGAGGCAAATACAGAGGAATGTGTTTGGAATTCAGAGGTAATTTATATCCCCCCCCCCCCTTAGTGAGACAGTAGCTTCAGCGTGCGCATTTAGCCGTGGCAATCTTCAGGGCAGATGACATGTTCCGTGCCTTTTTATTTATTAATTTTACACCGTCTCGTCGCAGGAAACATGACGTCTCGGTGTAACCAGAGGCGATGGAGGAGCGAGCGGAGCGCGGGAGGAGACAAACGACTCTATCATTCTCTCTGTCTCTCTAGGTCATGCTTCTCCAGCTCGCTCATGCTCATTCCTTTTGTTTAAAGTTTGGAGTGTGTGCCAGGCGTGCCCCTCTAAAGCCTCTGTGTGGAGGAATCCATTATGTTTGTATTTTGGCACGGATGAAAGGATTTGGGTGGAACCGTGATGACTTTATAAACAGTTATAGCTCATTTGTTTGAGGAGCCAGAAGGCTTTCATATTACAATAACTCTTCGACAAATTTTGCCGCGGCTGAGAAACAAGACTTTCCCTCTCTGCGACTTATATAACATAGTGGTGAATTTATTCCGTGCGGATGCAAGCTCATTTGTCGTGGGGGTGACGGCATCTCTGTGAAGTGTGAATTACCCGTCGCTATACAGTTTCAATAAGGAGTGCCATTCATACACACGGCTCACTTGCCCCGCTGACTGGGAGTTATTGATAGAGCACGTACACATGCATACACAAGTACACGGCGCGCTATTGACTCTACCCGCTGCTGTTCTGAACTCCGCTTTGTTTGTGTGGGAAGCTGCATTTACATAAGAGGCTTATGTCAGCTGCCACATAGTTTGCTCACTTACTTCAATGAAAAACAAAAAGGACAAAAGCTATTGTCCCTTTAAGTCATGATTTTTGGATGTCTCCAAGCTGGTGTGTGTGCTGTTCAGGGGGATGTGGGGGCGATGAGGCCAGTCAAAAGGTTTGATGGCTTTTCCAACGCTGAATGCAGCACAACAATGAGGTGAGAGGGGGTGGCAGCTCATGTGCTTGTTTGTTTACTAAATTGGGGGCAATTACACAAGCTTGTATTTTGGATTTGTGATTGATGAATGATTGGCAGCAGGGCTGGAGAACAAATATAGCAAAACATTTTCGACACTTTGGATTGGTCAAATCTTTGTAAAAAAAAAAACAATAACAGAGCCAAGTAGACAGTGAACATTAGTATTGATTTGCGAAATAGTACATTTCAGATGCTAATTATTGGTACCCTTGAATTGAAGACAGAGAAGGGTACAGCCGTCTGTGACCTGGACACCCTTCCGTCATCGCCCCTCCGTCCTTATTCGTAAAATATTCGTCAGGTGGGCTCCGAGTACATTCTGGGTATTGCTGGCTTATTTACTTTATTCTCCAGTTTTGTTTTCAGCTATGTCCTTTTAAAACACTTCTGTCCTTGCATTTCTGCCCTGCACAAAAAAAAAAAAAATGTGCCGTGTAAATTTTCTACATTACAAACACCAGGGAATGTTTGGTTAATCCCCAAACAAAGGCGAACGCAGCAATAGTTACGGAGCGCACCGGAACCTTTCTCAGACTCTTTTTGTCACACGAAGAAAACTCACACTTGGCCGGGGTCGCACTGTAGAGATGGTTGTATTTATTGCACTTCATCCCTTGGCACAAATTGAAAACTACTTAAGATACTTATTTTGGCTCTCAATTGCTTCTTCACAGAGCCGCCCGTATTGCGTCCGTATTTTGACTCTTGCTCTCGCTTGCTCTTTCTGGTTCTCCCTCTCTGTCTCAGGAACAGACAAAAACCCACTTCTGTCCTTGCTTAGTCTGTTCTTTTTTTAAAAAAAAAAGCGTCTCCTCCTCTGTCCTTTGTCCCAAAAATTGGCATTTGTCCTGGAGGGAAAAATGAAACTGAACTGAAACTGAAATAAACTGACAACTAGAAACTCATTTCATCATATGCACTCTAACTGAGCGGTACCATATTGAATCCAAATTCCACTCACTCAATCCAAATCCAATTGTTCCACTTTAAGAGAAAACCTTTCTTGAACTGTATCACACCCCATGTATTGAGGTATGTATCAAATCTTTGATTTGGAGGGATTCACACAACCAGAAATAAACATTGACTGGAAATTGACTCGATGCTGCGGTGAGACTGTGTTTACCAGGTCTGCTTCACGATTCTGAGGTTCAGGGTTTGAATTTCAGCTTCCGCCATTTTCAAGGTGAAGCTTTAGGACCATTGTGATTTTTCCCTCTTTGCAATCTTGTCTCTGTTTTAGCTCAAAAGATATAACCAACTTCATGTTTGCTTTAATCTTTTCACTTCCAGTTAGTATCCCAAAATGTTGGCCCATATATAAAGCATTTAAATCATACATCAAAATGGGGCGGTGGAGGGCAGTGATGTCAGGAAAAACGAAAGAAAGCTCCGCTGAAAGATTGTGAATGCTTTTGTGCAATGCGATTTAAATGCGTGAATGGTTGTTAATCCGGCACACATTGAAATTCTATACCAGAGCATTTACACAAGTGTCAACATATTTGAACAATAGAACGTTCCGTTATCCATTAAGTGATACTTATTATTATTCGCACACAGAAACGTCCACCTTCCTCTCATAAAAGACTGTTGCCAGACAAAAGTGTCTCCGATCAGCATCAATTTGACTCAGAAACGTCTGTACTATATAATGTTTATCTCTTGCTGCAACGTAAATGATTTATTCCTCTGATTGTTTTTTTCTACTAGCAAGCAATGCAGGATCTGATGGAGGACGAGGATGAGGATTTTGACAAAGATGACAGGGTAATTATCCCGCATCAGTGATACACACAAACACACACACACACAAACAAACACACAAAAGCCGCCTGAGGGTTGTTTCAGTTTGCCTTCTAGTCGGGGAACCCAGAAAGATATAAAAAAAAATGCTTTAGAGTCACCCCCCCATCTCTTCCGCTGCTTGGGGCGCAAACACAAATCCAAACATTGTACAGCCTTTTAACCTTTTTGACAGCGCATTTCTCCACTTTTATTCTAATGTGGTGTTTTGTGCCCCAGTCAAGTTTGTTCCACTATCCCCTTCCCGCCCCGCCTTTTACATGTTGGCGGAATTACATTACTACCGTCATGCTTCAGCTCTGTTTCCTGAGAACATGCACCCATATAAAGTGCTTAGTTGGCTATTTAGGTCCATTCACTGGCCCTTTATGTCGCAATAAAACAGCATCTGGGCTTGTCCAGACACTATCAGGTAACAACAGGTGGCTGCTTTACTGCCTCTGCTCGTTTACACTGTAGGAACAGCTACTGAAACAAATGCCAGTAGATAGATTACAGTACTTGGTAATTGGAAATTGAAATGCGGGAGCAGCTGTGTTTTCACCTATCGTGTTGTGCTGGAGATATATTTCAATTTGATACCACGGGGTGATAAGAATTGACTAAATAGGGAAGTGGAACCCTGATAGATATATAATGTCTGCTTTCAAGTGACTAAAACCTGTGAAGTGGAATTGGACGAGCTGTTAGTTGATGCCTTAAAGCCACACTCCGGCAATATAAAGGTTAGTAGGCTAAGATGTGATAATTTGCATGCTATTTGGGGGGGGGGGGATCTCAGGAGGTTTGTTGTAGTAATTGTAAAGCCCTTTGACCGGGCAATTTGATATCTGGAATTTATTTTTCCCTGAGGATATTGCGTATGCTGGAATGTTAGTTGGAAAATCCTCACATTGTTCCACCTATTATGGTTAATTTAGGCTTGTAAGTTCAAGTTGCCAGCAAAAAGGTTTAAAAAAAAAAAAATGCTGCACGTACACGCGGTGGGCAGATGGTCAAATCGTCGTCCCAGCAATAAGTCAGGCAATCAGTCAGCCCGCATGCCAGTTGGCTGACGAGGATACGTGAGCATTACATCCCCGCCATGGTTGTGAAGTTCCAAGGCTGAAAAGGTGGTGGGCACTGATTGAAGAAATGCGCTTAGCAACCTTCAATCTTTCTTCCTTCTCAGAGTTTTCTTCCCGTCTGTGTACCATCACGACATTCTCTCCCCCTTTCAGGAGAAAATACAAATATATAGCATTTGAAAAGCTGCAGATTATACATTCTGAAGTACATTGGGCACTTTCTTATTGAAATGAGGCCCGGGAGCAGTTTGTCCGGCGTCCCTCCCGTTTTGCTGCCAAACTGATTATTCCACAGGCCGTGCGTGCTGTGCTCTCTGGGATGGCCGGATAGCACAGCAGCCACAAAAGCTACAATTTACCAACTCTGGCTTCATACATTTTGATCTATTGCTCCCTTCAACTGTTCGTATTTCATTTGAGCTGTCGGGAAGTTTAAAGGGGGGGTATTTTCCTCTTTCTTCGCCTCTTCACACACATACACACACACACACACACTCTCAGCGTCCATCGATTGATGTTTCTGCTGCATGTTTTTGCCTTCATCCTGACAAATAGTCTCTCTCTCTCTTGCTGCTACTCTATCACCTGGTAAAGTGCAGAACAAATTCAAGACCTAACAAATTTGTCTTTTACGTTCGATAACAGTCTTTTTTTCATTGTGCATTGAGTACGGCTTCAGATTGACGGGCTTTGAAAAACATGTCAATGAGGGCCCCTTTTTATGTGCTCGGAGACGAGGGAGAGTGAAAGGAAGAGAGTGAAAAAAAGATTGATAAATGTGCCCAAGTCTCATTTTAATTGAACTTGAAGCACATGTTGTATGCACAATTCATCCCAGATGTTTGCGCCAGCCATGTGCGCCACAAGGCAGCTATTAGCTGGATAACCTTTGCTCCAAAGGCTAAATGGGGTATTACATGGCCCAAAACCAGAGCACCTGTTTTTCATTGTGCTGAAGACCCCTTGCAGGCTTTTTTGGGGGGGGGGATCACCATATGTGTTTGGGCTGAAGAGGTTACAGCGGAAACACGTAAAGTGACTTTCCTGTGAGCTTGAACTGATATTGGTCAATTCATATTAACAAGAGTCCATCATCTATTTTATGGAGGGCATTCATTTGTTACAGTCAAAGTAAATACAAATGCTAGTGCACTGGATATAAAAAGCCTACACACCCCTGTTCAAATGACAGTTTTTTTCTGAATATGAGACCAAGAAAATTCTTGACTGGTTAGCATGTCTACCTCAGGTGCAGGGTTTGATTCCAGCTCTGGCTTTCCTGTGTTCTATGGTCTATGTTCTCCTGTGTCTGTGTGAGTTTTCTCCGGGTACTCCGGTTTCCTCCCGCATTGCAAAATCATCCATGGTAGTTTAATTGGACTCTAAATTTTCCCTCGGTGTGATTGTGAGCGTTGATGGTTGTCTGTCTTTGTGTTCCTGCGATTGGCTGGCAACCAGTTCAGGATATATCCCGCCTACTGCCCGAAGTCGGCTGGGATAGGCTCCAGTACACCCGCAACCCTCGTGAGGAGAAGTGGAGCAGGTAATGGATGGATGGATAAATCCTGTTGAGTTTTTTCAAGAAGTGAAATAAAAATAAACAACTAAAATAATATGTTTGCATCAGTGTGCACACCAAGTTCCAACTGCGATGTGACTGTATTCCCATTATGGCCATTATGCTGATTTTTGGAAAACACATTTTCACTCGTTACCAAAAGAACACATACCGTACCCTGTGCATGCTCTTGCGCTAGGTGAACGGAATCTTTGTCTTTCTAGGATGGGACGTATGCATGCAGGCATCAACGCCATAGCGAGCTTAACTTGAATTACATTGATTTAAGCGTGAGCACAATAACCTCGGGCTTCTGCAAGAGCAGCTGAAGTTTATTTCTAGCTCATCAGTGATACTTTACATGGTGTCAGGTATGAGCAGATTTCGATTTAATCTGGAATTTGAATGCAATAGGCCCCGTTTACAAGCAGATGTGCACATTATTTCATTTCAGTTGCTAAGTTTTCCTTCCATTTTAATAAAACATAAAAAAAAAATATAAAAATATGAAGCGTCACGTTGGTCATAATAATGGTGTAAAAAGTCTTTTGGTGTCACTTATATAAAAAAAAAACTGTCATTCCAACAGTGGTGTGTTGACTTTCTAAATCCAATACAAGCTTTTCCTTGAACTATGTAGTTTTTATTCTACCGATCCAAAGTTGAATTGTATCGCTTAGAGTTCGTTCGTGCCTGTAATATATTTAATAATAAATGATGCGCTCCTCCATTTTTTTCCAGCTAGGTTTGTCATTGAATCTATATTTACATTTTCCCTATGGAGTTGTTCATTTTACAGAGAGTAGTCCAAGACAGAGAAGAACAATACACCATAGACAATGGTGCGGAAAAGATCCATATCTCCTTACACTCTCACCATGAATAATGGAAACAATGACACCATAACATGACACCCATTGTTTCAGCTGTTTGTCAATAGTGCATGGCACAAAGGGCAATCTTTATCTGTTAGTGTTTCCTTTGGGGAGATACATTCTTCTCCCTTGATGTAAGTCAGCGTCAAAAATGTAAAAGACAAGTGCCCTATGAGGTCACCCACACTTTTTTTCCCTTGCACCATTTATGAGTAGGAAAGATGCAGGTGTGAATAGACCATGATCTTCTGACACACTCAAAATGACCATTGTAATATTTTCTGTGATTGCTAGGCACTCGCAATCAAAATCAATTATTTTCCCAATTAAATTTATTATTAACAGCCTAATCTAAAATACGCAGAGCTGGGCACTTGACCCCTTTTTACCAGTCAGTACCTCGCCCTCTGGTCGCGATCTCTGTACCGTTCCGGCCTCGACCCTGCGGCCTTATTCCTAAAAATTGTCGTCGCCCGACCCCCGTTCCTGTCAAAAGAAAAAAAAGCGTTGTGCATGACGCCGCCACGGGATCGATCTCTGTAATGCAGTACAGTTCAATAAACTGTACTTTGGTGTGACTGCGCTGGGTAGCCGAAACATGCAGCTCGTTGCTGCAAAACATTTGTCTGCAGGACTTGCAGTGTGCAGGAATGTTTCTACCTGAGGGCTCTGTCACCCGCTTGTTCAGCACGGGCTTGGGCGTTTGTGTTCATGTGCTCAAGAGATGTGTGTGTGTGTGTGTGTGTGAAGTGAAACAGTTGTCTCCCAGATGAGGAGCGGTTTGGTAGGTGGGGGAGCATGTGAAAGAGAGAGCAAGGGCGGTAGTAAGAGAGCGAGAGAGGGAGGAGATTACCCTCACACGGTTGACTGGTCACTGAAGCGCCTGTACAGCGCTCAGCTAGACTCCACTAGCCTCAGGAGGACTTGACACAGATAAGATACACACTGCAATCATGTCCTGCTCACGGGCTTACTGCTCTCCCTTTCTCCATGTCTATCTAGCCATATCACATGCACACACACACACTCACCCCTACACGCACACACATTCGAAGCATCCAGATTTCTCCTTCATGTCCGGGACTGATTTTTATCAATATTGATCATTGCAATCCCCATTTCCTCATCCAAATCAAAATTCTGTCGCCATTTTATAAATATTTGCACGTACAATTCTTTGAGTAAATTTTATTCACAGTCCCCCTCCACCAGTATTGGAATGTCAGTATGTCTAAAACCTTTGCACGTCACTCTATTTATGCACTTTACACCACGTGTAGATGATCTCACTGTAAAATTGACTTTATCACTTTGACAGCCCTTCCAAAGTTTGTGAACGTCCCCTCGAGACATATGTAGGATGTTTATTTTTTTTCCCCTTGTGGAATACAGTAACTACTTAACACTGGCTATTAGGAAGTCTCTCTTATATTCATACAGTACATATACAGTCTGTCTATGTCTTTATCTACTTTCTCCTCCGGGCTTCAAAAGATTATTTTAATATATACAGCTCTTTGTGTGCATTCATTTTCAAATAAATCTTGTGTGACATGAAGAAAAATACATGGAGGACGATTTCAAACATGTCAAAACACAAGGTGGCAATATGACCTGGATCATTATTGCCAATTAGGATCCAAAAGAAAGTCCCAGGAAAGACACCGTAGATTCAGTGGTCTACTAGGAATGAAAAGGGAGGAAAACCAAAACGTGTTTGCTTCAAAAATCTGACACTTGAATTTACAACTGCAACAGACCCCTGTTGCAAAATAAAAATAAGATGGATTACAAATCAAGGATTGATTTTGCGGCCAAGGCTGCTCTTTGGTTGTGTCACTCGAGTATAGACCAAGGGATGTCAAAGTCATTTTTGACCGCAGTCTACTTTGTAGTTGGCTTTCCCAGAGGGGCCGAGTGTGAAACCAAATCGTTTGATTGTCTCTTTTAACAAATACATAAAATCTCTTTTTTTTAAATCAAATTGTAAATTCTCCCTTTATTCTCTCATAGTTGTGTAGTTAAATGAGAAGTCAACCAAAAGATTTTCTTAATCAAATTAGGCCCACTAGTTTTAAACATGGCCTTTTGATTTGATATTGCGTTTGTGGAATATGAGTTAAGCTGTAAAATCCACCCATTTTTATCTATGTCAGGTGGCGACCATTTTGGTCAACTAAAAATGTCATCACAGTGGCTCAGTGCGCAGGTAATGACCAATCATGCTTCATAAAACAGGTGAGCCGTAATTAGACTTGAGTGAGCCAAGTGAGCAACTGTGATGTCATTTTCAGCCGACAGAAGTGACAAAATGTTCACACCCCTGAGATAGCTAAAAACGGGCGGATTTTGCTGCTCAACTCATATTCCACAAACAAAATATTAATCCAAATGCCATGTTTAGACTAGTGAAGGCCCATATCAAAATTGATTGCAAAGATTTTAGGGGGGTTGACTTCCATTTGAAAAGTAAATATTAAGACATCTAAAAAACAATGCAATCGAACTCATCAGATGTGGAGATTTCTTTTTTCTTGCAAAAACAGTAACATAATTTTTAGTTTAGAAAAATTATCATCCTGTTCGGACTTTTTAATTGATTGTAAAAAAATGTCAACATTGTGAAACAGCCTCAGCTTAAGTTTGATGAGGACTGTGTGTTTTATTTTCTTATACAACTGTGTTAGGTGACGCTGGGTTATCTTCTGAAGCAACACCTC